>NC_047089.1:205913936-206216966 GCF_902459505.1 Geotrypetes seraphini
TTTTTGTGACTTAGACCATATTTTAAATGGTCTAAGTCACAACGTTCAAGTTCCGTCGATCCTGGGCTGTATAACTTTCAGTTATACATGCTGTATAACTAAGTAAAAGCCGGCCCACATCCCGCCCAATTCCTGCCCTCGACACTCCTCCTGAAACGCCCCATTTAGGTTTGGTCGTTCAGCGGCAATATGAAGGCCTAGGTCATTTAGAAATACGCCCCAAACCCGTTTTTATTATTGGCACTTGGACGTATTTGGACAATGTTCGTCCAAGTGCCGACTTAGGCCGTTTTTTGGACATTTTTCTCTTTCAATTATGAGTCCCATAGTGTATGAAGATTTTCACAAAGCTTTTGACAAAGTTCCTCATGAGAGGCCCTGAGAAAATTAAAAAGTCATGGGACAGGTGGCAAAGTTCAGTTGTGGATTAGGAATTGGTTATTGGATAGAAAATAGAGGTTAGGGTTAAATGGTCATTTTTCTCAGTGGAGGAGAGTGAACAGTGAAGTGGCACAGGGATCTGTACTGGGGCCAGTGTTGTTTAACTTATTTATAAATGGTATGGAAATTGGAATGATGAGTGAGGTGATTAAATTTGTAGATGACACTAAACTGTTCAAAGTTGTTAAAACGCATGCAGATTGTGAAAAATTGCAGGCAGACCTTAGGAAATTGGAAGACTGGACATTCAAGTGACAGATGAAATGTAGTGTGGACTAATGCAAAGTGAAGGACATTGGGAAGAAAAGCCCAAATCACAGTTACCAGATGCTAGGGTCCACCTTGGGGGTTAGCACCCAAGAAAAAGATCCGAGTATCACTGTAGACAATAGGATGAAACTGTCCGTCCAATGTGCGGTGGTGGCCAAAAAAGCAAACAAGATCCTAGAAATTATTAAAAAGGGATAGTTAACAAGACTAAGAATGTTATAATGCCTCTATATCGCTCCATGGTGCAACCTCACCTGGAGTATTGCGTTCAATTCTGGTCTCCTTATCTGAAGAAAGATATAGTGGCACTAGAAAAGGTTCAAAAAAGAGTGACCAAGATGATAAAGCAGATGAAACTCCTCTCGTATGAGGAAAGATTAAAAAGGTTAGGGCTCTTCAGCTTGGAAAAGAGACTACTGAAGGGAGATATGACTGAAGCCTCCAAAATCCTGAGTGGAGTAGAACGAGTACAAGTAGATCGATTTTTCACTCCGTCAATAATTACAAAGACTAGGGGACACTCAATGAAGTTACAAAGAAATACTTTTAAAACCAACAGGAGTAAATATTTTTCACTCAGAAAATAGGTTGTGGTAAGAGCAGATAGCATAGCTGGTTTTATGAAAGGTTTGGACAATTTCCTGGAGGAAAAGTCCATATTCTGTTATTCAGACAGACATGGGGGAAGCCACTGTTTACCCTGGATCGGAGGCATGGATTGTTGCTACTTTTTGGGGTTTTGCCAGATACTGGTGACCTGATTAGCCACCGTGAGGATGGGCTACTGGGCTAGATGGATCGTTGGTCTGACCCAGTAAGGCTATTCTTATGTCCAGTAAAAAGTTATCAAAAGTCCACAAAGGAAAGAATTTGGTTCCAACGAGTACAACTAATAAAGCAGGAGAAAGCAAAGATGGGAAAGTAAGAACAAAATCCCAAAGTGGTGCAGGACCTGGTCATGGGCAGTTCACCTTCCTTCCTTGTGACTTGAGTATCTGTGTTAAAGCCACAGGAGGAAGAAGATTCAAAGCACCAAGCTAAAGCTTCCTGTTTTTTTATCTCCTTCATTCATGTCCTATCCAGTGATTATACTTGGCACCTATTACTCTTTTGCTCTGTGCAGTTCAGTAACAAACTGTTTGAACTGCATGGGATGATGTAGGCACAGAACCACATAGTTCAAACAACTTGACAATGAACAGCCTGAAGAAAAGGAAGAATAAGACAACAATACCTCAAAAGTAGAAGTTAGTTACATGCATCAGAAGGAGGGCAATTAAGGACATAAGAAAAAAAATAAAAATTCAATTGCTTCAGAATCTTAAAACGATGGGACTAAGATGAATTAGGAGAACATGGACTGGAAAGAGAAGTACAAGGGTCTTCTGGATTTGATGAATTGGTGAAGGGTGAGGGATGGAGATTTGGGGATGGAGAGGGGAAGAATGGGTGGGTTAGGAGAAGGAGAGAGTTGGGACTCAGAGACTGAAAGGAAAGGGAGGGCATGGGGTTTCCCAGATTGCTCAGATTTAGAGGTGGGGAGATAATAGGAACTTCCAAACTGTGTGGAGGGGAAGGGGAAATTAGATTTTACCTGCTAATTTTCATTCCTTTAGTCTCTCTAGACTAGCACAGATGGGTATGATGCACATCAGCAGATGGAGATTGAGAACCACTGAACTTCAATCTAATCTATAAGTGGGCTGTGCAGTCCCCTGGAAGCTAGTCAACGAATAGCTAAGCAGAAAAATCCACCCCCAGAAAGAAGGGAAAGAACACCTCTGTCATTCAACTACCTGAGCTTCTGCTGCCTATTCCCAGGCTAATAATAACTCTATCCCAATAAACCATAACCGACAGACAGATAAACTTGAAAAAAAATGTGCTCATAGATGAGCTTGTTGCAAAAGAATAACCATGAAGTTACAATGAACTAGTGGTTATCTTCAATATTCTAATTACAACACAGTAATACTTCAGTGTCCCTTATTCATATATATAAATACTAGTATTTTAGCCCGTTACATTAACGGGTGCTAGAATATATGCCTGTGTGTCTTTATTTCTGTCTCTCTCTCCCTCCTGCTGACTGTCTCTCTCCCTGGCCCCCTTTGTCTGTCTGTCTTTCTGTGTCTCTCCCTGCCCCTATGTCTTTCTTCTTTTCTTTCTATCTATCTGTCTCTCTCCCTGCCTCCTATGCAGCACCATTTCTCTCCCACCACGTCCCTGTGCAGCAGCTACAGCAGTATTCCCTCCCCCTTCATTTCCCTCCCCCCACACCACTTCCCTGTGCAGCAGCAGCATTTCCCCTAACCCCCCTTTCCCTTCCCGCGATCTGGCTGGCTCCCTTAATCCCTTACTGCCTCCCCTTCCCTTCCCGCGGTCCTGACAAACCTTCCAATTCCAGCAGCATCTGCAGCACTCTACACACGCTGCTTCAGGGCCTTCTACTGCCCAGCAAATCAGGGCAGTAGAAGGCCATGAAGCAGCGTGTGTAGAGTGCTGCAGACGCTGCTTGAATCAGAAGGTTTCAGGACCCGCAGCCCTTGCCGGACCTGAAGCGAACTCTGGGGTTTTTTGGGTTTTTTATGTGTGCCCAGCCGGAGCAGGAGGAGAAGCCTGGGAGCCAGGAATTAAAGTCCGTTGGAGGAGGGGAGGAGGGAGGAGAACAGCTCCTCTCCTTTCCAGCTCCGGTCCGGCCCCCGCTGACTTCGCCCTGGCCAGTTCACACTCCAAAGCCGCGGGAGACGTGGCGCTATATGGCCTCTTCTTTCTGCTGCCGCGAGCATGGGTTCTGGGGAAGGACGGCAGCGGCGGCGGCAAACTTACAGGAAGGGAGGGAAGGAGTACTATATACTGCAACTTACAGTCTTCTCATAAGATCTTCAGATGTGTTCCTTATAGATTTTGTGCTTCTTGGCTTTATCCTTCAGATGGCAAGAGCTGCTGCGGCCGACAGACTCCGCGCTGCCGCGCTTATGCGCACTCCTACCTGCGGGTCCCTACAGCGCACGGAAAACAGGAGCACGCAGGTGGGAGTGCGCATGCGCACTTAGGGCTTTATTATATTAGATAATTATAAAGTGCACTTATCCTGGGAAAAGTTTCTGGAAGGAGGATTTTTTTTTTTTAAATCACTGCTGTAGCATTTTATCTTAAAAAGGGGAGACAAAGACAAAATCTAATCTAATCTAATTTAGGATTTGTGGATCGCTTTGTGCCTATACAGGTTCAAGATGATGAAATTAGGGGGAAAAACTAAAAGGAATGGTTGCTGTGATCAAAGGTTTTCATGAGGCATGGTCATTATTTAAAAATACTATTGTATATCAGAAGCCAAGATAAAATATACTCCACTCTATAAAAAGAGTTTGAAAAAAGGCCTCAATGACCATTATTGTGATTTAGAGGGAAAATCAGCAATGTGGGCTACAGTTAAGATGGGTTATTTTACTACAAATCAAGTTATTTTAGCACAAGGTCCCATTTTATGCAATAAGACCCTGTGCTAGAATAACCTAAATTTTGGAAAAATAGCCCAAATTAACAGTAGCCCATGTTGATAACTCCCCCCCCCCCTCTTAATGGTGGCATTAAAGAAGCAGTAAAAGCCAAAATGACATCTTTCATAAAATGGAAAGCAGACCCTAATTAAGAAAATAAAATAGGAATAAGCATAAGAACTGGCAAGTTAGATGAAACAGTTATAACACAGGCCAAAAGAGAATCCATAAAGGCTTGCCCCACAGGTAAAAACCTAACATGAAAGTTTTTCTAAGGTAAATTCAAAGCTAAAAAGCCTATAAAGGAACCAGTTGGACCTCTACACAACAAAGAACAAAAAGAATACTAAAGGAAGACAATGGGCTCCTTTTACTAAGCTGCGGTAGCGTGGAAAACCTAACGCCAGCTCAATGGAGGCAAAGTGATGGGCTCCAATCTATCTAATGTACCTGGGGCAATGGGGGGAATTGAGTGACTTGCCCAGAGTCACAAGGAGCAGTGTGGGTTTGAACCCAGAACCTCAAGGTGCTGAGGTGTAGCTCTAACTACTGCACCACACACTCCCCACATTGGGCTCCTTTTACTAAGATGCGCTAGCGGTTTTAGAGCGCGCTACAATGCTGCACGCGCTAGACGCTAACATCAGCTCAATGGAGGCATTAGCGTCTAGCACGTGCAGCATTGTAGCGCGCTCTAAAACCGCTAGCGCATCTTAGTAAAAGGAGCCCAATGTGGGGAGTGTGTGGTGCAGTAGTTAGAGCTACAGCCTCAGCACCTTGAGGTTCTGGGTTCAAACCCACACTGCTCCTTGTGACTCTGGGCAAGTCACTCAATTCCCCCCATTGCCCCAGGTACATTAGATAGATTGGAGCCCATCAGAACAGATAGGGATAAATGCTTGAGTACCTGAATATAAACCACTTAGACT
Organism: Geotrypetes seraphini; assembly: GCF_902459505.1. Taxonomy (NCBI): domain Eukaryota; kingdom Metazoa; phylum Chordata; class Amphibia; order Gymnophiona; family Dermophiidae; genus Geotrypetes; species Geotrypetes seraphini. The sequence goes on from NC_047089.1 coordinate 205,919,080, forward strand.
ATAAGTGGTCTATAAAAATAAATAAATGTTAATTAAAAAAAACCAAATTAATTATTTGCCTCTATCTTTACTGATGAGGATATTGGGGTCTAACCCAAAGCAGAAAACTTCTTTGATGGTGATAATTCCGAAGAGCTGACGAAACTAAAGAGTAACAAAATCATCAGTATCAGATGGTATAGGATTACCATATGGCTCCAGAAAAAGAAGTATAAACATCAATTCCAGGGAGTTTAAACCACTGAGATGATTATAATCAAATATATATGAAATTTCAGTGTATTTTTATACTTATATTTTCAATAAGAAACATTGTTATGTGAAGTGCTCAGACCTGCAACCATGTGGAATAGTATAAAACTAAACCAGAGTTGCCGCTGGGACTATCATAGCATTTTCACTGTCCCAACCGCCATTAAAGAAAAAAACGTGAAACAAAACTGAACTTATCTGTGAATATCCAGGCGGCCTGCTGGTCTCATATGCAGGCGGCAGCTGTGGTTGTGCATTTAAAATGAAGGAAAAAGCTCCTATACTCGTTTGTACTGTGAACCCCCCCGACTTGAGTTTCGTGGCCTTCATCAGGAGGGGATACTAAATGTGGCAGCAAGAGCCAGACTGGCTAACAAGGCAGAAGCCAAAAAAGACGCATGTTAGCCAGTCCAGCTCTTGCAGCCACATTTAGGGCTCTTTTTACGAAGGTGCGTTAGGGCCTTAACGCACAGAATAGCACGCACTAAATTGTCCCGTGTGCTAGCCGCTACCGTCTCCTTTTAAGCAGGCGGTAGATTTTTGACTAGCGCACGCTAGAGCGCACACTAATCTTCTGCGTGCGCTAAAACCGGTAGCACACCTTCATAAAAGGAGCCCCTAGTATCCCCTCCTGATGAAGGCCACGCAACTCGAGTCGGGGGGGTTTCACAGTATAAACGAGTATAGGAGCTTTTTCCTTCATTTTAAATGCACAACCACAGCTGCTGCCTGCATATGAGACCAGCTAGCCGTCTGGATATTCACAGATTCAGTTTTGTTTCATATTTTTTTCCTTAATGGCTGTCGGGACAGTGAAAATGCTATGATGGTCCCAGCGGCAACTCCGGTTTAGTTTTATACTATTCTACATGGTTGCGGGTCTGAGCACTTCACATAACAATAATTCTTGTTGAAAATATAAGTATAAAAATACACTGTGATTTCATATATATTAGTCCAGAAAAAGGAGGACTGAGACATCTGGGTTTTACTTCCATTAAATGCAATGAAAGTAAGGAGGACAGGTTGAGACATCTGGGTTATACTTCCGTTGAAAGCAATAGAAGTAAAACCCAGATGTCTCAATCCGTCCTTTTTCTGGAGCCATATGGTAACCCTAAGATGGTATTCATCCCAGGGTACTGAATGAATTCAATCATGAAACTTCTAAGTTATTACCAGTGGCGTACCAAGGGGAGGGCGGGGGGGGGGAGGTCCACCCTGGGTGCACGCCCCATGGGGGTGCACAGCTGGCCACCCACCGGGGAATAGGCTGCCGCCGGGGAAAGGCTTCCACTGCCTTTATCGGGAACAAGCCGGCCGAGTTCTCCCTTCTTTTCTTCCCTGCAGGGCCGACCAACTCTCGCTGCCCGACGTCAATTCTGATGTCGGAGAGGACGATCCGGGCCAGCCAATCGCTGCCTGGCTGGCCCGGAACATCCTCTCCGACTTTAGAATTGACGTCGGGCAGCAAAGAGTTGGTTAGCCCCGTGGGGAAGAGAAGCAGGGCGAACTCAGAGCCGGCCTGTTCCCGATGGCGGCAGTGGCAGCCTATTTCCCAGCGGCGGTGGCAGCATTTTCCCAATGGCTGTGGCATAGGGGAGGGGAGGGAGAAAGAAAGAAACAAGGGGGGGGGGGGACGACAGGGAGCCAGAAAGAAAGGGGGCAGGGTGAAACATAGAAAAAGAAAAAATGGGGCACGGAGAGAGAGAGAGAGAAAAAGACAGATAGAGAGAAAGAAAGAGGGCATAGAGAGAGAGAAAGAAAGAAGGGAGCAGGGTGAAACAAAGAAAGAAATGGGGCACGAAGAGAGAGAGAGAGAAAGACAGACATACAGAAAGAAAGGGGGCATGGAGAGAGAAAGAAAGAAGGGGCAGGATGAAAGAAAGAAAAAGTTGGGGAAGGGAATGAGGTCTGGAGGAGAGGAAGTATACAGGAGGCTGAAAGAAGGGAAGAAATATTGGATGCACAGTCAGAAGAATAAAGTGCAACCAGAGACTGATGAAATTACCAAACAAAGGTAGGAAAAATGATTTTATTTTCAATTTAGTGATCAAAATGTGTCCATTTTGAGAATTTATATATGCTATCTATATTTTGCACTATGGCCCCCTTTTACTAAACCACAATAGCGGTGTTTAGCGCAAGGAGCCTATGAGCGTTGAGAGCAGCGTGGGGCATTCAACGCAGCTCCCTGCACTAAAAACCGCTATTGCGGTTTAGTAAAAAGGGAGGGAGTATATTTGTCTATTTTTGGATAGTTGTTACTGAGGTGACATTGCATAAAGTCATATGCCTTGACCTCTTTGAAAACCCACGGAATATAAATGATAATTAACATTTTCTCTGCGTACAGTGTGCTTTGTGTTTTTAAAATTTTATTATTGGTAGATCATTTTGACTTGGACACGAAGGTAAGGGGGAGGGAGGGAGGGGAGCTGCTGTAAGACATCTAGTAATCCTTGCAGGCTTGACTGTGCAGGGAATTATTTTTGTAAAATCATGTTTTGTTATGTGACTGGCATTATTTAGACTTTAATTTCTATGAATGAATAGAATGAAAATGATATAAAATTACTTGCTTGTTTTTATGTGCGTGCGCTGAAGGAAAGTGGAGAGAGAGTGGGCTGAGGACGCTGAAGGGAAATGGGAAAGAGAGAGTGGGGAGAAGACGCTGATTCATAAATTGACAATTGTTTCTTTTTATACTTTAATATAATAATTGTTTCTTTTTATACTTTAATATAATAAGTTCAATATAAAACAATTCAAGGCTTGTGTGGATGGAATCAGATGGTTTGCGGGGATGGGGACCGAGCTTACGGGGATTAGTCCAATAAAATGGTATTTTCTTATTTCTCATGATTTGTTTTATTTTTATTTGTTAATTTGTAAAGTGGTGATTGTTATGTATCAGTTTTTTCAAATTTACATCTACTGTCTTTATATTTTGCACAGTATTAGAGGACATGTATTACTGGTTTTGTGGTGTTGTAGTGTTGCATTGTATGCAGAGTCTGGTTTCTTGGCGGTTCAGTTTAACTTTTGTCTACATATTTCTATTTTTAGTTTGTGATTATTCCATATTGGGCGAGGGTGTATCTGTCTGTGTGTATGAAAGGTACATGGCTTTCTGATAGCATCGACTGTACAGGATCAATTGACTGTACAGGATCTGGCTTGTTTAGTTTTACAATGTATGTGTTGGTGTTCTAGTGCTCACTGCAGTGTTTAAGATGCTGCCTTTTCGTAGGTACACTCTTGTTGTGCGATATGTGGATTGTTACTAAAAATCATATTTTTCATATAGATGGGGGGGGGGCGTCAAAAAATGATGGACCCCGGTTGTCACATATGCTAGGTATGCCACTGGTTATTACACATAATCTCTAACCTATCATTTAAAATGGCCACACACTGGAGAACTGGAAGGTGGCCAATGTAACACTGATTTTGAAAAAGGGCTCCTGGTTTTATCTGGGACACTACAGACCAGTAAGCCTCATGCTGGTTCCAGGTAAAATGCTAGAAGTTACTCTAACAACAAAAGTACTTACCATATACATATACAAAGCTTAATGGGAATGAGTCAGCATGAGTTTAGCAAATTTGCTTTATACCAATTTATTAAACTTTTTGAAACTTTAAACAAATATATGGATAAAGGTAAGTCACTTGTGTTTCTAAGTGCTTTGAAAATTAGCCCTGTGTATTAGGATTTTTCCTCTCATGAAACTAAAAAGTAAATTGGAAACTGGCTAAAAGACAGGTATAGAATGTAGGATTAAATGGTCAGTTTCCAAATTGGAGTATCTTAGTGGTCTGTAGAGGGACTTTTGTTGTTTAACATATATGTAAATGATCTGAAAAAAGGAGCAATGAGTGAGATGACCAAATTTGCAGAAAACACTTACCCTCTTTTAAATGCCTACCTAAAATGACAGCAGTACAAACAGATCTTTTTCAGAGATTGGGAAGTACAACTAGAGGATGTGATTTGAGGTTACAGGATGTTAGACTTTAGGAATAACATCAGGAACATTTTTTTATAGAGAGGATGATGGATGCTTGGAATAGCCTCTCGGTAGGGGTGGGGTCAAAAACTGTGACTGAATTTAAAAATGCATGGGATAAACACATAGGATTCCTACAAACAGCATGGAATTAAAGCAAAATTAAATCACCTTTGCATTTTAAGCAGGACATAGCGGGGCTGCACAGAGTAGCAGGTACAACAGTGGCTACCTTGGGCAGACTGGATGGACCATATGGATTCTTATCTTCCATCATTTATCATGTTTCTATAAGGCCACCTGTTGGAATGCTTTGCCAGGCTCTCTTTGGATCCTTCATGGTTCCATGGCAGGTCATCTAAAAGCTACAAATCCCATAACGCCTGGTTACAAAGTATAGTATAATCCTGACAAAAATTGGCTTGATATTTTTATAACCAAGCCTGCTATCCCTGCCCTCCTGAGTAAATCCAGCAATAATAAGAGACGGTGCTCAGAAATAGGCCCCCTTCCCCAGATGGTCAATTTCACAAGGCCAGTTAGCAGAATATAACAGTTGAAATACCTGCCATACCAAATTTGTGAGAGGAACTTGCAAGGTACTACAAGATGCATGAGAGGTGGCAGAAGAAAGAAATCATATATATTAACTCCAGACCCAAATCTGACTTATAAATCCTCTGACCTTGCCTTTTCTACTGTCTTCCTGACCCACACACTTACATTAATTTTCTCATCAGCTTTCACCACTCCCGGCTGCTTTGTCAACCACCTTTTTCCTGCTTCTCTCTTGATCTCAAATCCTGGATTCTGGCCTCTTTTCCCTCTACATCATCTGATTCCCAACTGAATAGAATGTTTCTCTCCAACCTCTTTTCCCAGCATTCCATGCCTGGCTCTAGCCTTCATATTCATATCACTAACCTTGCAGAACTGCTAAGTCTGCCAGTCATAGCAGGAATATTTTTGACTCATCCTTAATTTCTTACAACCCTTTTTTGGTGTATTAAAAGAACAAGGAGCACTGAAAGGCCAATAAACAAACATTTCCTGGGCAAAAGCAGAGACTACAAATACCACACTGCATTGAGAGGTAGGTTGTGATACCTTTTTATTAGACTAACTTCATGTATCTTTGACAAGCTTTTGAGAGTTATCTTCTCAAAAGGTCAGTGAAGACTTCATTGGGTTTAAGCAGTTACATACTCATCTGTCTGCAAATGGTATTACAGTTCAGTGAAAGGGAGTAAGAAAGTAGACAGAGGTAACCAGAACTGGCCAAAAAAGTCTCTCACCCGGGGAAGTTGTCAGCTCCAAACTTTGGGCTCCTTTTACAAAGCTGCGCTAGGGCCTTAACGCGCGGAATAGGACACACTAAATTGCCGCACACACTTGTTGCTACTGCCTCCTTTGGAGCAGGCGGTAGATTTCTGGCTAATCCGGTGCGTGCGTAAAAACCGCTAGCGTGGCTTTGTAAAAGGAGCCCTTTGTCTTGCTCTTCATAAAAGAGTATCTCAACCCAGGTTACCTAGGCATGAATCTGATGGAGAAATCTGGTACTAAAGCCCAGTAACATAGCATTGAATATATCGAAGCATAAGCAGTCAACTAACGCTTATGTGGTTAATAATAATAGCTTTATTTATATCCTGCGATACCTTACAGTTCAGAGTGGTTTACATCAAGAATAAACTGCATAATCTGCAGCGAGAGTACATCAAAACACATAGCAAGAAAATACACCAGCGTATAGATAGTCATACCATTAAAAATTTAAACAAATTTATCAAATAAGTGAGTCTTCAATGATCTTCTAAATCAGTGGTTCCCAACCCTGTCCTGGAGGACCACTAGGCCAATCGGGTTTTCAGGCTAGCCGTAATGAATATGCATGGAGCAGATTTGCATGCCTGTCGCTTCTACTATATGCAAATCTGCTCCATGCATATTCATTAGGGCGATCCTGAAAACCCTATTGGCCAGGTGGTCCTCCAGGACAGGGTTGGGAACCACTGATCTCGCGCACGTGGCATTGTAGCGTGCCCTAAAACCGCTAGCACAGTTTAGTAAAAGGAGCCCTAAATCAGTCAAGTTCTCTCTCATGCATTTTCATTAGGGCTAGCCTGAAAACCCGATTGGCCTGGTGATCCTCCAGGACAGGTTTGGGAACCACTGTGCTAGACGTTAACGCCTCCATAGAGCTGGCATTAGTATTTCCACATAGCGCGGGGGTCAGCGTGCGCTAATCTTCAGCATGTACTAAAAACACTACCGCAGCTTAGTCTGGAGTGTTGACTCACTCCAGTCTGTCCAGAAATGAGCTGATTTCAGCTTAGGCACTAACCAGTTAAATGCCTGATGTGAACTGGAACATCTCATCTGCAGAAAAACAAAGAAGCAGGGACATCGTGGGTGCCTGTCAATTTGCTCAGACAACGGTGATGAAACCCACAAGGGAAGGGGCGACTGGGTCTAGTTCTCACGAATGGAGGAAATGCTTCCAATATCTGGGTAGGCACACACCCAGGTAACAGTGATCATCAAATTATAGGGTTTGATATAAGAGCAAAAGTAGAGTGCAGATATACAAAATTCAAAGTACTGGATTTCAGATTGATTGGGGTAAAATGGGGGAATGCCTGAAAGAAGGGCTGATGGGGTGGGCAGGCAAAAAAAATGGAAAAGCAGTGGTCCAAGATGAAATCTGCCTGGAATGCCCTCCTGATAGAGGTGGTAGAGTTCATAAATGTGAATGGGACTTGTATACTACTTTGGTATATATATATATATATATATATATATATATATATATATATATATATATATATATATATATATATATATATATATATATATATACATATATATACACACTTCTCCCTCCAGATTCGCGGGAGATAGGGGCCGCGAATGGCAAAAAAACACGAATATCCGGCTCTGACCCACCCCCACCTCCCTCCCGCCTTCCCGGCCTTACCTGGTGGTCTAGTGGGCTTTTGGGGCAGGAGCGATCTTCCTATGCTCCTGCCCCATGCAGATCGCCATTAGGAAATGGCTGCTTTGAGTTCCTGTAGTCTCTTGAGACTACGACGGGAACTCCCTACAGCTATTTCCTAATGGCCATCTGCACGGGGCAGGAGCGTAGGAAGATCGCTCCTGCCCCGAAAGCTCGCTAGACCACCAGGTAAGGCCAGGATGCCAGGGGGAAGACTTAACTATGTTTGTTTTTTTTCTTTTTTTTCCCCCTCTCCCAAAAATCGCGAATATGTGAAATCACGATTACCGAAACCGCAAATGGGGAGGGGGAAGTGTATGTATATATATATATATATATATATATATACAGGTACTTATTTTGTACCTGAGGCAATGAAGAATTCCATGACTTACCCAGGGTCACAAGCAGCAGTACTAGGATTTGATCCCACAGTTTCAGGATGGTGAGGCAGCAGCCCTACCACTCGGCCCCTCCTCACCTCCATACATGGGATAGACATAAAGGATCCCTAAATAGAAAGAAGGAGAATTCAGACTTGTATATCACCTTTTTGTAGTTATACAACCACACACAGAGTGGTTTACATATACAGGTACTTATTGTGAACTTGGGGCAATGGAGGATGAAGTGACTTACCCAGGGTTACAAGGAGGATAGAACTGAAACATAACTTGACAGATCAACAGCTATAACTTTGTTTATGATGCGCAGGAGCGGTACTTAAAGTGTAGCTCCAGCAGTGGGAAAGAGTAGCCCATGCTGGATAGACTTCTTCGGTCTGTGTCCTGTATGTGGGAAGACAGATCAGGAGTGGCTGGAGTACGTTTTGATGGCACCTTGGTAGCTGGGGAAGTAGGGCCAGTGCAGGGTAGACTTCTTTTTTTACGGACTGAGCCTTGAAAATGGCAAGGATGGATCAGGAACCAGTACAGTTCTTGCATATCTCAGGAGGAGAGGAAGACATCTTATAGTGGAACTTAGCAAGTAAAATGTAATATACTGGATCGCCTTGATAATGAATGTGACTGATGGGCAACTAGGCAAACTGGACAAACCATACAGGTCTTTTTAACTCTGCCTCAATTTACTATGCCACTGCCACTGCCACTGAATATCTGTGGTTAGCCCCAAACTAGCCATGAGCCTCTTCTGACTGTTTCAATCACTGTTTTTCAATCGCCGGTCTGTGGACCAGTGCCGGTCCACAGAAATTTCCTGCCGGTCCACAGGTCTGGCAGGTGCATCGAGCCCCAGACAGTGCTCTTCAGCAGCCAGTCCATAGTGCGATCGATGCGGCGTTGTCTTCGGGCTGGCTCCCTCTTCCTCAGTGCTGCAGTGCACAAAGCTGTGGGCAGAGGCTCCTATGCGCGTCCTGCGCCTGAACCGGAAACCTTCTCTATGATGTTTTTTGGTCCCGTATTTGCATGGGGTTATCTGTGTTATGGTAGGAATGAATATTGAGAAGCATACAGTGTGCTTTGTGTAGTTTAATTTTGTGGTTAACCATTATGTGTTGTTAATACAATTATGTTGTGTATGTGTATATATGAAAAATGAATGGAAAAAATGGTGTTACAATTAGTACTATTATGGAGTGGGGCGGGGTCTGGCTCACGACTTAGCCCAATGTTCTTCAACTGCTGGTCCACAGACCGGTGCAGGTCCACAAAATAATTATTTTATTTCCGCCGGTCCATGGGTGTCAAAAGGTTGAAGAACACTGGTTTAAATCACTTTGAATATCAACCCCATAGTAAATAATGTCCAATAAAGACTAAAAAGATCCATTCAGTAAGATAGTTGTAACTCTGTAACTGCCAATATGTTCAGTTCTCCTCCCCGTGAAATCCCCTCCATCCTTGAACATGGCAAAGGCAATTGGGGAGCCAGAACTAGCCTTGGAATTACAGTCTGAGAGGGAGTAGTTGAACCAGGTCTATTTATCCCTTTTCTTTTTATGAAAGCAGATACATGAAATGAGATGATAAAACTAGGAGCACAGCAGTCAATCTTTCAAAACAACCGAGGTGCTAACAAAGCACAAACTGCCCTTCTCTGTATACAGTGAAAGACTGCTCTATACTGGGGGTGCTCAAGCACATGCTGCACTTACATGTTTCCAGCATTCAGTGGGTGGAAAAGATGGACTGTTTGGCCTACCTTACAACTATCTTACTGAGCAGACTAGGCCTGTTTGGAAATTTATAAAAGGAGCCACTTGGAAAAGGAATGGGGGACTTGTATACAACCTTTTTGTGGCTTTGGCAATACAAAGTTTACATTCAAAGCGGTGGGCACTGAAGGATTAAGTGACTTGCCCAGGGTTTACAAGGAGCAGTGCTAGGAACATAAGAAGCGCCATCTCCAGATCAGACCCTCGGTCCATCAAGTCCGGTGATCCGCAAACGCGGAGGCCCTGCCAGGTGTACACCTGGCGTAATTTTTAGTCACCCATGTCCTTCTATGCCTCTCGTAGGAGATGTGCATCTAGTTTGCTTTTGAAACCTAGGATGGTCGATTCCGCAATAACCTCCTCTGGGAAAGCATTCCAGGTGTCAACCACTCTCTGCGTGAAGCAGAACTTCCTGATATTTGTCCTGAACTTGTCCCTGCTTAGCTTCATTCCATGTCCTCTTGTCCATGTCGACTTGGACAATGTAAATAATTTTTTCTGCTCTATTTTGTCGATTCCTTTCAGTATTTTGAAGGTCTCGATCATATCCTTTCGGAGTTTTCTTTTCTCAAGGGAGAACAATCCCAGTTTCTTAAGTTGATCCTCGTATTCCAGTTTCTCCATACCTTTTACTAGCTTCGTTGCTCGTCTCTGCACCCTCTCCAGCAGTTTTATATCCTTCTTCAGGTTAGGGGACCAATGTTGTACACAGTATTCCAAGTGGGGTCCGACCATTGCTCTATAAAGCGGCATTATGATCCTCTCCAATCTACTCATGATTCCATTCTTTATCATACCCAACATTCTATTTGCTTTCTTTGCCGCTGCCGCCGCCGCACATTGCGCTGACGGTTTCAGGGTCCTATCTATCAGTACACCCAGGTCCTTTTCTTGTTCGCTGGATCTCACAACCTCTAGGGGTAGAGGCAGCAGCTCAACTAGTGAGCCACAGCCCTACCCAGCTTGGAGGGACTCCTGAAGTTTGATCTATGTAACAAGAGGCACAACTTCTCAAAATATTTGTCTAACTTGAACCTTCATTGTTCTATACAATAGTACTTTCTGGAAACAGGCAGTGGTGTTTAGAAAAGTCTTTTAAAATAGAGATGCAATTATGCTTGGGGACACCAGAGTGCAATATTTCCTTTGTTAAAACTTGAGTCTTCTATTTATCCTTGAGATACACTCCTTTTTTTCTCTCTTCTCTCCCTCCCTTACTGTTTTGTAACGTTTCTGTGTCTGGGCTGGCGTCTCTCTTGTACCCTAAAAAATTGTGCCAGTCAATGGAAGCAGGATCCAGTCTTGTCTGCCTATCCACACCCCAAAGCCATGAATAAATGATTTTGAAAATGTCCCTTTCTCAGTATCTTTCTAAAATCAAACTCTATATAACTGCCCATAGGTCTCTGTGGTAATGCAGTTTTACATTTTTCTGAACACAGTTTTCAGGAGCCGCAGCAGAGCAAGGACACCCACTTCCTCAAATGCAAGAAGAGGGGAGGGAGAAAGCAAACTGAAAGCTATTAGTGCACTTCACTTTTCCCCAAGAGGCTGCCAGAAAGATTCAACTGAAGAAATTCTATGGTCCACGGGGTGAGGTAGACACAAGGTTTCTAGGCATGTTCACAATTGTGAAACCCATTTTGACTGTGGTACAATCAAAGCAGGTAACATATTAGGTAAGGCTCACAATGATAACGTTTTGTACCTTTTGTAATGGAGGGTTAAGTAACCTGCCCAGGGTTGCAAGGAGTGATTGTGGGAACTGAACACTGTCTGAGCCCACTACGCTAATTAGACTACTTAGGGGTCCTTTTACCAAACAGTGGTAGCAGTAGCACATGCTTACTGCAGCTTAAAAGGGCTTATCACAGGGCATGCTCAGCCATCCTACAATAAGGTCTGAGGTAGCAAAGGCACGCTATGTGGTAAAAAAATGATTTTTATTTTTACCACAGAGAGTGGGCATGGTTACAGTGATCAGTGAAGCTACATTGCTGCACACTGATTAGCACATGAGCACTTATCACCTATAAAATAAATGGTGATAGGGGCTCATGCGCTAATCTTTTTTAATGGCCAAGCGCTAATGGCTACTTTAATACAAAAATTCAAAAACTGGTCAGTTTACTGCTGCACTAAAAATAGTCTTAGGTTCTTTTTAAAAAAGCTGAGTACTGTAGCGGTCTGCAGTAATCATTTAAAAAAAAAAAAGGGGGGGGGGGGTTAATGCACAAGAACAAAAGGTGCACTAACGCCACTCTTTAGCACTGCTTTGTAAAAGGGCCCCTTGGGAAGTTCAGTGCTGTTTGATTTTGTGTTGAAATATGTTGGCCTATTGTTTATTCTTGTTTCTGGGGGGTCTCATTTCATTTTCTGATTTGTCCATTAAGCCTGTTTGGAAATTTATAAAAGGAGCCACTTGGAGACTCCTGAAGTTTGATCTACGTAACAGAGGCACAACTTCTCAAAATATTTTGTCTAACTTGAACCTCCGTTGTTCATTGCTCTATACAAAATTGCTTTCTGGGGACAGCCAATGGTACTTAGAAAATCTTTATAATGTAAATACAGATGCAATTATACTTGGGGACACCAGAGTGCAATATTTCCTTTGTTAAAACTTGAGTCTTCTACTTATCCTTGAGATACACCCCTTTTTTTTCTCTTCTCTCCCTCCCTTATTGTTTTGTAATGTTTCTGTGCCTGGGCTGGCGTCGCTCTTGTACCCTAAAAAAATGTGCCAGTCGATGGACGCAGGATCCAGTCTTGTCTGCCTATCCACACCCCAAAGCCATGAAAAAGTGATTTTGGAAATATCCCTTCCTCAGTATCTTTCTAAAAGCAAACTCTAGAGCAGTTTTACATTTTTCCGAACACAGGTTTCAGGAGCTGGTTCTTTGCCCTTAACCACGAGTACAAGTTGAGCAGCAGAGCAAGGACACCCACTTCCTCAAATGCAAGAAGAGGGGAGGGAGAAAGCAAACTGAAAGGCTGTTAGTGCACTTCACTCTTCCCCAAGAGGTTGCCAGAAAGATTCAACTGAAGTTATCCTAATTTGCAAGCAGCGTCCCAGTGGTTATTATAAAATTAGCCAGTACTGCTGTCTGTTTCGGACTTTTATAGGCAGAAGAAGAAAACCAGAGGATGGGACATACAGGAAAGGGGAAAAGACTGGAAAATCATGTTTGAGCTTCTTCGGAGAAGAGAGGACGTGCACTCAACCTGAACTGAACTGCAAGGGGATCTGGGGTGTGGGTGTGGGTCAGGGGATCCCCGGCTTCTTTACCTAACACACATCACTACAGGGGGTGAAAAGCTCAAGAAACATGTCCCTGAAGCTGCCCCGCAACTGGGATTTCAGCCTGAAGATGGATGCTGGTAAACTAGGTACCCAAGCCTCTTAACATTTTATTCTGTAGCTCTCATGCTAGCTCTGCGGTTCAGTTTAAAAAAAAAGTGGTATCTCGAGAGTCTAATAATCTCATAGGAGATCATGTCTCCTGAAGCTTTGGGGTTTAGCTGGTGATGAGGGCGGTGGGATTCTAAAACTGTGACCTGTCGGGGGTTTTCACGGGATGTACAGAAAAGATATAAGATTTATAAAAAGACAGGAGATATCTGCAGTATTACAGAAGAAAAGTTACATTGGAGTTCCCCTTCTCTAAAGAGCTTACTCTGTGTTTGAAACTGGTTTTGAGCTGGTGCCTTCTGGAGACACAGAATCCGCATTTTTCACAGCGCAAGCACTGCCAACATGGGTGTTTTCACAGACATTCCCTCCCCCACCACCCCACCATAAAGGAGGCTGAGGATAGTTATTGGAGATTCCTCCTTCCTCCCCCCCCCCTGCCCCGGTGAAAAGCCAAAGGGAGCAGCTTTGAGATAGAAAAGGCAAATTGGCAATGAGGAAAAGCCAAACTGCTGACCTGATGATCTAGGCCATGTTCTGGTTTGGACAGTCTTTCCCTGCTGTACTTCCAGGGTCCTGCTCAAATGGGGGGGGGGGGGGGTTCCCATTAAACAGCTAGGGACAGTTAAAAACACAAGAAAAAATTCTGTGATCCACGGAGTGAGGTGGACACAAGGTTTCCAGGCATGTTTACAATTTTGAAACCCATTTCGACAGCTAAATAGGAAGTCACACATGCATGTTACGCCTTTCTGTGGTATAACCAAAGCGGGTAATATATTAGGTGAGGCTCACAATGTTTTTGTACCTTTAGTAATGGAAGGTTAAGTGACCTGCTGACGGTCACAAGGAGTTATAGTGGGAACTGAACACTGTCTCAGCTCACTGCGCTAATTAGATTACTTAGGGGTCCTTTTACCAAACAGTGGTAGCACTAACACATGCTTACTGCAGCTTAAAAGAGCTTGTCACAGGGCATGTTCAGCCATCCTACAGTAAGTTCTGGGGGCACAGGCACACCATGTGGTAAAAAATGATTTTTATTTTTACCAGAGAGTGGGCATGGTTACAGTAACCAGTGAAGCTACATTGCTGCGCACTGATTAGCACATGAGCACTTATCACCTATAAAATAAATGGTGATAGGTGCTCATGCGCTAATCTTTTTTAATGGCCAAGCGCTAATGGCTACATTAATACAAAAATTCAAAAACTGGTCAGTTTACCGCTGCACTAAAAATAATCTTAGGTCCTGCAGTAATCATGCTTTTTTAAAAAAATAAAAAAAGGGGAGGGGGGTTAGTTCACGGGAAAAAGGGTGCACTAAGGCCATTCTTTAGCACTGTTTTGTAAAAGGGCCCCTTAGGAAATTCAGTGCTGTTTGATTTTATCTTGAAATATGTTGGACTATTGTGTTTTCTTGTTTCTGGGGTCTCACTTCATTTTCTGATTTGGCCATTCTTGATGATGTGTTAATGGTAGCTGGTTTTAAGAAAGGTTTGGACATATTCCTGGAGGAAAAGTCCTTAGCCTGTTATTGAGAAAGACATGGGAAAGCCACTGCTTACCCTGGATTGGTAGCATGGAATGTTGCTACTCCTTGGGTTTTGGCCTGGTACTAGGGTCCTGGATTGGCCACCGTGAAAAAGGGCTACTGGGCTTGATGGACCATTGGTCTGACCCAGTAAGGCTATTCTTATGTTCTCATGAGTCTTTATAATAATGCAGAGAATTTCAGCCCACTGCAATTGTGCCATCACAGCCACCATACTGCCTGTTGACGCATTAACTCAAATATAGGCTTCTCAAATATAGGCGAAGCTTGGGCCAATGCAGTAAATGCTCTGATGCGTATAGGGATTGAATTGATGTCGGAGTATTTGCCGCACAGCACTCACTAGCACTGCTTTGTAAAAGGGGAACAATGTTTGCCACCTTTTTGAAGAAATTCACCATACATAGCAAGTATAGCTTATTTTACATTTATAAATCCTGTAGCCTGACCTTCCTAAGTTCCTTGGGGACTTTGGCACACCCCAAGAGACTATGAGTTGTATGTTTATGTAGAGGGGGGTGGCATTGCATTTAATATCTGACCAAACTGATGCAAGGCCATCCAGTGCAGCAGGGAAGTGGGTGGCGATGATGGGACTGGGTGGGATGGGATGGCACCACCAAAGGGGACAGCAGTAGAAATTCAAGGGAGGGTTTGTGTTGTCCCTTAAAGCTCTTTCTACTCGTAGGATTCTGCCCAAGTAGCCTCCAACCCAAATCATATCAGGAACTGCAAATCAGATCTTCCCACTGTGATTTTTCAAAAAGCTCAAGGCCCACAGGACTCTGTATGCATTCAGAGACCCACCTGCACTCTACAAGCTTCCTTGAAAACAGGAAGTGGGGTGCAGGCACCAGCTGATAGGCCCTGCTCTGGCTTTGTTTTCTCACCACTGCCGACAGACTGTGGAATTTGAAATCGTGCTGCTATTTCTGTCTTATGGGTCCTACTGGGCACTGACAAAGTGGGGGGAAGAGCAATTTGCTATACCATTTGTGGTCTTGCTGTCTGCACACAGTATCAGAGGCTTTGTCACAATTTTTGCATGGTATAGTAAAAGTGCAGACCACACTTACAATGGGAACAGCTTGTATTTCTCAGGTACAGTCTAGTTTCCTGTCTCACCAACAAGATCTCTCTTTTTTTACTTTCTGTTTCCTTCCTCTTGTTTTTTTGGTTTCTCGGCTGTAGTGGTCTTTCTTACACCTCTTGTCCAGGGGTGTAGCTACCACTGAGGAAAGAAGCTGACTATGAAGAGGGACAGGGACACAATAAACCGTGGAAAACAAATTTATGTTAAAAGATGTACAAATAGCAACTGTTGGATAGAGAAGACCTGCTCTCAATTCTTATTAAGCTTGTAGGGACTGAGGGTGCTTGAGCACAATAAATGCTCTGAGAGAATTCACACTTATTACCCAATGCCAGGTGTGCAATCAGTTCATGGGAACTTCTTACCAGTCAATGGAAAGTTCACCTGGATGTGTCCTAGCATACAGCACCAAAGTGCTAAGCCGGACTAACCCACAAACATCATAATGCTCACCTTGGAACTGTTAAATATATTTTTTCATGTATAAATTATAATAAATTATTTTTTCATGTATAAATTATAATAAATTTAAAATAGACTAGATGGTACCCAACGTGCCAAGTGCAAAACAAGCATAAAGAATTCAAAAATCTCTCAAGAACAGTCCACTTTGTGGTCAAAAATGAAAATTAATAATAATCATCAAATGTAAAGATTCAGCCATTTGGCCACTGGGATTTACTTATCTTGAAGGTTTTGCATACATTTACAAAAAGCAACTGTGCCTGATCTTTAAATCTGAGCATTAGTGTTTCACTTGCTATGTTCCCCCAAAGTGCAACATGATTTGTTAGTGCACTTGGTGGGACAGGGTCAGTGTGACAGTGGTGTACCATATCTACCGACACTATCCTAAAACACTTCCAACAGGCAAAGATTATAAAAGAGCATGACACTTTGTGGGATAAATGCACTTGACAGTCTCTAACCTTCTGTGCTTCACATTCTTGCCTAATAAAGCCAAACTTAAGAGACAGACCCAAATGTGTAAGCTTTTTTGCTTCATCTTTCATGATTGCATTCTGTTTTGGTTTTATTTCTACATCTTCTTCATGGCGGCTCAGGGTCTGAGGCTAGACCTGGCTGGAGTCCTCCAAAGGCAGTCTCTGGGTTCCTGTGGTTCTTGTGTTAGCAGGTGGAATCAATACCCTCTTCTTCCCTTCCCTCCCACCCCCTGGAAAAAATCTGAAAAGACTTCTGTAAACAAGGTTGGCTAATAAGTTAAACAGATTTTATTGAACTATGTACATAGGTCTAATTATAAAGCTTTCACCAGTGTCTACTTTCTCAATTACTGGTAAGTTAATAATTATGCAGCTAATCCAACACAACATAAATCTATAATTGATAGTCACCTGCTAGAGATGTTCAAGTCTTTTATAAGAGCTCTGTAGCTACCAATCACAGGGTTTCTGAGAATTGTTTTTAATTTCACCTCTAGAACTTGGGTTACCATATTTGTGAAGACAAAAAAAAAGAGGACACGTGACCAGGCCCACACTCCACCCATTTCCTTGGTTCCTTCCCATCCTCTGTACCCTTTTAATGCTTGTTGCTCTCTCTCTCCAACTCCTATGGGTGCTTCTTTCTTTCTCACTCTCTCTCCTTTCAACTCCTCCCCCCCTTGCGGGTACCTCTCTCTTTCCTTCAACCTCCTCTTCTGCTGTTTCTGTCTCTCCCCTCCTATCTAGCACTACCCTACTCCATGCTCTATTCTCCAGCTTTCCTCTTCCTAATGCTTCTCCAGCTCTCCCTTCATGCTGTTTCTCCAGCCCTCCCAGTGGTCTAGTAAGGGGGATGGGGCAGTCTGCCTGGGCGCTGGCACCCATCCTCCTCTCCACCCCCCACCCCCACTACTGCATGCCCATTGCGCCTAGGAAGTGACATCAGAGGTAGAGCTGACTCTGGTGCAAATAGCAGGTTGGATTTGCTGTTCGCTCCCAGAATGTTTAAGAGGCACAAAGGAAGGGGCGCGGTAGCAGGGGAAGGAGCAGATGGGGCGGAAAAGAGGGCAGGGAGGGGCACCACCGCCTTCGCTATGCCACTGAGCCCTCCCTCCCTTCCTCCATGTTGTTTCGCAAACCCCCTCCCCTCCTCTGACGCTGCTCTCTAGCTTCCGACTCCCCTACCCCGTGCTCGGCTGCTGTAATATATCTTTGGGCAGCCGGCAGCTGTAGCAATGAGGTATGCCTGCTGCCACTGGCCTACCCCGGAAGCTGTCTCCCTGCAAGTCCCGCCTATGCAGGAAAAAGAAATTGCTGCAGAGAGGTAGCTTCCGCAGCAGGCAGGCGGCAGCAGGCTCTCCTCGTCGCTACAAAAAGTTGCACCGGCTGCCAATGGAGGCGCGCATTCTGTTCAAATTCGCCTGCATTTGTTTCAAGCAGGACTGGGGTCTAGCGCCTTCCTACCTGCTACCACACTTCATATTTCACAACCCCATAAGACCAACCAGAAACCAAAACATATTTACTTACCCAAAAATCACAGGCTGCAAATACAAATCCTTTCTGGACAGGTCTTTCAAGTTTCAAGCAGACAGACAGCAGTCCTGGCTGAACAACTACATAAGCAGAGCCAGTTTGACCTACGGCGCATTCTGAAAGTCAATTATAACCATTCTATTTGAGAAATTCATCTCCTAAACAGAAGCCTCTAAATGATATATTCTCCCTCTCTCTACTCATTCTGATTCTTTATTTTATAACTCCTCGTCCACTTGGATACACTGGACTTAAAAGGTATAAAATTCCTCCAAGCTATCTGTGTGTCTGTCTTTCAGGGAATAATTTTCATGCGGTGCTGCCAGCCGTGTGACCTTTATGATCTTGTTACATTTCCTATTTCAGTTCAGCCAAATGACAGAAACCCCTCTCATTTTCTGATTCAGTAGAGATAGATGTTAACAAAGATTAATTATCTCTCAAAGTTCCAGTCAGAAACATGGGGGTGAGGGGTTCAATTGCCTTAATGGTTTTATTGGGAACAATGGCATGCTTTTTTGCAGGTTTTTTTTGTTTTTTGTTTTTTTTAAAGAAATGTCCTGGGTTATAGCTATAATTAGTATTTTAACAAGCTTCCTTCCTCTGGGCCTGATCACAAGCTGTTCATGTTCTCATTATGTTTTACACTGCAAGGCCTGACGGGCTGTGATGAAGATCTTCCGTTAGT
Source organism: Geotrypetes seraphini (assembly GCF_902459505.1). Lineage (NCBI taxonomy): Eukaryota > Metazoa > Chordata > Amphibia > Gymnophiona > Dermophiidae > Geotrypetes > Geotrypetes seraphini. Next base: position 205,937,744 of record NC_047089.1, read on the forward strand.
GTTTTGTCCATGTTTTGCTTATATCTACCAGTGGACACCTGCACAAGGCTCTGATAAAGATTCAGTTGTTCATGTTTTGCTTATATGTATTAATGGAATGTCCGCAAGGAGCTCCGTTGATCTGCTTTTTAGATAGTCACAATTTGCTTATGTATCAATGGCACAACTGCATGGGACCCTCAGGCTGTGGGTTCAAATCCCTCACTGCTCAATGTGACCCTAGGAAAGTCACTTAATCCCCTCATTGCCCCAGGTACACTAGATAGAGTTTGATCCCACTGGGACAGATAGGGAAATATGATAAAGTACATGAATGCAAACTACTTAGGATATAAGTGGTATATAAATAATAATTTAAAAAAAAATGAAAAGCTAAGGAGGAGGAGCTGTCAGAAACTAGGAACATTAATACCTTGGCTTGACAATAAAACAACAAAATAAAAAAGTGAGTCTTTTTTCATTATTTCTTTTGAAACTAAACAAACAAATGAGAATTAATGCATTCGAGAATATTTCCACCATAAATGTGTAGATGCTTTGGGAGTACTGGTGAGATTCTGTTGGGGACAGGATTGGAGAGAGCGGACGTATGTTTGGGTACAGGTGTGGTATTTGGGGATGCGTGTGTATAGATAAGACATGTATTTTGGAGGTTTGGATGTAAGGGATATAGGGCCAATTATCTTTACTGTGGTAGGAATGAGCCTTACTCATATGTCAGGATTGGTTGGAGATAACAGTAAATTGAAGAGATTTTAGATACTACAGTATTTGTCTCAACGCTTGTATTACGGTACACCTTTTGAAGTTCATAAGGTATAAGATGTATATTCAGGTATTTATCAAAGTGCACTTGGCAGGCTATTTTATTCTGGAATGGAAGTTGGGTTACCAGGGTATTTGTTAAGATTTGTGGGGATGGGTGGGTAGGGGTGTGCAAGGCTGGGGCTGATGCTTGGAAAGGGGGAGGGGCCATTAGACCACTAAATGTAGTTTTGTTAGGAAAACCCATCTATAGCAGAGTGATCAGGTGAGAAGAGGGTGACACTAGACACTTCTACATGAAAGTTACCATATCATGAGGGACAGACCAAAGGTACATCAAGCCCAACTATGGCTAATCCAGGTCACACGTACCAGGCAAGATCCCAACCAACCCTTCTAAAGCTGCCCCGGACCTGGTAGAAAGTTTCTGGTGCTAAATGTTCCTGAGAATTTTTTTTTTGGGGGGGGGGAGGAGCAGAGCTGTGGGGTAGTTAATGATTGCATTTAAATGTGGTTTACGCTAGTGGTTTCAGCATCTACACTGACACTATTTGGGGCTAACAGCCTGTTAATGTCAGCGTTGTTTCTGAGCATCGGCCCCCCACGTTTCTCCTTGTCTTGAACGATGCTTGCTTAACTAAATTGACAACCACAGTTCTTGACTGATTTGTTACTGTCTGTTCCCCGGTCCTGTCCTTCAATTGCACCAGGCCAATCTATTTCTCAGGTTATCAATAACAAACATGCATGCACATTCAGTGGGGTTATCCAGAAAACCAGTCTGGTTAGGTTTCTTTCCAGGACTGCATTAGGAGGCTGTCAAAGGTACAGACTCTTCCTGTCCAGCATAGGGTGACTGGATATTATTCTTCATGGTCACAGGAATACCAGGGCCAAAGGCAGTCTCCATCACTAGTCCTGAACCACCTTTGTTGACTCCTTTCGCTTGTGCTGAAACATTTGCTAGAAAGTGCAAACAGTGATAAGAGCTTTCCAATCGTTATTTCTGTTTGACAGTACTTTCAATGATTAGCATTTTGTCTCGCGTTTTGGCCAAACAATGAAAAGGGACATGACTTTGTGTATGCCAAGTAAATAAATAGGAAAAGGGGAAGAATTTGCTGAAAGGAGAACTTGATGTTCTGCTAAAATTCTCTTTGGTAAATATATTAGAGCTGGAAGACCTTTGAAGAGTGGCACTGGCGTGAGGGAAGGGCCTAGAAATACAATAAGGTAAATGAAACAGAACCACTATGTGCCAGCTCCTCAAAATCACATGAATTGCACACAGGTGGCAATTCTCTTAATGGACACCTCATTATAGGCATCCTGAGGCTACACCGTGAGAGCCTATTCTAGTGCAAAGTGTCTAGTAGTCCTGATTGCTACGGTTATGCATCTGAACCCATAAGTTGCTTGCAGAATGGTATCACTCATCTTTCAATTCCGCCTCCTTCCCAGAAGGCTTGCTCCTGTCCCCTCAGTTATTCTTCTGCAAACAAGTTGCTCAGAAGCATTTCTGCTCTGCTCTGCGGTTGTATTATTATTTTTTTTTTGGGGGGAGGGGGTTTCCTGTCATTTTAAGTTGGAGATTCGGTGCCCAGAGGTTTCCTCTTGTTAGGACCTCTGCCTGGGAGAAGACACAGACTGGTGAAGCAGAGGTCTGTTGCTAGCAGTATCAGCCCTCGGGGACACCTGCCCAGCTAACCTGTTATAATATTTTTGGAGCTTGGGGGCCGTCCCCTGAGTAGCTGCTCACATCCCAGATTTAATAGGCTTGAGCGCAGGCTGTTTGGCTCCTTCCTGGCTTGGCCTGTATTAATAACGGGCCGGCTGCGTGGACCTCCCCCTATTGCGGGAGAGTTTCTGGGGGTTGAGGCCAATGTTCCCTCTAAGGATTGATGAGGTGTGTGCAAAAAAAAATATGCACGAGCGACAAGTTACATACTCCACAAATTTATGAGCAGGCGCGGAGGATGCATTTTTAAACAAATGTAGTTTATCCTTGTACTCCTTATGTATTTTTAATCATCCATGGATATGTTTGTATGTTTATTGTTCAAATGGTTTTATTTATTTCCCCAAATTTATTTTTGTTATACGCATTGAAAATATTTGATATTGAGTTTAAATCAAAATCTCAATAAACTTGAAACGAGTGCCCATGAGATTGTGGGAGGGATAAATACTCAAAACTTAGAAGAATAACAATTTACTTAAAGTTTTTGCTTCGCCAGCTTTCTGGTATCTTTACATACAGTGCCATACCTAGCATATGTAACACCCGGGGCCCATCATTTTTTGGCAACCCCCCCCCCATCTGTACGAAAAACATGATTTTTAGTAACAAGCCACACATCACACATGAGTACCTAGGAAAAGGCAGCATCTTACATATTGCAGTGAGCAGTACATCAATACACCTATTGTAAAACTAAACAAGCCAGACCAGCACAGATCAATCCTACATCGTCAATCCTAACAGAAAACCATATCTTTCGAACACACAGAACACAGAAAACACCTTCGCCTAGTATGGAATATGTCATCACAAACTAACCCCTCCCCCTTTTACAAAACTGTAGTGTGGATTTTAGCCACGGTGGTAACAGCTCTGACGCTCATAGAATTCTGAGCATCAGAGCTGCTACCACCACGGCTGGCGCTAAAAAACGCTCCAGTTTTGTAAAAGGGGGATAAAATAGAAATACAGAGCTTCAACACTCTAGCTCAGGGCGCCCAAACTTTTTGGGCTTGCGAGCTACTTTAAAATGACCAAGTCAAAATGATCTACCAACAATAAAATAAAAAAACACAAAGCACACTATACGCTGAGAAAATGTTAATTATCATTCCTATTCTGGTTTTTTTTCAAAGAGGTCAAGGCAGATGACTCTATGCATTGTTACCTCAGTAACAACCATACAAAAATAGACAAATATACCCCCCTTCCTTTTTATTAAACCACAATAGCAGTTTTTAGCGCAGGGAACTGCGCTAAATGCCCAGCGCTGCTCTCGACACTCATAGGCTCCCTGCACTAAAAAACACTATTGCAGTTTAGTAAAAGGGGGCCATAGTGCAAAATATAGACAGCATATATAAATTCAGACACATTTTGATCACTAAATTTAAAATAAAATCATTTTCCTACCTTGTCTGGTGATTTCATGAGTCTCTGGTTGCACTTTCATCTTCTGACTGTGCATTCAATCTTTCTTCCCTTCTTTCAGCCTGTATGCTTCCTCTCCTCCAGACCTCATTCCCTTCCCTAACTTTTTCTTCCTCTCTCCTTGCCCTTTCTTTCTTTTTTTTCCTCTTGATGCCCCCTTTCTTTTTTTCTGTTTCCCTTCTGTCTCCCTGCCTGCCCCCTTTCTTTCTCCCTACCCTCCACAAAGCCACTGCTGCCACCATCGGGGGAAACAGGCCCCAAAGCCACCGCTGCAACCATCGGGGGAAACAGGCCCCAAAGCCACCGCCGCGGCTGCCCGAAGCTCTCTCTGCTTCACACTGGGCCGACCAGCTTCCCCCGACGTCAATTCTGCCGTCGGAGAGGAAGTTCCGCCCAGCCAGGCAGCGATTGGCTGGCCCAAACTTCCTCTCCGACTGCAGCCTTAGGGCGGTGCACAGCCGGGGAGGACCGCCCCCCCGCCCTTGGAGGACACTGAAGACGTGGCAGCGGCTTCTCTCACGAATCCCCACCCGTCGGGAAGTCCGATGCAGTTGGGGATCCTGAGAGGAGCTGCCGATGTATCTTTTAACTTTAAACTACAGGCCGCCGCCGCTTCCTCTCAGCTCTGCCCTCGAGTGAGCGACAGGGGAAAGCGTATGAGCGACGCCACTGAAAATAGTGAGCGATCGCTCATGCGCTCACCTTAGAGGGAACACTGGACTTGAGGCTCAGTCCAACATTGATTAGACTGGCAGCCCAAAGACCAAGTTTATAAAGTGAACCTGTGAGGTTCTTCTCCGTTTGTTCCACCTATACTTCTGAGCTGAGGCAGGCAGGTACTACATGGCACAATGAGTAAGGCTATTAGAAGGGGTCTGAAAAAGTGATTTTTGAATGATTCTGGGGCCAGAGCTAGGGTCCCCTTCCTCTAAAACCCCTTTCCCTGTAGTTTTTGAACTTCAGGGGACCCCTGATAGGCTATTTTTGGTGGCTATCTTGGATTCTTTTCTAAGCTTCCATCTGCCTCAAAACCCCTCAATATTGTTTAAAATCAATATGGATGGACCCTCAGGCCTTTCTACCCCTGTAACATGCCAGATTTATGCAGGATGGTTGACTGAAGGCACATGGAGAAAGGGCAGGAGCTTTGGGCTCAGCTTCCTCTGAATCCTCCAGGGCTCAGGATCCACAGGAGACTCGATCCCAGGGGAAGAGGCCCTTGCCAGAGTCGTCCGAAGGAAGTGCGAAGTGCAGACGCATGAATGCCACGGAGCCCAGGAGGGCCTTCAGTGTGTCCCTGTCGGGGGCATGGAGACCCCCTGCATGTAATTAGACTCTGGAATTCATTGCTAGAGAATGTGGTGAAATCAGTTAGTTTAGCAGGGTTTTAAGAAGGCTTGGATAATTTCTTAAAAGAGAAGTCCATAGGCAATTATTGAGATGGCTTAGGGAAATCCACTACTTATTCCTAGGATAAGCAGAATAAAATCTGATTTGGTACTTGGAATCTAGCTAGGTACTTGGGACCTGGCTTCACCACTGTTGGAAACAGGATACTGGACTTTGATGGACCTTCCCAGTATGGTCTGTCCCAGTATGGCAACTCTTATGTTCTTATTGTCAATCAAAGCTCGGGGCTTTCCAAAACCCGGACAAACTGCCAGGTTTTGGAAAGTTTGTCCAGGTACCTAGGTGCAGCAAGGGTGCATAATGCATAGAATACTGTAAGTTATTTGCATAAATGGGAGCCCCACCCATGTTCCACCCACATGTACATGCTGTAACACTTAATGCACATCCTTATAGAATAGCGCCTAGGGTGCTAACACATATAAGGGTTACTTTTATGAGCATATACTCATGCAAAGGTGCACCTGACTTCATGTGCTTAGTTACAGTGCCCAGCCTTGAGTCAGAGATATGTCCAGACCCAAGTTATTGTACTGTATCTATATTTGGATTGAATGTTTATTTCCAAAGGCCAAAGGCTTAGAATATTAGTTAATTGGTGCTTTGAGCGATGTATATTATGGCAAAATACCGGTCATTGTGCTTGGTTTGGGAGATCTACTTCATTCTGTCTGACCAACTAGTCCGGGATAATATATCACTAATAAACTTACAAGACATTGCTTTAACCATTGTTAAATTGGAATAGAGCAGCAAGCTTTCTTCACTTTCAGGCAGTGGAGTGGGTTATCACTGTTTCCCTTTTCAACAGTGTTATATACAGTTTAAGAGATTGGTGTATATCAGCCAGTTATTATGATTGGCTAGTTCCTCACTCTCCACCCCATTGCTCTATAAATAAAATACTTTGAATCTACAGCAGAAAAAAAAAAACAGGGTTAGTCCTGGAAACTGCTTGTGCTTATGACCATGACTGTATGACCAGGACATTGAGTATATCTGTGACTCATGGGAAACATACTGATGTAGTCTCCAGTCAAATGTGATGCAGTTTTCAAAACTTTTAGTGCTTGTGAAAGATACTGGACTAAGAGTGCCACCGTGTTTTCCCGAAAATAAGACAGGGTCTTATATTAATTTTAGCTACAAAAAAATACATTAGTGCTTATTTTGGGGGATGTCATTTTTTTTTTTTTTTCCATGTACAACAATCATCTCTCCCTTCCTTTCCTCTCCCCAATTCTTCCTCTTTCCTTTTTCTCTCCCCCAACCATGTGTAGCATCTTTCCTCCCCCTCTCACCCATCCCCTTATGCAGCATCTTTCTATCCCTCCCTCCCATCCCCTTGTGCAGCAGAACCCCACCAACCCTTCCATGAGACGGACATACTGCACCACCGAGGCATCCAAAACAGTGGCAGCGGCAGCGCTCTGAACGGGCCTTCCCTCTGCATCAGCGAGGCGGCAGAGGGAAGGCCCCAGTAGGGAAGGCTGCAAAGCAACCCGTTCAATCCGCTGCCGCCACTGCTGTTTTTGGATACCTCGGAGTTATCACGGTGGGAGGGTTGGTGGAGTTCTGCTGCACAGGGGGATGGGAGCCCAGAAATAGTGGAAGCCTGGATTTTTATTTTTTATTTTTAAACTAAGGATGGAGTTGGGGAGTGTCAGGGACATTCAGGGGGAGCTGCGGGGTCGATCTTAACTAGAGCTTATTTTTGGGATAGGGCTTATATTAGGAGCATGCTTAAAAATTACACTAGGGCTTATTTTCGGGGAAACACGTTAGTAGTAGAGGTTCCTTACAGCAGGTACAGCCTGGGCTGTGTCTCTACAAACCTCTCCACATTCTCCTGCTAGTAGATCTTATCTGTCTACTCACTGCAGCAGTGTTTCCCAACTCTGGCTTGGAAGCTCATCTAACTAGATGGGTTTTCAGGATTGCTGCAATCAGGATGCTTGCAATAGATTGCATATATTCAGGGCTGGTGCATCCCCCTCAATTAGCTTACAGGCTCCTCCCTCCTCCAAGATTTTGGTAAACACAACAGTTTGATCATCCCACAATCACTTTTCTCAGATCATTTCTCTAATGCATAATTGGACATTATCTGGGCAACACTGAGCCGGCATTTTTTTTTTTTTTTTTTTTAACTCTGCTGTTGATTTTCAGTACCAGCCTCTGTTCCTGATACCAACATCTAGGTCTGGAGTGGCCACCGGGAATTATCCAGGAACTGCCTGCATTCAGTGGCAATACCAGGATAGCTACCTGGTTAACTTAGGACAGCTTTTTTTCTGTGCCAAGTTAACTGAGTAGCTGTCCAGGTACTGCATCTGAATACCCTGTTTCCCCAAAAATAAGACCTATCCCGAAAATAAGCCCTAGCATGATTTTTAAAGATGCTCCTAATATAAGCCTTACTCCAAAAATAAGCCCTAGTTAAGATTGACCCCCGAAGCCCTCCCCTCTCCAAATGTCCCTGACACTCCCTGACTCCATCCCTGACGCTAGTGCTGCCTGATTTGCTGAAAAAATTGGACTTGTTAATTCAGCAACCCCCACCCCTGCTGCTTTAGGAAGCCTCGGAGCAGAGGTATGTCAGTCTCACGGTGGGAGGGTCAGTGGGGTTCTGCTGCACAAGGGGATGGGTGAGAGGGGAGGAATGATGCTGCACATGGGGAGAGGGGGGAGAAAGGAAAGAGGAAGAACTGGAATGGAGGAGAGGAAGGGAGAGATGATTGTTGTACATGAAAAAAAATAAGACATCCCCGAAAAAAGCCCTAGTGCATTTTTTGGACCCAAAATTAATATGACACTGTCTTATTTTAGGGGAAACAAGTTATCAACAGTGCCTGTGTAACTCCTGGCTCTGCCTCTGGGCCACTCCAACACTAACCGTCGAGCGCTCTGGCAGGCAGCAGATATTCAGTAGCACTGTTAGGTTGAATGTGGTTTAACTGGGCAGCAGCTTCTCCTGACCAGTTGAACTGGATATTGACCCCCCTTATACTTAGGAATTCTGTATATATACATGAAACAGAATTTAATATTCCAATGAGCGTCAGTGCTTTTACCGCAACAGCCAGCGATAAAGAACCCTAACACGTCTTGTACTGTCTGTATGATCCCTCTCATTTATAGTGGCATGCATTTTTGGGCCACACACTCCAGGTTATACCTGTTTTGGACAAGTCTAACTGAAATGTATATGCTAGACATATAGGTGTTTCAATATCTGCACCTATAGATTTAGAGTAGGCACACAGGCCCAGATTCTCTATATGGTGCCGATATCGGTGGCCTCCTACAAAGCGGCTGCCGTTGGCATATCAATCAGGCGACAGCACCATAGAGAGAATTACATTACATTACATTAGTGACTTCTATTCCGCCAGTACCTTGCAGTTCTAGGCGGATTATAAAAGAAGATAACTGGACATTTCCAGGAAAATTACAAATTAGAATTGTGCCTCTGGGACAGATAGGCACTGGAAATGTAGGCCAGGGTTTTCCAGGCCTACATTTCCGGCACCTATCTATGCTATGAATCACCTACGTAGGCGTTTTATGGCGCCTAATGCTACTTCCGGCATTAGCCATGCCTACAGTGACATTAAGCGCCATAAAGGGCCTACGTAAGTGTGATTCCGGCATCTTTTATTTAGGCACCAGTAGGCACATTAATTCTACCATTTTTCACCCATTTAAAACGGCATTTCTCAATTAATGTAGGCACTGTTTATAGAATATCCCCCATAGTGAGCTCCATCCCTTCAAAATGCCCCTTCCACACCTATTCATCTGCGCGTATAAAAAATAGGTGTAAACTGGAATATGTGCTTAGTTTTATAGTTGTACTTCAGAAGAAAATGAAACTCAAATAGAAGCTAGTCATCTGGTACAGTGCGCTAAAAAACCTGCCATTTTGAAAATTGACCTCAGCAGTGCCAGTTTTCTGGTCTGCTATATTGATTTGCAGAAGATGAGTCATTGTGGCTTGTGATACCCTTTATTGGATATAGTGCAGGGGCCTTTGCCATATGCTCATTTGCATCTCATTTTTTTTAAAGTAATGTAACCCTACCCATTTCCCCTTTTGTACCGTGTCTAGTCAATAGAAATCTTTAGCATGTATGTCAATACCCCTTTTAAAACAAATTTCTTTTTTTAAATTTGGGTGATGTAAACCGCTTTGGAAATTAAAGCGGTACATCAAGCAATAAGAAAACTTGAAGAAGGGACTTGTAGGGGTTTTAAAAGTATCTCTTTTGGAGAATTCACACGTTGATCCAATCAAATATATCACTAATCTAATCTAATCTAATCTAATTTTCTATTTGTGTGTCGTACATACCTATTCAGGCTCTAGGCGACATTCAGAGAGGGGTTGAAAGGGGATCAGGAGGAAGGACTAAAAGGGGCCTTGAAAGGGGGGGGAGGGTAAGAGGAGGCAAGAAATCATAGTTGTCTAGGAGCTCATCTAGCGAAAGAGGTGGAAAGATTCATTTCTGAGAAGTCAAGTAGGTTCAGCTGTCAAAGAGGAAGGTTTTCAGTTTTTTCAGAATGTTGTATGTTTAGTTTCTTTTCTGATCATTTCTGGCAGGTTATTCCATGTTTTGACTCCTATGAATGTAAGCATGGAGTGGAACAAACACCTGTAATGGAGATTCAACTGTATTCTGTTTATGAGTCTCCTGGAGGTAGACCAGACTGTTGAGAATAGTTGGGTGAGAGGAGTGGCTGAGTTTCCGTGGATTATGTGGTGTAGGATGCATGATGTTTTGAAGAATATTCGCAATGAAATTGGTAGCCAGTGTAATTGTTTGAGGTAGGCTGAGATTGAATCATATTTCTGTAGGTTGAAGATAAGTCTGACAGCTGTGTTCTGAATGAGTTGCAGTTTGTAAACTAGAGAGGAGTTGATCCCCAAGTATGCTGAGTTGCAGTAGTTCACCAAAGAATTCAAAACCAAGAAATGCATCTATGTTTGATACCGCAAAACTGAGCTGAGACTGGCATCACCTCATTTCATTTCAGCTGTCGAGCAGCACCATTCTGTCACGTGTGATTTAAGTGATAGCTCCTCTGAGGCAGAAGACTCAGCTGTGAGGCTCTGTCTGCACTCTGCAATAGATATCGTGACCTAGTGGCAAGGACTGCAAAGCTCTTTAGTGAAAGAGAGGCTGAAACAAAGAAAGATCCTTTAAATTTTCTATTAAAATACATTAGAGATTAATAGCTTTTATAAAAACAAACAGTGGACAGTAAGTATTCAACAATTTTCATCAGATTGAAAGGAACCTTTCCCCTAAAGATGGTGAGTTGCCAATTCTGATGAGTTCCAACTGCACATATGCATAAGAGATGATAGGAATCAAGTAGGAAGGGGATCAGGGAGTAGATTCCTTTGAATTCCAGTTAGGCTAGCTACTGTACTATATTTTAAAAAAGTGAAGAAATAACTCAGGTTTTTTTCCTTATTTGCATGTGATGTCCTATCTGGTCTATTGTTTTCCTCTCTCCTTCTCACCTCAACTTGTCTGCTTTTGCACACCATCACTGTAGTTTTGGAAGATCTAAGAATACAACTTGCTAGCACAATGTCAAGCACTCAAAAACTTTTCTGAAGCTACTCGGTCTTGTGTTTAATGAGTAGTAGAACACTGACACCTAGTGACTGTTGGTGTACATCACAGTCAAGATGGCCAAGTTTTAAGGCTCCAAGAACGATAATGTTATCTGTGTAGTGAGAACCTGGGCACTTTCTTTCTTGGCTTCTTCTGTGATATAATTTGCTGCTGGGATTAGAATTTAAGTTACAGTGTGTATTTGCTGAAATCACCAGGAAATGAAATTACAGAATACAACACTGTCATGTGCAAGGCATGTAGTTTTCTTAGTGGGGTATTTGTCTGTGACTTTTGGCATGTCTTCTGATTTCTGTTACTAACTGTGAGGTCTTGCATCTGAAAGTTGTCAGCAAAAATAGGCCAGTAGTGCTTTTAGTATTAGTATTTCCTGTTCCTGCCCTGGAGCTTATGGTTTAGTCTGTGTCTGAAGAACCTGTATCCCATAGAAACATGATGGCAGATAAAGGCCAAATGGCCCATCCATAGCATTCACTATCTCCTCCTCTCCTTAAGAGATCCCATATGCCTGCTCCACCACCTCTACTGGGAGACTGTTCCTCAAATCTACCACCCTTTTCTATATAAAAAAGTATTTCCTTAGATTACTCCTGAGCCTATCACCTTTTAACTTCATCCCATGCCCTCTCACTCTGATGTTTCCTTTCAACTGAAAGACTCGTCTCATCCGTATTTATGCCACATAGGTATTTAAATGTCTCTATCGTATCTCCCCTCTCCAGCCTTTCCTCTAAAGTATACATATTGAGATTTTTGGTTCTGTCCCCATACGCCTTATGACGTAAACCACCAACCATTTTAGTAGCCTTCCTCTGGACCAAGTTTCGTAAGGGATCCACTCATAACCGCTATCATCCAACCTACACATTCACTTCTATTTGTTGGATGATAGCGGTTATGAGTGGATCCCTGACGAAATTTCGATGAAACATGTTGGGTCTAACCACTTAATTTATTGAAGGATAAAGAAGCCATTACTAAGATAAGTAAATATAAAAAAATAAAAAATAAGAAAGTTATACAAATTGAATAAAATCGTGATAAAATCATGAAAAAGTAGTCTAGACCGGTGAGGAGTTACCACATGAATCTCCCCGTGAAACAACACCTAGAGTGGGACGGAGGAGTGGTGGTTCTGAGGTCTTAAGGCGAAATATTACATGTAGTATTTAAGAATGAAGGTGGAAAAGATGAACAGCATAGAAGCACCTTAGACATTTGGATTTAAGCGAAGTGTGGACATTTCTGAGGTTATATATCAGCCATTGACGTTTGGTTTGAACATAGAATTCCTATGAACATCGGAGCAGCGTCGGAGCATTTAGCGCCCTGGGCCATGGTAGAAACCTCTACTGCAGCTTAGTAAAAGAGGGCCTAAATCTTATCTTGAGAACAAAAAAGTTTTCAAAGGCTTTCAAAATGAAAAGTACGATAACTGTCAAACCTATAGAGGTAATTGATTCCATATTTTTACTCCCTGAAATAAGACTGCTCAATATGCTTTTTGTTCAAAGTATTTTTCATCAAATGATAGGAAATCTTACAACCGTTTTGGTCCCTAGAAGTTTTCTGTGTTCATGGATAGACTTCTCTCTCTCCTTTTATCTAGTGAATATATATTCAAGTCCTGCAATCTCTACATACATCTTATGACAAATACCCTGTACCATTTTGTTGCCCTTCTCTGAACCATCTCAAGTCCTTTTATGTCCTCAGAAGATATATAGCCTCCAAAACTGGGCACAGTACAGGGGCATCAATATCTCCTTTCTTCTGCTGGTTATGCCTCTCTCTGTTCAGCCTAGCATTCTTTGGGCAACAGCCACCGCCCTGTCACATTGTTTCACCACTTTGAGATTCTCAGTAAAGAATGACACAGAAACGGGTGCCCGCAGTTAACTGCGGTGTGGAGACAGGAACAGAGCCCATGATGTGGGGATGGAGACAGAGCCTGCAGAGATGCGGTGGGGATGGGGTCAGGGACAAACTTTGTCCCTGTGTTATTATGTAAAAACTTAACACATCTTAGACAATTGACAACTGAATTCAGTGATTAAAAAAAAAAACCCTGCAGAAACTGCTTTTGGATTTAAATGAACTTCTGGTAAATGACATCATTTGTGTCTTGTCTACCAGTGATGTGGGAACAAGAGTCTTATTTGCTGATCAAACTCCTACCATCTGCAATGTCCTTCCATCATGTGCCCAGCTGCTCAAGCATCTTACTGTTACTGCAACAGATCTATCCATCAATGAACATTTTATTTTCCTGTTCGCCTACTACACAGTTTAGCTTCTCTTCTACATCCAAGTCTGAAAGATAATCCAATTAACTTTCCAGATTATATAAACATAGGCAGCTGAATCTTTGGGAAAGTTATACCAAAACCAGATTGAAATGGAAGGCTTTATTTGTGATTTATATACAGTTGTACAGAATATTGTCCCTTTTTAGAATTTAATAAAAATATTTAAATATTAAATCATAAGTTTTTGAGGCTTGTGCAAATGAGGACAGAGCTCATGAGGATGGAGACAGAGCCTGTGGGGAAGGGGTGGGGACAAACTGTGCCCCATGTCGTTCTCTAATCCTCAAACACTATCATCTCTAGGTCTTTCTCCTGGCCCGCGCATGTCAATCTCTCACCCCCTAGCACATATTGCTGCCTTGAATTTATACACCCGAAGTGCATCACTTTGCACTTCTTCACATTAAATTTTAACTGCCAAACATTCAACCATTCTTCTAATTTTTGTAGATCCCGTCTCATATTGTCCACTCCCAAGGAGTCTACTGTTTTGCAAATCTTGGTGTCATCCACAAAAAGGCAAACCATTCTTCTAACCCTTCAGCAAAGTCGCTCACAAATATGTTGAATAGCATCGGCCCCAGTATTGATCCCTGAGGCACTCTACTACTTACATTTCTATCCTCTGAGAAAACTCCATTTACCATCACCCATTGCTGTCTGTCAGTCAAGCAGTTCTTAATCCAGTTCATTTTATGTCCTAACTTAGCCCACTGAGTTTATTTATGGATCTCCTCCATGTCAAAGGCCTTACCATAATCCAAGTAGACTACATCCAGTGCATATCCTCAGCTCAGAGCATTACAGTTGGTCGGTGGCTCTCCAGAAATACATTCAGTGATTGGGATCAAAGATGATTTATCAATTATTCTCAAATTTGATCAAACATTTATAGGGGAAACATAAAAAAGTAGCACCTAGCACAACTGCTTGGTGCTTAGTCAAAAATCTCCTCCCTTTTTTCTTCAGAAGCAATGCAAACATCAGGAAATTTCTACATCTTCACTCCCAAAACCAATATAATGTATCACAATTTCTAAAATACACTCTCAAGACCAAGGGCTCCGTTTACGAAGCCGCGTTAGTGGTTTAACGCGTGTAATAGTGCGCGCTAAACTGCCAGCTGTGCTAGACACTAATGCCAGCATTGAGCTGGCGTTAGTTCTAGCCATATAGTGTGGGTTTAGCGCTCGCTAAAAAGCTGCGTGTGCTAAAACCTCTAACGTGGCTTTGTAAAAGGAGCTCCAACTCCTTATCTGCTTATAGCGTAAACATCATCAACAAAGTTGTTCTTACAGTTTCTTCTTCAATAGGGGTTTTCAGTAGCTGAGTGACATTAAGGTTGTCTTTTGCTGGTCCTTTTCCAAAGATGTTTGATCCATTTGATCTAGAGCATTTCATCTCAGGAAGATAATAAACTTGGAGTTGGTAGTATTTGAAGGCTTCCATTAGATGTTTCTTAAACATCTCATTTAGGGATATATAAGGAGATTTAGAAGAATTAACCAATCGAATGGGAGAACGGATAGCAGATGATATGGATGGACAGACTTGGTAGGCTACATGGTCTTTATCTGTCTTTATTTTTCTCTATTCCTATCTTTCTAAGAATGTTATATTTCCTAGCATGATTTTCCAGTTTTTCAACCTTATTGGTCAAAACTGAGATACCTCTTATCAGCAGTTCGCCCATCTTCTAGAGTCCCGAGACACTCTTCATTTTTCCTTATTAATTCTACTCCATGAGCTTTCTGCTCTTGTGCCTGAGACTTACATTCTTGTAATGAAATATTCACCACAGTCTTACGTCCCAAGAAAACTTGCTCTAACCTATTTATAGCATCCCAGATATTCTCCAAAGTTACAGCTGCAGGCTTAAGAAGGGAGTTTAAGAGGTTAAGGAGCCCAAAGCAACCTGGGAGATAGAGGGAAAGGTACCGAAACTCCCAAACTGGCACTCATCCCCATCTCTTGTAACACATCCAAATTCCCCTTCATTGCTCCCCTTATAGGAGAGTCACAGCAACTCCCTGCTTCTTGAGTGCACCTGAAGCCCTTACAACCACACTGAATCCTGGTATCTCTCCAGGGTCTTGATGCTGATAACTCCAAAATCTCCTGAAATCTTGGGGCATATGGTCAACCAGTCAATCCCCAGGGCTCAAAGAAACATCAAGCACCGGCAAGGGCACCTACCTGTATGCCAGTACCAACTTCACCTGGTACCTTTGCAGAACGAATTGCAAAGTGCTCATTGGTGGTCTGTGATGGATGAGGAGGTTCAAAAAGGAAACTGTCCCTTTCTCTCTACATTTCACCATGGTTAAAGAAAGAAAATGAAAACAGCATACACAATTTTGCTCTAAAGCTTGTGTTAGGTATGTATATTTAGCGGGAACCTATGATCTGAGCTCAGCTCTAAAAGGCTTCTATAAGAGATCAGTGCCTTGAAAAAACATTCAGGTGAAACATGTCGGCACCGCTATCCCTGAAAGGAAGACCACATTAAAGCTAAATAGTAAATCACACAATGAATTAAAAAATTATTTATAAGTAATGTTAAGAATATTTATTAATGTATTTATATATAAAAGTGCAATGAGTCAGTGAGGAAACAGTACTTAAAGCCTGGGACAATGAGATTTTTTGAGTCCTAGGTGATACTTCTGAGGGTCACTGAAGAAGGCTAGTTATGAGGTCAATTCATAGAGAGTACTATAAAAAATATATGCTCTGAATGGATGAAATTTACTTTGTGTGAAACATGCAAAACAAAGTTCACCTATACAGAAGCTCAAGTATGGAAACACCTTTACTAAAGCTCAAGCAAACCGCTCTGAATTGACTCCCCAGTCATTAGTAGCGGTATAGAAGGTTCTAATAAACAGGCCAGTTTGCTTGACTTTGTATTGATTTGGCACATTTTTTTTACCCAACAGTTAAATTTCCGGTAGCTTCCTGAATGTATAAGCATTTGGTCCCTGCATTCTCACACACACACCCACCTCCGCCCCCCAAAAAAATTAGGCAAGTAAAACTACTTGCATGTGCCTCCTTCAGGATTGATGATAGAGCTCGAGCTACGATCCCTCAATATGTTCTAAGAAGGGAAATTGTATAAATGCACAGAGAAGCTGGGTGCGTGCAAGGCCACTGGGATCATGAAGGGAGAACCATGTGTGCCTGAAAAAGATGAAAGGCGCTCTGACTGATGAGAAAAAGCAGCCCAAAATAAAGAGCAGAAAATGTTTCTAATACAGAAGCCCCTAACATAGATTGACAAATGAATCCTTCTCTTCTAGTGAGGCTTTGATCTTGGCTGTGGCCAGGGATAGACTTTTCTTTGGATGCCTTGCTGGAAATGGAAGGCTCCCCGGAAGGCATTTTTAAAAATCAAGTCTGTAATGTCTAATGTGTGCAGTGGCACAGCTACTCTGGCCTTGTAACTTCCTGTTCTGCCTTTGCAGATAGCAATGTGCTGGGTTTTATGTTGCACAAGGGTTCTTGTTTGATCAGTGTCCTGATGTTAAAAAAAACCAAAAAAACCTCCCTGAAAATGCTGATCCAAAGCAGGCTTGGCTTTTTATTGACACTGCGTTCAGATCACTTTAGGTTGACTGCTGAACTGTATCCTTGGGATAGTTCTAACTGGAAAAAAGGGGTTGGGAAGATTATTCTGCATCAGACAAAAAGGGAAGGAAATGGAGACTTATATACTTGCTTTTTGTGGCTTTGGCATTTCAAAGAGCACTGGAGGATTAAGTGACTTGCCCAGGGTCATGAGGAGCAGCACTGGGATTTGATCTTATAACCTGTGGGTGCAGAGGCAGCAGCTCTACCAGTGAGCCACATCTTCCCCTCTTCATTAATATAACCCAGAAAGAAAAAAGACGACTTCAGATAATTCAAAATACCGCAATAAAATTAATCCATAAAGCCAAAAAATATGATCATGTCACTCCACTACTGATTAAATCACACTGGCTACCCATTTCCCATCGTATTACTTTCAAAATTATACTTTTAGTACATAAAACACTGACTTTCAATGAACCACAATTTATTTCTAAAATGATCATTCCGTATAACTCCGTACGTTCCTTACGTTCATCTACTTCGAATTTATTATCTATCCCCTCTTTAAAAATTATTGGCATAAGAAGAAACGAAATATTCTCCGTTATGGCACCCACGTTATGGAACTCATTACCGAACTATATAAGAATAGAAAAAGATTTACATACATTTAAAAGATTTTTAAAAACTTTCTTATTTCAAGATGCATTTGAACACATATTATAACACGCATAATTTTTAAACTTCTTAATATAAATATTGCACTTTCTAATTCCCCTTGTTCCCACTGTGTTTTCCCTTTATGTAAATTTCAATATATAAAAATGATGTAACTTTCCCCTTCTTTCCTGCCTACTCATATCATTCCTTAACCCCAAATGTATTGTAAAGATCGTTCTCTAAAAACTGTTTTAAATTGTCTGTATTATGTCTAACCTGTCAAAAATATATGTGAAACCACTATCTGTGGCTTTTAGAGTGTACATCGCCTAGATATTTCGATAGGCGATCCAAAAAATGCTAATAAACTTGAAACTTGAAACTACCCCCATTCAACTTCATCATATGCTCTTGCGTTCTGCTGCTGATGTTAAAAAGCTTCTAAGTTCAGTACCAGGTAAAATAAATTTCCTCTGCCGCCTTCACATTCATTACTGTGTGATGTGAACATTTTTTGCATTTATTTAGTAGAGATAGGAAATTATTTTAGAAGCATCTCCACAAGTAAGCAGCAGCATTTATAAGTGTAAATGACCTTTTTGAAAAGCTGCTATTTGCACATAGATATCTATACTGCTGAGATTTCAAAGGGGCATGACTTGGGCGGTCCAAACCTCTACACATATTCCCAATTTTACAATGGGAATTTCCCCTTTGGATTTTGTGCCAGTTCAGAGACACGCATAGATCTTTAAAAACTGCTTGTGTCAGCCAGGGCTTTACATGAGGGATTAAGGGAATCATTTTCCTTAAACACATGCAAATTATTTCCATTTCCAAAACAAAGCTAAATTAATGTGCAGCCTTAATAGGTGGCACTTGCAAATATATGTTTATAAAATGGAACAGTAAGATAAACTCGGATATGTGAAAACTCAATAATTTTTCACAAAAAAAATACAAAAAATGTCATATGCAACATAAACAGTGCTGTTTTGGTTTAAATAGGATGTGTTTCAAAAAAATGGAGGAAAAAGCCTCAGACTGAAGCCCTCCCACCACCACAATGGTGGTCCAAGGTGGTTGGGTGATAACCTCCATTACACTCCCAAAGTATAAAAGCCTTAAGCAGGGCAGTCTGTGCAAGGTGATAGAGGAAAGAAACTTTCAACTTATCTTCTGTTGATTGGTACACCGACGGTGGCCAGCGTGGGGATATGATCGAGACCTTCAAAATACTGAAAGGAATCGACAAAATAGAGCAGAGATTATTTACATTGTCCAATTTGACATGGACAAGAGGACATGAAATGAAGCTAAGGGGGGACAAGTTCAGGACTAATATCAGGAAGTTCTGCTTCACACAGAGAGTGGTTGACATCTGGAATACTCTCCCAGGGGAGATTATTGCGGAATCGACAGTCCTAGGCTTCAAAAGCAAACTAGATGCATATCTCCTTGAGAGAGGCATATAAAGATATGGTTGGCTATAAAATAAGCCAGGTGTATACCTGGCAGGGCCTCCGCGTGTGCGGATCGCCGGACTTGATGGACCGAAGGTCTGATCCGGAGATGGCGCTTCTTATGTTCACGAGTCTGCTGCCTCAGGGTGTAAAACAATCCGATCAAACTAGAGCCAGAATAGAAATTTATATCAATAAACTGGACTTATGCACAACTTCAAGAAATTTTTGAAGCCACTATGACATACCTTTTAACAGGACACCGAAACGCATCTCCTGATCAAAAGATGGCTACACCATATCTGTACTGGGTTATGTAGCTCTCCCGGATGATGACATCAAACCTGGAAGTGATCGCGCGGTGAAATCGCTGCTAAAAATAAAATAAGTTGAAAGTTTCTTTCCTCTATCACCTTGCACAGACAGCCCTGCTTAAGGTCTCAATCTGTCCTCCTTTTTCTGGAGCCAGATGGTAACCCTAGGGCTATGCTTTGCAAACCCTTTTGGAATACTCTGCTTTATTCAAAGGCCAGCATACGTGAAATGTAAGCCTAGAAAATCTGTGGGATCCTTGTTTTCTGAATGTTGGGGGAAAAAACCCAAAACCAATAGTGACAACAGGTATGAGCCTGCAGGTTTTCCAGAGCCAGACAGAGGTATGGAGCTGGAACTTGCTAGAAGTATTGCTATGCTGTACCTGAAAGAAGATATCTTTGGCCTATCTTGTATCTCATTCAGACCTGACCCATTCCATTATTTGTATTGTTTCTATTTTTAAATCTTACATTTAATGATGTAGTTTCATAGTGCTGCTTTGTAAGGGAATGATTTATCTATATTAGCCCTTTAATTGGCAGATGGTGAAAACAGCTGCTTTACGTAACCTAATGGTGAACGAGAGCATTTGGAGATGCAGATCTCCCATAAGAGCAATGGAAGACACATGTTGCTTCTGAGCAACAATGCCAAATAAAGGGTTAAATTGAACTTATTGTTATAGTTTCAAAGGTCTGCCCTACTATTTCTCAATCAATATGATCAGGTGTACTATGACAAAAAAATCATTACTGCCCAATGTTCAGATTCAGACTGGCACATGGACTCTACTCTAAGCATCTCACAGCAATAAGAGACACTAATAGTGACTTAAATGTGTAGGGACTCTTTTCTAAGTACTTCTGTAGTTGAGCGCTCTTTCTCCTTCTTGATCAGTGTCTCTCAAACTTTTTTTTAGCTCCAGCACACTAAACGAAGCAAATGATTTTTGCGCCATACTAAATGGAGCAAATGTTTTTCACGCAAAACCAGCAAAAATTAAATTTTGAGTTATTTATTTAAAGTTCTTTAAGCTATGTATGGGTAATTGTAACAATGCTGAAACTAAAGTACCGTATTTTCACGCAAATAACACGCACCCGTATAAAACGCGCACACGAATATAGCGCGCAGAAATCACGATGATTTGCACAAAAACTTTGATATACCGCGCTCACGGGTATACCGCGCATGCTGCCCGACGCTCCTTTCGCCCGCCCTGACTTTTCGTGCGCTGTCCCGACTCTCCGTTCACCCCCCCTGACTTCCGTGCACTGTCCCCCCTTGAAGGTCTGTCCCCATCCTGAAAGCCTGATGCCCCCCCCCGACGTCCGATACATCCCTCCCCCCCCCCCCCGAAGGACCGCCGACTCCCCAACAATATCGGGCCAGGAGGGAGCCCAAATCCTCCTGGCCACGGCGACCCCCTAACCCCACCCCGCACTACATTACGGGCAGGAGGGATCCCAGGCCCTCCTGCCCTCGACGCAAACCCCCCCCCCCCCCAAGAACCTCCGACCGCCCCCCAGCCGACCCGCGATCCCCCTGGCAACCCCCACGACCCCCCCACCCCCCTTCCCCGTACCTTTGGTAGTTGGGCCAGAAGGGAGCCCAAACCCTCCTGGCCACGGCGACCCCCTAACCCCACCCCGCACTACATTACGGGCAGGAGGGATCCCAGGCCCTCCTGCCCTCGACGCAAACCCCCCTCCCCCCCAAGAACCTCCGACCGCCCCCCAGCCGACCCGCGATCCCCCTGGCGACCCCCACGACCCCCCCCCCCCCCTTCCCCGTACCTTTAGTAGTTGGCCGGACAGACGGGAGCCAAACCCGCCTGTCCGGCAGGCAGCCAACGAAGGAATGAGGCCGGATTGGCCCATCCATCCTAAAGCTCCGCCTACTGGTGGGGCCTAAGGCGTGTGGGCCAATCAGAATAGGCCCTGGAGCCTTAGGTCCCACCTGGGGGCACGGCCTGAGGCACATGGTCGGGTTGGGCCCATGTGCCTCAGGCCGCGCCCCCAGGTGGGACCTAAGGCTCCAGGGCCTATTCTGATTGGCCCACGCGCCTTAGGCCCCACCAGTAGGCGGAGCTTTAGGATGGATGGGCCAATCCGGCCTCATTCCTTCGTTGGCTGCCTGCCGGACAGGCGGGTTTGGCTCCCGTCTGTCCGGCCAACTAATAAAGGTACGGGGAAGGGGGGTGGGGGGGTCGTGGGGGTCGCCAGGGGGATCGCGGGTCGGCTGGGGGGCGGTCGGAGGTTCTTGGGGGGGAGGGGGGTTTGCGTCGAGGGCAGGAGGGCCTGGGATCCCTCCGGCCCGTAATGTAGTGCGGGGGGGGGTTAGGGGGTCGCCGTGGCCAGGAGGGTTTGGGCTCCCTTCTGGCCCAACTACCAAAGGTACGGGGAAGGGGGGTGGGGGGGTCGTGGGGGTCGCCAGGGGGATCGCGGGTCGGCTGGGGGGCGGTCGGAGGTTCTTGGGGGGGAGGGGGGTTTGCGTCGAGGGCAGGAGGGCCTGGGATCCCTCCTGCCCGTAATGTAGTGCGGGGTGGGGTTAGGGGGTCGCCGTGGCCAGGAGGGTTTGGGCTCCCTTCTGGCCCGATATTGTCGGGAAGTCGGCGGTCGTTCGGGGTGGGGGTGCGAGTGGTCCTGCCGGGGGGGGGGGATGTATCGGACGTCGGGGAGTCGGCCGGGCAAGAGGGCTTGGGCTCCCTCTTGCTCCGATCGTGGATGCGGGTGTGGGTGGGAGCGCGTGCGAGCGGTCGTTCGGGGTGGGGGTGCGAGTGGTCCTGCCGGGGGGGGGGATGTATCGGACGTCGGGGAGTCGGCCGGGCAAGAGGGCTTGGGCTCCCTCTTGCTCCGATCGTGGATGCGGGTGCGGGTGGGAGCGCGTGCGAGCGGTCGTTCGGGGTGGGGGTGCGAGCGGTCCTGCTGGGGGGGTGAATCGGGCGTCGGGCGGGGTGGGAACTATGTTTTAAAACTTTGGTATACCGCGCTCACGCATATAACGCGCGAGGGGTATGCGCGGTAGGTAAAAACGCGTATAACGCGCGCGTTATATGCGTGAAAATACGGTAGATAGAATAGAATTGCTAATCAATGCGATAGATGTGCTTGTTTTTGAGTGCTAATAAACTCAAAATACGGCTTGATAGTCGACAAGCCAACATACATTTCGTCATCCACCATCTGCAGTCGTTCTCTTTTTTTTAAATTTAATTTCTGTCAGAGCTGAAAATCCAAGTTGGCAAAGATAAGAAGATCCAAACTGTAACAAAGCCTTAATTGCTTTGTTGCTCAAGTTAGGTTTACTACTGCATAAAAATTAAAATTACTTGCCGTTAGTTTTCAAGGACCAATCACGTAAAAACAAACAAACTGATGCTTGTGTGGGTGGTTGTATCCTTACACATGCAGACACTCATAACATTGACAGACTCCTGCATACATGACATACATGTCATTTATTCTAGTGTATACTTATGAAGGGAATTTTTAGAAATAAAGAAAAAAATTCTGGAATCTCTCGTGGCACACCCAGAATCTCTTCGGGGCACATCACTGTGCCTTGGCACACAGTTTCAGAGACACTGTTCTAGATACAGCCTGAGCCCTGGAGCATGGGAGCAGAGATGCCAGAGATGGACCATCCTAAAGAATGAGAATAAAGATCAAAATGAGATTTTTCATACAGTATGCCTGATGTGTATAAATATAGAAAGTGAAAGGTCATATTGCTTTGCAAATGACCACAAGGTAGCATAAAATATTTGCCTTTCTTGAAGCCAGTATTGTTTTTATAAATTCTTAGACATTTTATAGAAGACATTTATAATGTATTTTCTAGAGTAAACCTCAAACTAGTCACAATTGCTCCTTCCTTAAACAACCTATTTTCATTGCTAAAACAGAGTCTGTTCTTGAGCTTTTGAATGCAGCCAGTCGTAGGTGGCAAGAGGATACATAAATGGCCTCCTACAGAACACTGATTCTGCTACATAAACACAGGAGTCTGTATCACAAACTGATTACAGAAAGATGTCTATTACATCTTTCAGCTCCTCCTCCTTCACCAGTGGAGTATAGTGCCTTATTCAGTTTGTCCTTCTACAAGCGAACTGAGGTGTGTTCTGATCTGATCTGCTCCGTTTGTTTTTTATTATTTGGGGGTATTTTTCTTCCATTTCAGGAGATTTCAGTGCCCAGAGGACCCCCAAGTTTGGGGATAGTCTGCCTGGGAGAGGACAGTTTGCAGCTTGCAGGGCAACACCCAGGTGTGCCTCTGGAGCCAACCTGCTCTTCGAGGCTCGTAGTCCATTCCCCCAGAAGCCAGCTTGCTTTCTGATTTATCTGAGACTTGAGCGCAGGCTGTGGGGTCTCTATGTGAATTTCTTTGAGTTTCAGAGAGCCTGCTGTGTTTTAATCTATGATCTCCAGTTGTGGACTACTTCCAAGCAAAGTTTGTGCTTGTGGCAACATGTGAAAAATTCCCTGAGAAATTTAACGAAGGGTGCAGATGAGCTCTCATTTGTATCTCTTAGTTAAATTGTGCAGAATTTTTGTGGGTTAGTATATAAGACCCTAAGTGGGGAAAATTCTGGAGCCTGCTGATGATGAAATTGAGAATAGGCCTGCCTATCACTGAGTAGTGTGCATATGCTTTCAGTATTTGAAGAGAAAGTCTAAGGTTACCATATGGGTCCAGAAAATGGAGAAAAAATTGTAAATATAAACGTTGTAAATAGTTAAAGTAGGGGTTCATTCACACCAAAAAGTATATAATAACAAGTACAGGACAGTTGACAAAATCATAAATAAACGGAGAAAAATAAACCTCAATTGTGGGTTGCCGGGACTACACAAGTACCCAAAGCTCACCACCTCATCACGGGTTTATAAAAAAACTCCGTACAATTATAAGTTGCTTTCACACTTCAACATCTCTTTAGAAGAATAGTTTTCAAAAAATTCTCAAAGGATTTAAATTTCAACGTCCATAAATTTTCTATAATTAGGTGAAACAGTCCCAAACTAACTATATTTATGGCAATCAGCTCCAGCTGTAGACAAATTCAAAACAGGGTTTAATAGCGTGGCTGTAAAACCTGCATAATAGCTTATATAAGAGAGTTAAACACTCATCTGAAGGAGAATCTTCGTCCCGATAGAAAAGATCTTCTATTTCGCCTGAAAGCAGTGTTTAACTCTCTTATATAAGCTATTATGCAGGTTTTACAGCCACGCTATTAAACCCTGTTTTGAATTTGTCTACAGCTGGAGCTGATTGCCATAAATATAGTTAGTTTGGGACTGTTTCACCTAATTATAGAAAATTTATGGACGTTGAAATTTAAATCCTTTGAGAATTTTTTGAAAACTATTCTTCTAAAGAGATGTTGAAGTGTTAAAGCAACTTATAATTGTACGGAGTTTTTTTATAAACCCGTGATGAGGTGGTGAGCTTTGGGTACTTGTGTAGTCCCGGCGACCCACAATTGAGGTTTATTTTTCTCCGTTTATTTATGATTTTGTCAACTGTCCTGTACTTGTTATTATATACTTTTTGGTGTGAATGAACCCCTACTTTAACTATTTACAACGTTTATATTTACAATTTTTTCTTCACGGAATACGATTGTACCTTCATTATATTTAGTCCAGAAAATGGAGAACAGATTGAGACATCCGGATTTTACTTCCATTGGTTTCAATAGAAGTAAAGCCCAGATGTTTCTAACTGTCCTCCTTCCATTACTTTCAGTAGAAGTAAAACCCGGATGTCTCAATCTGTCCTCCTTTTTCTGGAGTCATATGGTAACCCTAGCAGAGAACTATATAATGCCTTGGAATCACTATGTAAAAAAGTTGTTGGAATTTGGTTTAAACACAAGGTGTGTGCTGAAGAAACCTCTCTGGGTTCAGGAGGAACAGCAGAGGCTGCCTATCACCATGACTTACTAGGAAAGAAGCAGCCCTAGATCTACTTGGCTTAAAAAAAAGATTTAAAGAGGTACAGACTTAAGGGAAGGTCTTGAAAGAAGAATCAGTACAATTTTTTTTGAGTATCACGTGGAAGGGCATTTTCAATAGGAGGTCTATTTCTGACTTTGGATGTTTTGAGAAAAACATCCAAAAAATTGGTGGAGAAAATGTCCAATAAATAAAAAATAGTCCAGCTAGACGTCTAATTTGTTTTGCCATTATAAAAAGATAAAGTCCAGAACAAGCCATTTGCATGTAGAAATGGCTAGCATTTTAAATGAACTGGCTACACAGAAATACCAGTAGAGAAGTGGCACCCTAGGGGGCACTGCTGTGAATTTCACATTAAGGGTGCCAGGTTCATATCTCACCTTAACCCCACGTACATTATATGGTAAACCCTTCAAAGCTTCCCCAAAACCTACTGTACCCACCTGTCTACCACCCCAATAGCCCTTATGTGTGCAGGTGTCACCTATATGGCAGTACAGTAGATTTTTGTTAGGCTCACACTTTCCAAAAGTGTACTACACTTCCTCCTCCGTATCTACAGATTCGCTTATTCGCGGTTTTAAATGAAAAAAAATCACTTTTATTTTTCGGGCTATTTTAAGCCCTGTAAGCCCTCGCTTAAGCCTTACCTGGTGGCCTAGCGGGTTTTCGGGGCAGGAGCGATCTTCCCACACTTTTGCCTTGTGCAAATCACTCACAAGAAATGGCTCAAGAGACTACGGGAGCTCAAGGCAGCCATTTCCTGTCAGCGATCTGCACGGGGCAGGAGCATGGGAAGATCGCTCCTGCCTGAAAACCCGCTAGACCATCAAGTAAGGCTTAAGGGGGGGGGGGCTTTCAGGGCTTAAAATAGCCGGGGGAAGCAGGGGTTAGGGGCAGAACCGACCTGAATATTATTCACGGTTATTTCATATTCGTGGGCCGGCTCTGCCCCGAACCCCCGCGAATACGGAGGGGGAAATGTCCTGGGTCCCTTTCCCTGCTGTCTACTACCCTGCCCACCAGGCTACTCCAGAGTCCTGCTTGCATCTCTGCTAGGACTGGCCATAGTATCTGCAGCAGCTGTCATTACAGATAGATATGTACTGTTTCATGCAGATATTTGGTGGATGGGAGGGGCGTTAGTGACCACTGGGGAAGTTTGTGGGAACCATATTTGTATCCGTCCAGTGGTCATCTGTTCAGTTTGGTTACATTTTTGGTCCTCATTCATTAAAAAAAAAAAAAAAAGGTCTAGTCCAAAGCATCCAAATTATGCCATGGACATTTTGTAAAATGTTTGATTATTGCTGTAAAACGTCCAAGTGCTAAGCCCACCCTAATTTTAATTATTTATTTCGATTTCTATCCCGTTCTCCCAGAAGCTCAGAACGGGTTACAGGTAGACATTCACAATCGTTTGAAAACAGACTAGTCATGACAACAAATAGGTTACAGTAGACAATAACAGAGCTTATTCTAGAGACCAGACTGGTCATAGCAAAGAGTACAGTACTAGGAGAAGTATATTGAGGAGGCAATTTTTAATGGCCCGATTGGCAGAAGATGAAGGTCTTTATTGTTCTGCGGAAGGTCATTACTGAGTCTAGCGACCTGATCTGTGTGGGTAGTCGGTTCCGTAGCTGAGGTAGGAAATGGCTGTAGGATCTTTTGTACGTCGTACTCATTCGGAGGGATCTCACCCAAACCATGCCTTTAACATACCTCTTTAACATTTAATATTTAGAGGCACTAGAGACAAAACAACTAGACACATAAACAGTCAGTTTCAAAAATGCCCACTTGGTTTATTCCCTTTTATGGATGTCTGTTTTTTGAAAATGAGCCCCTTAGGCATTAGGTGGACCAACACTTTACATCCCATCCTAGCTCATGAGAAGTCCAATTATGTGATGAGCTGAACTGCGGTGCATCCTTAATACCCAAGGTAGAGTAATTTTCTGAGAATAAGAGTTTTAACAGACTTCTGACAATTTTCCTTATTTCTTTTATCTCACCAAAGGACATATAGTCAAGTACGGTTGTACTTTGAGATTTTCTTATTGAAGATCCAGTGGCCCTGTCACTAAGAAAGTGCTGAGGAACAAATTGTGAAGTCTGGAAAGCATTTCTGTGAGAGAGTCTTGCAGGAGATCTTGAGGAATCTGGGACTCTGAAGGAAAGAAGCAGAGGGGGTGTCCACCCAGGACCCCAGAAAGTGACCAGGAGATGATGTTTTGATCTGTATCTAGAAGTGAAAGTGGAAGGAATTGGTACTTTGTTATGTTAGCCAAAGAAAAAATGAACAAAGAAAGCTATTTAGTAAATATTCGATTATGAGGATTTCACCTAATAAAGATGTTTTATTAAAAGAATCTCCTGGTGTTGGAGTGAGAATTCTTGTGGGTCTATTGATGTATGGGAAATATTAAGTCAGCCAGTGAGGGTCTTGAGGGATCTGCCTCCCCACTTCTCATATTTGTACAAACCCTCACCTTATGGAGAGAAAGGACTACACTTGTACTGTACAACAGAGTTACATTTTGTGTCATCACACCTATCAACTAAATAAAAGAGGATTCTGTAGTTTCTCTCTGAAGTCTAGCAGGCTGAGCTCTCTAGCTGAGTTGAGCCAGCATCCTTAGCACATGCCAGACTTAACCCATTACCATTCCACAGGTTTGGCTTTGGAAGACTAATCGGTCTGCTATTAAAACATTAAACGTGAGTGATCAGCATTCCTCACTTGACTTGCAGAGACATGATCAGGGAGCATGAATGTTGACGAGGGGGGCTTGATAGACTTTTATGAAGGTTACTAAGACTGCAACACAAACAGAGCTGTATTGGCAACTCCATATAGTGAACTTTAAGTGAAAATAATAATTTTGGAGGTTCCGGTTAAGGCCAGCACAGACTCAAAGCAAACGGAACTATGTTGCTAAACTTTTCAGTGACAAAAATCAGGCAGCCTTGCTTGCTTTTTTCTATTTGTAAGTCTTAACTCCTACGCATTAAAAAAAGGAAGTATATTCTGAAAGTTACTGTGGCCACTTCCTTTAAGAAACTGCAGTCTTAATCTCTGAAAGTAGACATTGTCTTTGCCCTTTCTGCTAATCCCCTCCAGGCATCATATTGGACTGTCTCTAATTCAGAATTCGGAGTCCAAATGCCCACTGGATCTTCTCTCTCCAATGGGTCTTTTTCTCCAGCCAGTAGCTTTTCTTCTCGATGTCCATAAATCAGCCCACCTCTCTCTTCCTTTCCCTAGCCCGCTCTCGGAGTGTCATGGCTGGTGAACACATGGCAGGCTCTAATCAACTATCCTCCCCAAGTTCCTTGGAGTGGCCTTTGAAAACGGGCTGGCTGAAGAAGCAGAGATCCATTGTGAAGAACTGGCAGCAGAGGTACTTTGTGCTGAAGGGCCAACATCTGTACTATTACAAGGATGAAGAGGAGACAAAACCTCAGGTAGGTGCATAGCTCCCCCATACAGTACCTGTTCACTAGTGGTATAACTGAACGATAAGGCCTTGCCAAATAATTGCATCCTATATAGTTGGAATAACTAGAACAGGGGTGTCAAAGTCCCTCCTCGAGGGCCACAATCCAGTCGGGTTTTCAGGATTTCCCCAATAAATATGCATGAGATCTATTAGCATACAATGAAAGCAGTGCATGCAAATAGATCTCATGCATAGTCATTGGGGAAATCCTGAAAACCCGACTGGATTGTGGCCCTTGAGGAGGAACTTTGACACCCCTGAACTAGAAGAAAGACAATATATGCAGGGCAGAATTACATCTGAACTATCTTAAAGTAAATTAGCATTTATACTTTGCTGTAGCCGTAAATTTTTTCTAATAGAGAAAAATAATTTCCTCTTTAGTTATGAAAGATGGGGAAATGATACCCATAACAGATAGAGGCAGCCTACGTTTTTACTTAGGGGTAGATACTCAGCCATCGGCAGTCAGTGGTTTTTTGGCCACTGGCAGCTTTATACCCAGATATTCAATGTTGGGCCATATCTGGGCACTGGCATTGAATATCCAAAAATATGCAGCTGGATAAAACTTAGCTGGTTAAATGCAATATTCAGCACTTAACTGGTTAAGGTAAACAACATAAAGAGAGAATTGTGTTTGATGCAGTTCTATATATGTGATTGCCTTAGCTGAATACTGAGTATCAGCCCTTAATTGGCTAAATGCCAACTTTGCTTCAAGAATTGCCACAGAATAGCTGCTTTTGGCTTGGGTGTTTTCAGTGGCACTGTTTGGTTAAGTACCACTGAAAATGCTTGGTTAGCCCCAGACAAGTGATTTAAATGGCCATTTTCCCAAGAAAACCAAGTTGCCTGATATTGCTGCCTTCTCTCTGGCTGAAGGTGCCCATAGGCTTCCACTGCTGGATTAAAAAGAGATGTTCCAAGAGCTCATGCATATATTTGATGTTCAGTGCTTTTATTGCCCCTGGGATAATAGTAGTTTTAAGTGAGTTACCATACTGGGCCCAGCCACAGCAGCAAAGATCCCACCCCATGGCCTAATGCAGGGGTGTCCAACCTTTTGGCTTCTCTGGGCCGCATTGGCCGAAAAAAAATGTTTCTGGGGCCACGCAAACGCTGCAGCAAGTCAGAGGAGGGAGCCTGCAAGACCGTAAACACCTGGGGGCAGCAGAGGAAAATACTGCATCGCCCTCGACCGGGGCCGCACAAAATACTTCAAGGGGCCGCAGGTTGGACACCCCTGGCCTAATGCATAGTGCATGAAGGAGTTGGGACACCTTCCCTGGGAACAACTTCAGGCTGCTGCTGATGTGGCTGTGGGACTAATAAAGAGAGCGCTGTCACCTCCTTCTCTGATGCGATCTGCATGTGGCCAAAGAATTGATATCAAGAGTACATCATGTTATAGCCTTTTTGTAAGGTGTTTCTTTACAGTCTCAAGTCCTAGGTTCCGGTGTGCTTTACATATCGGTTCTATTTTTGTTATTATCACCACAGCCATATTTACAATTATATATTTGTTACAATATAGCATAGTGCCTCTGTATCAAGTCCGTATAGGCCAGGGATCTCAAAGTCCCTCCTTGAGGGCCGCAATCCAGTCGGGTTTTCAGGATTTCCCCAATGAATATGCATTGAAAGCAGTGCATGCACATAGATATCATGCATATTCATTGGGGAAATCCTAAAAACCCGACTGGATTGCGGCCCTCAAGGAGGGACTTTGAGACCCTTGGTGTAGGCCCACCTCCAAATTACCCCACATACTAGTCTTTCTTGGGCAGTTGGTGAAAGAATCTTTCACAATGAAGCTATGAGTAGGTTCTGCATTTTAGGCTCTGAAGCCCAGAATTTCTTGAGTCTGGATGAGATAGGTAAAACTGTGAACCTGATTTTGTATTTTTTCACTTTTTGCTTTTTATTGACAGCTGAAGGCATTTGGGATTTGTAGCTGAGGGTCACCAATCCCAGAAAGGTTTAGTTGGACCCTTAGTGAAATATCCCCCATGTATTGTGGGAAGTGCATGGGGCTACAGAACTTTATTTTTCAGGGAGAGGGAGGGAGGCTCTGTCTCCAAGGCCTTAATTGTGCACACTGTTAAACTGTTGACCTGAGGATCATCTCTCACCTCCGTACAGTGGTTTATTTCCGTAAGGCTCCAATTCTTCTCTATTAATTCTTTCTTAATACCACTCAGGAAAATTCTTCTCAACACTCTTCTCCATTCTGAGGTGAACTGAAACTCCAGCTTATTGGGCGAGAACTTTGGTTTTAACAGAAACCGTTCCATGACAGAAAAAACCACTATTCTATTGCTTTACCTTAAATTCTTAGGTTGCTTCTCTTTCTCCAATTTTTAGTTTCTGATTAGAATATATAACTTTCACCTATGGAGCCTAATACGAACATTGCCAAGTGCACTGTCACTTTAAATTTTTAGGCAGTGCCCATAACCACATGCATGCCAGAGCTTTACAGCCCGACATCAGCTCATAGAGCCATCAGTTCTTAGTTTTCCACAGAGCCGAGAAGCTGTGTCTTCAGTTTCTCCTCAGTGCGAAAACTTAAAAGTAATTTTTTGTGCCCTTCGAATTTTATCCCCCCCTTTTACAAAATTGTGGAAATGTTATTTAGCGCAGGCCGGTGCGCTGAATGCTCTGCGCTGCTTCCAATGTTCATAGGCACTCTATGAGTATCGGGAGCAGTGCATAGCATTCAGCACGACAGTCGGTGCTAAAAACCGCTTTCGCAGTTTTATAAAAGGGGGTTAGTTTGTCATTTTCTTCATAGTTCTTGTATCATTCACACGTACTTGTGGTTTGAGATTAATTTGGAAGTTTTTCAGGACTGAAGATAAATTATGAAAATTTAGAGATTCTATATTTCAATCCAGGAAGAGAAGAATAGTGGCAAAGGAACTTTTCTTCTGGGTAAAGGGGAATTAAAATATCTGTCTGGTTTTGTTTGTTTTGTTGGCAAGTTATGAACAGAAGGAATTTTGTGGACAAAACTGTAGATGTTAAAAAACATATCTCTTCTATGGTAAGATTTGCCACTCTCAGTGATGGAAAGAATGGTCTTGATGAAAATGCTGATTTTGCCTAAACTGCTAAACTAAACTAAACCTTAGCTTGATATTCCTGGTCATCAACCAAAGGAAGCTCGACTCAGTTAGCAATACTTTAAAAAAAATACGAATTTCAATGGGGCTAATTTCCAAAGTATTTAGCAAATAGGAAAGTTTTTAAAGATTTGCGGAAAAAAATTGAAAAAGACTAGGACCCCTCAAAATTAGAGGAAGTTCATTCCATAATTGAGAAAATTTGAAAACAAAGTTCTTAACTTCTGCTCTATCCATTACAATCTGTGCCAATTTGGGTTAAGAATAAAGGTGGAAATGCAATATAAGCCATAGTTAGGAAATTTATAGCCTTAAGAACCCAAGAATCAGCAGTTTGAAATGGATACTATAAAAGGAAAGAGGCAGGGTAGGCCTGCCAGATCTAAGATGGAGAGGCAAAGAAACTAAAGGTTGTGGGATGGTAAATTTAGGAGAAACATCAAGGGATACTTTTTCACGGAGAGGGTGATGGATGCCTGGAATGCCCTCCCTGTAAAGGTGGTGGAGGCAAAAACAGTGACGGAGTTCAAAAATGTATGGGCCAGATACAAAGGATCCTTAAATAGGAAAAGGATAGTATTGATACAAAACTCAACATATCAACAACCATAACGTCATTTATGATGCCCAGGAGCGGTGCCCTTGAAGTGGGGAAGTGAAGCAGTTCCATAAAAACCCTAAAATTTAAGAACAGAATTGCCATATAGACCAAAGGTCTATCAAGCCCAATATCCTGTTTCCAACAGTGGCCAACCCAAGTCCCAAGCACCCAGCTAGATCCCAAATAGCAAAACAGATTCTATGCTGCTTATCCTAGAAATAAGCAGTGGATTTTCCCCATGCCATCTCTATAATGGCCTATAGACTTCTCTTTTAGGAAATTATCCAAACTTTTTTAAAATCCCACCAAGCTAACTGATTTCACCACATTCTCTGACAACAAATTCCAGTATTCAAGGTGCGATTGTACCATAGAGCAATACAAGGGCATTATAGCATTTGCATCTTTGTTTTCCATTCCTTTCCTGATAATTCCTAACATTCTATTTGCTTTCTTAATAGCTGCCACACATTGAGTTGAGGGTTTCAACGCATCCTCAACAATGACCTAGATCCTTTTCCTGGGCAGTGACTCCTAACACAGAACCCAGTATCACATAGCTATAGTTTGGGTTCCTCTTTCCCACATGCATCACTTTGCACTTGCTCACATTAAACATCATTTGCCATTTTGATACCCAGTCTTCCAGTCTCACATGGTCCTCTTGCAATTTTTCACAATCCTCTTGCGATTTAACAACTTTGAACAACTTTGTGTCATTAACAAATTTAATTATTTCACAAGTTAAAAAGCAACGGTCCCAGCACAGACCCCTGGGAATCCTACTGTTTACCCTTCTCCATTGAGAATATTGTCCATTTAAACCCACTCTCTGTTTTCTGTCTTTCAACCAGTTCTCAGTCCATAAAAGGACATTACCTCCTATCCCATGACTAATTTCCTCAGAAGTCTTTCATGAGTTACTATGTCAAAGGCCTTTTGAAAATCCAAAAACACAATATCAACCAGTTCACCTTTATCCACATGTTCATTCAGCCTTTCAAAGAAATGCATTAGATTGGTGAGGTAAGATTTCCCTTGATTAAAACCATGTTGGCTTTCTCTCGTTAATCCATCAGTTCTGTCATTTTGGTCTTTATAATAATCTCTACCATTTTACTTGGCAACGACATCAGACTTACCGGTCTATAATTTCCTGGATCACCCCTGGAACCCTGGGATTCATATTTGCAAGATTTGCGATTTTAAGTTGGGTCTCTTAATTGGGCTTTTATTTAGTTGAATGAAGAGAGTATCATTGGGAAGAGAGTACTATTGGGTGGGGAAGGGTGGGTGTGTAGAGGTTATTGAAAGGTTCAGACACATAATTACATATAGATAAAGTGGGGGTTTATTGAAAGTGGAATTTGTCTTTTATTATGTATATTATATTATTAAAGTTGATGCATTATTGATGTGCTTTGATGTTGTATTTGTTGTTTGCATCAATAAAAACTGTTTGAATCTAAAGCAAAATTATAAATTGCTAACAATAGCTCTGCAAATTCATTTTCAATTCTATCAACACTCTAGGATATATATCATCCAGCCTAAAAGACAGGTCAACCAAGTGCTGATAAACCGACTTTCTGGACTTGTAGTGGGACTTTTTATGCCTCTGAATGCTGCTGTGCACCCAGAGCTGAACGGGATATATCTGGAGGAGGGGTTAGGGCAGTTTGTGAGCGGGATGGGGGCCGACCTAGACTTAGTCATCCTGCAGAGATAATTGAATGTTTTACTAGACATCCTGGATGACACTTAAACGTTGTGAGTTAGATGATGTAAAAACAGATATAAGTGCCAAAAAGTTATCCAAAGTGACAAGATAACCACTGCAGAGACAAAGTAAAGACCTACACACTCCCCCAGTGTTCACTGACCCCCTCACCCCCCCCCCCCCCCCCAAAGATCAGAATTAAAAAGTACATACCTGTCCAAGGAACATCAGCACCTGGTTAAGGAAAGCCTAGTAGAGCTGCACACAGGTGTTTTAAATAGCCTTTGGGGTGGGCTAGTGAACCACAGAGAGGAGGGCCCAGGCCCATAAGCCACTCTAACCACTACATTTATACTGGAACATGTGCACTCCAAACCCCATTCTACTGCCATATAGGTGCCACCTGCAGCCATAAGGGCTATTAGGGTTGAAGACAGATGGGTATAGTGGGTTTTGGGGGTGTTATGGGGGGTTCACCATAACCTATAAGGGAGTTCTGGTGAGATGTTTATCTGGCACCCTTTTTGTGAAGTTCACAGCAGTTCCCTCCAAGGTGCCCCACTGCTCTGTTGCCATGTTTGGGTGGCCAGTCCATTACAAGATTGACCCTGAATTTACTGAAAAATCAGAGTACGGAACTAAAAAAGAGAAGGATAATGAAAAAAACTCCTGAAGTCCAAGTTTTATCTTTTCCCAAGTTGCTAGCAGGAAAGATATCCCAATGCAGTTTTTCTTCCCCTTAGCAGATCCTCTCTCAGTTCCTCTCCAGAATATGTAAGAAAAAAATCACCCTCATTTGAAAATTAACAGAGCATTATTTGTTTTGCATTCTCAAATATGAACTGATGAGCCACATAATGTTGTTTTTCTTCATTATTAACCAAATCACAATTTTTTATTTCTATTTTTTGTTTTTGCTAAATTAGCACTTCAATGAGGGGTTATGGGATGGGAAGGGACTTGGTTGATCAATCAAAGAAATCGCTCATTGGCCACCATAATTTCTATTTTACTTTTCAATGAAGTCAAAAAGTATTAATCTGCTGATTCCAGGGCTGCATAACTGTACAAAAAAGCACTGTCAGGGAAGTGGCAGGAAACTCAGAAGATGCCGGAAAGTTCATCTTTGAAATTATCCCAGGTAAGTCAATAGGGTTTTTTTTTTTTCTTTTCTTAAAATGTCACTGGACTTCCTGGAGAATTGATTGAATTAGTCTAGTTGAGTTATTGATTTTACTGGTAGTACTAGCTTTGATCCAGATCTGGGGTTTTCAACTTAGTTCCTGGGATACACCCAGCCAGTCAGGTTTTCAGGATATCCACAGTGAAAAAGGCACACCGTCAGTGGCGCGCCGACAATCCCACCCCGACATTTGCGTGCAGCAACAAGTGCGCGCATGAAGGGAGGGGAATTGTTGGTGTACCAATGTAAGTATAGTGGGGGAGAGAGGTTTTGCGGGAAAGACCATGTCAGCATTGAGCACCCCCCACCCTCAACGGGAGCACTAATTTTTGTAGGGTTCCCCCCACACCCCTCCTCAGATGGCAAAATGTCCGTAGCGTGCGAGTTCTAAGTTTCCCCCCACACACCAACACACACCGCCTCACACAAACTCTCAAGCAAAGCGTGAGTGTAAGTGGGGAGTTCCCCCCCTCCCAAGAATAGAAAAATGAAGAAAAACGGTGTTCTGCATTTGTCCTGTGTGTGAATGTCGGGGCAGTCATTATCTGGCATGCTTTTGACAGGTCGCCGTGAAAATGCATGAGAGAGTTTTTCATGCATTGCCTTAATTGTATGCATATCTATCTCATGCATATTCATTGTGGTTATCCTGAAAATCTATCTGACTGGCTGGATGTAACCTGAGGATTGGGTTGATAACCCCTGATCTAGATAATTACATTCCAAACTGATACCCAATGAGGCTCCAGACCGTTTCAACAGGGCAATGTTCCCCATGTTGCCAGTCAGATTTTCAGAGTATCCACAATGAATATGCATGATAGAAATTTGAATACAATGGAGACAATATATGCAAATTAATCTCATGCATATTCATTCTGGATATCCTTAAAACCTTACTGGTTATAGGGTTCTCCAGGACCGACTTGGGAAACACTGGGGTAAAGAAGCTCTAGAAAAGCCATGCTTGGGTCTGGTTTAAACATCCCTCCTTCTTGTTTACTTTTTAATAAAATGTTTTCAGTTTAATTTAAAACAATTTATTCTTTAGATAAAGTAGTTTTTCAGAAGGAAATAAAAAGTAGCCACGGTTATAATTATTACCAAACTGTTTGCCTAAGTGATTTTCAATGTATAGTAGAATGAGGAGAAACATGGTCTTTGCCCACTATCATTTAGGTTATGGAACTCATGCGGTACGTTTATATCATTTGACCACTAAGGATGGAAATTTGTTTGGGGGGATCTTAGGACGGAGGTTAGTGAAGTGGGCTCAGAACTGGGAAACTGGGTTCAATTTCCACTGAAGCTCCTTGTGACCCTGGGTAAGTCACTTAACTCTCCATTGTTCCAGGTACAAAAACTTAGGCCCTCTTTTACCAAGCTGTGATAGAGGTTTCTACCACAGCCTGGAGTGCTAAATGCTTTTACGCTCATAGGAATTCTATGAGCGGCGGGGCATTTAGCGCTCCGGGCTGCGGTAGGAACCTCTACCATGGCTTAGGGGGTTAGATTGTGCATCCACTAGAGACGGAAAAAGTACCTTCATATAGGGCTCCTTTTACGAAGGTGCGCTAACGTTTTTAACGCACGCACACAATTAGCGCGTGCTAGCCGAAAAACTACCGCCTGCTTAAAAGGAGGCGGCAGCGGCTAGTGCGCGCTAAAACCTCTAGCGTACCTTTGGAAAAGGAGACCATAATGTGTGTAAACTGCTTTGGTTATACCACAGAAAGGTGATATATCAAATCCGTGACCCCCCTCCCCTTCCCCAGATTTCAATTAGGAGTTAAATCTTGGTTAATGACACAGACTTTTTAAGACTGAGGATTATCGTCAAATTAGGCTAAGAACGATACTCGCCTTATTAGTTGAAGGGGATTATATATAGGACTTATATTTGTTGAAATGTCTTGTAATACCTTTGTTTATCTTGTGTTTTGAATTTTGTTAGTTATATGTATTTAAAGATATACTAGTAACTGCTTTGGTGTTAGGACAGTCAGTCAAATATTTAATAAACTAAAGTAAACTGTTTTGCCAGGAATCTTTGGGGACCAGACCCGCTCAGGGCAAGATTCATGCATCCTCATGGCAAGTTCACAGGCTGAGATGGAAGAATGGGTTAAAGCCATCAAAAGAGTGACAGGAGCACCCTCGGGAGGTGAGGAGAGGTTTTAGCAAGGCATGCCTTTAAGTTTTTAAAATACGAGTTAATTTGTGTCACCAGAACGCCATCACGTTGTGTTGTATAATGATTAGAATCTTCTGGTAATATCTGAACACACGCACATATCTGATAGGCCTATGCGGTGAGTGAGAGAATGCGATATCTAGCATCATTTCCATTATGGGGCCGATATGATCTCAGTCTGTTACATAATTCATTGTATAGAGGGTACAGGGAATTATGCCCTGCTGTGAGAGACTACGGGAGCTCACGGCAGCCATTTCCTAAGAGTGATCTGCACGGGGCAGGAGCGTAGGAAGATCGCTCCTGCCACAAAAGCCTGCTAGACCACCAGGTAAGGTCAGGGATGCTGGGGGAGAGGCGGGAGGGAGGCAGGGAAAGTCCAGAATGCAGCTTTATTTAAAAAAAAAATAATAATAAATCGTGAATAACCAAATCCGCGGATACTAAAACCGTGGATTCGGAGGGAGAAGTGTATTGTCTTCTGCATGGTGGGACTAATTTTCTTTTGAGAATTTTACAGAAATTGATGGATTTTTTTTTTCTTTCTTTCTCTCATGGGCTTATATCTTTGGATTCATGAGCTGGAATTTTCATTCTTTCAATCCCTGCCACATCATTTTTCTAAGGGATGCCTAAAATATTTGTGACCTGCTGAGTGAAAAGGTACCAAAAATAGGGTCACAAACAGAGATAAAGGCTATAAAGGTTTGGAAGGGCAACTTTTATTTTGAAAGTTTTATGTACTCTAGGATCAGTAGAATGGGACACAGTTTGAATGTTTTTCATGTTCTACAGCCCAAAAACTGCAGGTACCTAAAATGAGGTACTGTATATGATTTCTGAGGTTAATTACTTTTTTTTTTTTTAATAAAGGTTTCTCATTTTTTAAAGACATACCCCCCTCCTTTACTAACGCATAGCGCGGGTTTTAGCGCCGGCAGCTCTATAAGTTACAATTTAGTAAAGGAGGGGGATAATTAGACTATACCCAAGGCTGAAATTTTGTAGAATTATGCAGTTAATATCCTCCTATCTTATGGTATAAATAAGTCACATGCTGTACTTTTGGTACCTTTTTGCTCAGCGAGCCACATTGTAGGAGAAAATTCATTGATCTAATTTATTTAATTTTCTATACTGTTCTTCCAAGGGAGATCAGAATGGTTTACAGTACTCCCCCGAAATTCATGGGGGTTCCGTTCCAGGACCCCCCTCACGAATTTTGAAAAACCGCGAATGCGGTTTTTAGGCAGGGGAGACAGGAGAGGGCAGCTGGAG
Source organism: Geotrypetes seraphini (assembly GCF_902459505.1). Lineage (NCBI taxonomy): Eukaryota > Metazoa > Chordata > Amphibia > Gymnophiona > Dermophiidae > Geotrypetes > Geotrypetes seraphini. The sequence goes on from NC_047089.1 coordinate 205,976,641, forward strand.
AGGCAGGAGAGGGCAGCTGGAGAGGCAGGAGAGGGCAGTTGGAGGGTCGGCGGGTGAAGGAAATCACTCGCTGTCTGCTCCGACCGCCTTTTCCTGTAGTAAAATCGGGCTACACAAATCAGGAGCTGCTTTGACACGCAGCTCCTGATTGTAGTAGCCTGACTTTACTACAGGAAGAGGTGGTCGGAACATTCTGCGAATGACCATGTCTGCGATTCGCAAATTCGCGGGGGGAACACTGTACATAAAATTATTCAGATACTCAAGCATTTTTTCCTGTCTGTCCTGGTGGGCTCACAATCTATATAATGTACCTGGGGCAATGGGGGGATTAAGTGACTTGCCTAGGGTCACAAGGAGCAGTGTGGCTTTGAGCTTGCAACCTCAGGGTGCTGAGGCTATAGCTTTAACTGCTGTACCACACTCTCCTCTATGCATATGTGATATTAAAATACGATTTGCCTATCCTGGCAGTTAGTTAAACCCATCTGGGAAGTCCTTTATTAACTTCTATATGCCATCTGGAGTGTCAGGTTTGAAGGCAATGTAATAATAATTCAGTGGTTTGCTTTGCTATCAGGCACAATTTCAAAAAGCTTTAATCTGTGCATATTAACGCTTACATCATTCTGCTGCAGGCCAGTTATGTATTCTGTGGTGTGGGTCGTGCTGAGAAACATTAAGAGTGACTTCACTGAAATATTGTAGTTTGGACAATTACTACTGGGCATAGTATGAACCGAAACCCAACCAAAACTTACTATACCCACCTGTATACCACCTGTATACAATAGCCCTTATGTCTGCAGGTGTCATCTCTATGTAGGTACAGTAGATTTTGGGTGGGTTTTGGAGGGCTCACCATACAATATAAGCGGGTTATGGTGAAATGTGTATCTGGGACTTTTTAATGTGACGTTCCTCGCAATATCCCCCTAGAGTGCATCTTTGCTCTGCTGAAATGTCTCTGTGGCCATCTGAAGCTGTAATACAGGCTGGAATTTACGGTTTCTTTCACATCTTTGGGTGGTAGCAGAGGTTCGATAACCACTGGGAGAGTAAAAGGGGATCATGCCTTAATCCAGGGGTAGGGAACTCCAGTCCTCGAGAGCCGTATTCCAGTCGGGTTTTCAGGATTTCCCCAATGAATATGCATGAGATCTATTTGCATGCACTGCTTTCAAAGCATATTCATTGAGGAAATCCTGAAAACCCGACTGGAATACGGCTCTCGAGGACCGGAGTTCCCTATCCCTGCCTTAATCCCTCCAGCGGTCATCTGGTCAATTTGGGCACCTTGTTGGCCCTTATTTATTTTTAAAACAGGTCTAGCCTCAAATGTCTAAATGGTGCCCTGGACGTTTTGTTAAATATTTGATTATCAGTGCAAAATATCCAAGTCCTAAGCCCGCACTAAGCCCACCCAAAACATGCCTTCAACACGCCCCCTTGGAGTTTAGATGAAAAGGAGAAGAACAGCCTAGAAAGATGTCTAAAATATAGGTTATGAAAATGATTTGAACATTTTAGCAATAAAAATGTCCAAATGCCACTTTATGCCATTTTATAGAGCCCCATAGCCTATCTGAAGAATAGAACCTAAGAATAGCCTTATTGAGTCAGACCAATGGTTCATCAAGCCCAGAAGCCCGTTCTCACGGTGGCCAATCTAGGTCACTAGTACCTGGCCAAAACCCAAAGAGTAGCAACGTTCCAGCATCTCAAAGAATAGCAAGATTCCGGAACCCCAATGAGAGCAACATTCCAGAGCTGAGATTGTGATGTCATAGTGCCTCATTCCACAGTGCTTCAGAGGCAACCTCATCAGTGATGTTACAAAGGCTTGATTGTCCTATACTTGGCACACATAAGAGCATAAGAACAGCCATACTGGGTTAGATCAATGATCTGTCAAGCCCAGTAACCTGTTCTCATGGTGGCCAATCCAGGTCACTAGTACCTGGCCAAAACCCAATGCGTAGCAATATTCCATGCTACCGATCCAGGGCGAGCAGTGGCTTCCCCCTTGTCTTTCTCAATAATAGACTATGGGGGTAATAATAAAAAAAAAGTCTAAAAAGGGTCCTAAATGGCTACTTGGACGATCAAAAAGCCTGATCGTCCAAGTACCCATAACCAAAGCTGGGTTGGGACCATGTGCCTAAGGCCCCACCCACAGGAGGGGCCTAAGGCTCCCAGGCCTATTCTGATTGGCCCAGGCACTTTAAGCCCCACCAGTAGGCGGGGCTTTGATACGGCTGGGCCAATTCGGCCCCATTCTTCTGTGGGCTGCCGGACGGACAGATGGGTTTGGCACCCGTCTGTCCGGCCAACATAAAAAAGGTACGGGGAAGGGGGTGGGGGTGGGGGGGGTCGTGGGGTCGGCCGGGGGTCACAGGTCAGCTGGGGGGCCGATTGGGGGTTCTGGGGGGGGCGGATGTTGGGGGGAGGGGGTTCGTTGAGGGAAGGAGGGCCTGGGATCCCTCCTGCCTGTAATGTAGTGGGGGGTGGGGGTAGGGGGTCGCCTGGGCCAGGAGGGCTTGGGCTCCCTACTGGCCCGATCGAGTCAGGGGGGTCGCGGCTGCCGTGGGGCAAAAGGGCTTGGGCTTCCTCTTGCCCCGATCGTGTCGGGGGGGGGGTTGGTGGTTTGAAATGGCAGGAGGGCTTGGGCACCCTCCTGCCTGGATCGTTGTGGGGGGGGGATTCTGTAACCGGTGCTGTTTTTGACAGACACCGGTTACAGAATCCAGCTTTTAGGCAAAGGACTGGCTCCTCCTTCGCCTAAAAGCCCTTCTGTTGGACGTTTGGGGCTTAGGCGTTTTTTTATTTCATTATGGCTAAAAAGTGTAGACGTGGTGTGGGTATACATTTAGACGTAGTGGAGATAGGGTGTTTAGGCAGAGGAAGGCCATAATCAAAACATGGACGTTTGTTTTGGTTATGGACACTTTCCCTGCTTCTGGGTTGAACATTTAGGGACTTAGGCCAAAAGGGGACTTAGACGCTTTTTTTGATTATGCCCGTCCACGGATTTTTCCTCCAGGAAATTATCCAAACCTTTCTTAAAAACAGCTACGCTATCCGTTCTTACCACAACCTCTGGCAACGCATTCCAGAGCTTAACTATTCTCTAAGTGAAAATTTTTTTTCTCCTATTGGTTTTAAAAAGTATTTCCCTATAACTCCATCAAGTGTCCCCTAGTCTTTGTAATTTTTGATAGAGTGAACGATTCACTAGTAAAATGCAAACCATGGGCTAATGTGACAGAATTCTGAGTGGTCAAGCAGCACAGATTGCATTTTTAGGGATTATTCCTCGTATTGGTTAAAAAAACAAGAGAGAGTTTAGCAAATAATGATTCATCTAGTTCATTGTACATTAATGGGATTTTTGGAGATGTCCAGTATTCCCATAGAAACAGTTTTTGAAAGTTGCCTGTCTGCATTCAATCTGTAATCAAGAGTTCTCTGCCTTGATTCTATGAAAAGTGCCTGCCATAAAGCAACTAGATAGGTATGCCTAGCCGATCTAGGTGTTTAACTTAATTTTTTTTAAATTGGTACAATCATCGCTGTTAATTGAACAGCACCACTAAAAAAACAATTTAAAAAATGTAACTTTTGGGTAGGTGCCTAACTCGGTAGGTGCCATGTAGGTGTCTATACCGAGGCACCTATCTGAAAAGTAGGTATGGTTAGGGGCGGAGTTTAGGCATGGATTGAGTTACCCACCTTAGATGCTGGTATTGTAGACCAAGAAAACCCTGGCCTAATATACTGGCGCTTAACATTATGATGCCTACTGGAACCTCAGAGGAGGAGAAGCTTCCACCCACACACACGTGACTGCAGGCAGGCAAGTTTCGCCAGCTTCAGCTTTACTAAAGCGCCGCAAAGGTAAGGGGGGAGGAAGATACATTTGGCCGTAGGTAGGTAGGGAGGGGGCCATGCGCGATCGGTGACCGCGTGCCTTCCTTCCCTTAACTGCGGGGACAAGGCCATTCACCGCTCCACGGAGCTTTTTCTGTAACTGCACATGGCTCCAATTAGTGCAGTTATGTGCATCGATATGCCATGTCAATAACAGGCGAAAATGTGCATACCTAAATAAAGCACTTTTGCGCATAATCTTACAGTATGCTCTAAATTGCATGGGAATTCTAGGAGCGTCTGAGCATTTACATACCAGGCTGTGATAGAAACCTCTACCGTGGCTTAGCAAAAGAGGGCCTTAGTTTATTTTTTCTTCTATATTTCTAGGCACTTAGGGCTGGATTCACTAAGCAAACCGATCGTGTACCGATCGGTTTGCGACCCGATTCCCCAATGACCTGATTCACTAACCTCGAGGCCGATCACCTTCGATCCGATTCCGATCCGCGCATGAAAATGAGGGGGAATGGCATTGAAATGATAGCGATTCACTAACAAAAAACCTGCAACACCAACTAGGCTGGTCGATCACAAACAAGCGACTGCTGGGGACCAGTTGTTCACTACTTTCTGACTGCCATCTCCTGCTCTCTGCTTGCTGTCTACTCTGACTTTCCAGCTCTCTGCCCCCACTCTTGTGCGCTCTCTGCCGTGATTTTCTCCTGCCGCCCTGCTCTGCCCTGAATCTCCTGCGCGGCTCTCTGCCCCTGACTCTCCTGCTCTCTGCCCCAAGCACTGCCCTGGCCTTCCCTCACAGTGCGAGCCCGTGGTTTTAACCTGCGTGTTTAAAGTGGGTTAAAACCACGGGTTCGCTGGGCTAGGTAAAAGTAAAAAATAAAAAAAGTCGCTGCTCTTCGATGCATGCGCAGACCATCTACAGATGGTCTGAACATGTGTCATGTTTGCTACAGAGCGATCTCGGTGGTCGGTTGGGGGCGTGATTCCGAGCACCCTCATTTGCATGAGGGCGATTCGTGAATCAGCCCCCCGGACTCGGATCCGATCCATGCCCTTAGTGAATCTAGGCCTTACTTCCTGTATTGTCTTTTTTCAAGGACATGAAAATTTTTGTAATATGATTTGTAGTTAAGCTGGAAAACCAGATATCTTTTTTTCTCTCTGTCGGTAGATTGCTATATTTTTCTCAAATTGTAAATTTAAAAACATTTAATTAAAAAAATTAGAAAGTCCCCTTGCATTCCTGCACTAAGCAAATTGCATGTGTCATTTACCCTCCTTTTTACAAAACTGCAATAGCATTTTTATAGCCCAGGCTGGCATGCTGAATGCTCTGCACTGCTCCCGACGCTCGTAGGAACTCTTATGAGTATTAGGAACAACGCTAGCATTCAGTGCACCAGCCTGGGCTAAAAATTACTATCGGAGTTTTGTAAAAGAGAGCACTTAGGTGTACAAGTGTACAATTTCGGCACGGACAGCAGCACACAGTTCTTCAAGCCAGTAGTTTAGCCGATAATGCAGGTTTTATATATAGTAGTACTTTCCATGATGAGTAAAAAAGCATTGTGATTCTGTCTCTCATGACTTAACTACAAGACTCCTGAGGCAGGCCCCTTGTGGGCCGAAACACGATCGTGTCGAGTCAATCACAATAAAAAGAGACTGAACACCATTGGTCACCTTTGATGTTTTTTGGCTATTCACGGTGGTGAAAGCAGATTCTCCTGTTTGTACTCCAAGAGCTCCTTTTACAAAGGTGCTAGTGGTTTTAGCATGCGCTTAGCGTGCACTAAAATGCCACATGCCCTAGCCACTACTGCCTCCTTTTAAGCAGGCGGTAATTTTTCAGCTAGCGCGTGCTAATTTTGTGCATGCGCTAAAAAAACGCTAGCGCACCTTAGTAAAAGGATCCCCGAGTGTACAATTATCCATTTGAGTGCTAATATTCATTACATTTAAGCACCATTTAGGGCCCCTTTTACAAAACCACGCTAGCGATGCTGCTGCGGTAAATGCACCAAAGCCCATAGGAATTGAATGGGCTTTGGTGCATTTACCGCGGCAGCATCGTTACCACAGCTTTGTGAAAGGGGCCCTAAATGGTGCTTAAAGTTATAGAACGAGGAGGTAGCGCTATTTGGAGCCGCTTTCTGTGCGTTATGTTCAGCGTTGACCTTTGCACGTTGCAGCCAATGTGATCTGGCCATGCTTTTTTGTCTAGGGAATCCAATACCTTGTTCTCCAGCCAGACAGACTTCCTGGAGATGAACAAACTGTTCTGTTTGTGTTGCGAGAGAATTAACTCCAGAGGGAGAGTGGATTCTGGATAAAGCAAATGAAATTAAACTGCAGAAGCTCTGCTCTGGTCCAGTAGCATCCAGTGATGACTCAGGAATATCTCATCATTCATAAAAGCTAATTGAAAATGCCTGTCACTTGGAGAACAGAAGAGCAAAGCAAGTCGGTGGGGGGGGGGGGGGGGTATTTTATCAACCTTCTGCAAGCTAAAGGAAAGAATCTCAGTTAGTAATTAGCCAGAGAGAGAGGGAGTCACATGCATTTATTATACTCAAGGAAAGGTTTATGTGCGTTATTGAAAAACAAAAGAAGCTCTTTGTAGGAAGAGGCAGGTGTGGGCAAGTCTTGTGGTTGCAGAGGGAAAGAAAAGACAGAGAATCTTTACACTACTGATCTGGAAGAGACGCAGGATCTTTATTCCAGGGTTCGGCTCAGGAGGAGGGCACATTCCTGAGGCCATTTGGTTTGGTTTCTGACACGGCACAGTTAGGCACCCAGCTGGTCATAACCCACCACCATGGCAGCTGGGATGCGGAAAGCTGCAAGAACGCTGAGCTGGGACCTGGGCTGCTGCTTCCCAACTTTCGAGTTCAGGCTGATCTGTCTGGCATTCAGGAGGAAAAAGCCAGTGCAACGCACAAAAGGTATCCTTTTACCTTTTTGCCACTCAGGTCCAGATGTGAGAAGCAAGCAGATGTGTGAAGAGGGAGGAAGCCTAGAGCATGTCAGGAGAGTTTGCAGTTGGAAAGAATGAGGACAACCAGGACATGTGAAAGGGCTGAAAAAAAAAAGAAAAGCTGGCAGGCGGATTGCTGTTGGGATTAAAAGTTATACTATAAGCATAAGCTTTCTTTTTCTACACTAAATTTCAGTCTTTCCAAAGATATTTTTTCCCGCAGGGATTTATGTAAACCCAGGTTTTGCTAAAAAGACTTTTTTTTAATGTACAAACATCTTAAATGGTTTCACATGTATGCAAATTAAACTTTTTTTTTTCTCTCTGCTGAACCTACAAGAAAGCTGATTTCATTTTCACTGTTGCTTACAAAACGATGCTTCTTGCATGACTCATAGTTAACAAATTAGGGGTACCAGGCTATTCAGACCTACTGCCTGATTTAAAGAACACACAAGATGCCAAAAATATCAAAAGCTGATGAGGCAATTTGTTCACATGCTTATGGAAAAGCCTATCTTTTGCTCAAAGCTTCAAATCACATGAAATTAACTTGTGTACCCAATTGTAAATTTCTTTGATCTCAGATATGGGGAAAGGGGGGGTATGTAAATTTAAAATCCAGATCTCCCACAAGAGAAAAAAAATAAAATTCAACAGAACATATCCCCTCCAACACCCTGGAAACAAAAATGTACTGGAGGCTGTGGTCAAAGTTTAATAGCTGGGTTTGGAAAATATTTGGACAAATTTCTGAAACTACAAGTCCTTAGCCAGGTAGGTGCAGAGATCACCACTTCAGAGATTTTCTGGGGACTTCTTTGTGCACCAGATTGGCCATGGTGAGAGACAGGATGCTGGTTTTAAGGAACCGTTGATCTGCCACAGCAAGGCTATTCTTAAAGTTTTCTATTCCCAAAATGCACTGCATGCCTTTCTTGCCTTTTTGTAAACTCAACCCTATGCTCCAGAAGATTTTTTTGCTTGCACATTTTTTATTATGCAGTCTTTTTCCTGCTGTCAGGAAATATATATATAAAAGAAAGACTCCCTGGAAAAAATGGGTTGTGTGGTAAAATTACATTAATGACTTCTATTCCGCCCGTACCTTGCAGTTGTAGGCGGTTTACAAAAGAATCTAGCTTGGCATTTCCAGGAGAATACAATTTAGGATTTTTGAATTGCAAAAGAAAAAAAAAAAAAAGATAAATGGACAAGACCAGGAGAATTATAATTGAGGGATTTGTTTACATTTCCTGGAGAATTGCAATTTAGGGAGTTGTTTACCTGGATGGGACTTTGAGGAGAATGAAGTAGCAAAAGAGGAAGAGATTTTGGGGGGGAATTTACAAGGGGGAGGCAGGGGGAAGAGTTAAGACAGCTGGATGCATTTTTTGAAAAGCAGGGTTTACATTACATTACATTGTTCTAAAAAATCTGATTTCACTTTAATTGTTCATTGCTTTTGTGTATCCCTGCTTATACATTTAGGCCCTATTTTACGAAAGTGCGCTAACCGATTAGCACATCTTAGTAAAAGAGCGGGATAGTCTGTATACTGTTTTCAACTGCATGTTAAGAATATATTCCCTGCCTTGGCTTATGCATTCACGTAGTACAGGACTATGGGAAGTCCTTCTACTAAGATGCGCTAATGAATTAGTGTGAGTTGCGTGCCATCCAGCTTATAGTTATACAATGGTCTTTCACTGCATTTACAGCACACTAAGGACCTCTTTTACTAAGGTGTGCTAACTGATTAGCGCATGCTAATTGATTTAGCATGCACTAAAATGCTAACATGTGCGTGTTATTCTATGGATGCGTTAGCGTCCAGCGCGCACAAATCAGTCAGCGCACCTTAGTAAAAGAGGGGGTACATCAGTTAGGGCTCCTTTTATCAAGGTGCGCTACGGGAGTTAGCGCGTCGGACATTTCACCACGCGCTAACCCCCGCGGCAAGCCAAAATACTAACGCCTCGTCAATGGAGGCGTTAGCGGCTAGCGCGGCAGGCGGTTTAACACACGGCAGGTGCACCTTGATAAAAGGAGCCCTTAGTGTACCTTAGTAAAAAGACCCCTATATTCTGCAAATAGAAAATAATATGGTAGTAGAGTATGTAAAAAGCACATTTTTGTGAAATTTGAGCTTTTAAGTTATATCTTTGATTGCTGCGATCAAAATGACTTTACTGCACAAGCAGCTTCTGAGATCATTCCACCAGTTCAAGGGGTTATACATGTCTCGGTTAGGAAGAAAGCTTATGGCAGCCGGAATTACCCTTTTCCTTCTCCTCTTTTGGTCTTCAGTTGTGTTTGGCCAGCGTTTAGCAGATACCATAGCCTATGAACAGAAGTTTGGAGAGCATGTGGTCCCCATCCTCATGCAGAAGTGCGCTGACTTCATCCTAGAGCAAGGGCTAAATGAGGAGGGAGTCTTCCGCCTTCCCGGACAGGACAACCAGGTGAAACAGCTGAGAGATGCTTTTGATGCTGGAGAAAGACCATCCTTTGATCGGTATGGTTTAGTGTTGTTTTTGTTTGCTGTTGTGATTATAGTTTGCTTGAATAGTGTCGCTTCTTCTCTTATGTCCTCAGTACTATTTCATTATTTTGGTTTTCTCTGCCATTGACCTCACTCTCCAGTTTGTAAACGGTAGCAGCTCCAAACTCTTTCAAGACCATCAAAAATAGGCTGAGGAAATCATGATTTTTATCCTGTTTCGTGTTCGTAGGACTAGATTTATTTATTAATTTTTTTTCTTTATTTGTAATTTTATAAATATACATAAGACAGTATATATATATAAGGAAAAGAGAGATTTAACATATTAAATAAAAGAAGAAAGAAAAAAAAATCAAATGACCAATCTGGCCATATAACATTAATTATATTATTAATCATCTCTCAAATAAAGCCCACATTATAGGAGAAGCAATTCACAATCATAGGGTCTAGTATATACAGAAATTAAAGAAAATCATAATTAATGTATTGTTATGTCTTCCAATAAATAAAAACTGGACCTTATTTCACTATGGGAGCACTGGAAAGTATTGCTTCTTTTGCCTCAAGAAAAAAAAAATGTACGAATGTTGATCAAAAAAGATCAAACATTTACAAGGATTTCTAAGTTGAAATGTAGCCCCCAAAGATAATACAGATTGTTTATTGAGTTGTTTAACACTGTTTTAGCACAGGTCCCATTATTGTCGGTAGGGTCTATTTACTAATGTGACAGCTAGTGTGAAAGCATTTGGGGGATGGCAGTGTGACAGGAGAGCAGCCTCTCTCCCCTCCCCTTGGTCTTGGGTCTGTAATCTTCTCCTCCCACCTTCCATTCCCCGTGCTGCCATTGTCACTTCAAATGCACTCTGTATGGGCGAGGGGCCTTCCAATAGAGACTTGTGCTCAAGAGCTGCTGTGTCCTGACCTCTTCTCCTCCCCTCCCCCAAATAAAAATGTATCTGAGGTAGGTGGAACATGACAGTGCTTGAGAGTGGGACTCTACTGGAAGGACCTGTGGCAGTGTAGAGTACTATCTGAGTGATCCTGGAAATAATAGGGTGATAGTGGAAGTATGAGGAGGGGAAGGGAGACCCAAGGGTTGGCATAGGGAGTGAAAGGGGAGATGCTGGCCACCTGCAGTGAGTGGGAAGGAAAAGAGAGGATGCTGGCTATCTGGAGGGAGGGAATAGAAGGGGATACACTGGACATGGGGCTTATGTCCTTGAGCCACCTCTGGAGGTGGGGCAGGGATGGCACATAGCTGAAGGTATGCCTAATGTAGGGGTGCTCAATGTCAGTTCATAACCAAGTAAGGTTTTCAGAATGTCCTTAATGAATATGCAAGAGATCTATATTCATGCATTCCTTCACTGTATGGAGATAGATCTAAATGCATATTCATTGGAGAAATCTTGGAGAAATCTGAAAACCTGACTAGATTGCAGATTTAGAAGACCGACAAGCATCCTTGACAGTTCTGGGTGTCTGCCTAGACTCTGCCCTCTCTATGACGAAGTAGATTGTCAAGGTGATACAATCAGGGTATGCTCAATTACATATTTTGCATAGATTGGAACCAATGCTTTCACGATTTGATTTTCGATACTGACTTGTCTTGATTATTGTAATGTGCTATATCTTGGGTTACCCAAGTCTAAACTAAGATCTCTTCAACTGCTAATGAATTCTGTAGAAAGACTAATAGCTGATATTCTCAGGTTTGAGCACATTATGCCAATTCTAAAAAAAAACTTAATTGGCTTCCATTCCCTCAATGACTATATCACAAGGGGCTTTCATATGTGCAAAGGTGATATATTCTACTGCTCCAGCATGGTTTCAAGATCCTTGGAATGTTTATCATCCTAACTGTAGTTTGCGATCTGTGGGGTATATGAGGATTGTCAATGACAAGGAAATCAGGATTCCCTTCCTAGGGTTATGAGACTATGTAAAGACAGGATATGATATGATGATTCAAGATGGCCATGAGTGGCTGAATTTCGGAAGCGTCTCGTGAGCATTTGGTACAATTTTGAAATTCTACTTTATTGTACTTATTGTACCTGCTCAGCTTTGTTTGAGATTTTCCCATGCCTAAGAGGAGAGGGAGAAGTGCCGCTGGAGCCTCGCGGAGCTCTGAAAATCCTCCTCCTCTCACTATCGAGCAGCTCTTGAACCGGCTTCAGAGGAAGTCGACAGCTTCAGGGAATTGCCCGCAGGACTTGGCGGTATAGAATGACGCCGCAAGGATCCCTGGGCTAGAGGTCACGCTTAGCCCTGAAGTGAGAGACACTCTCCCCCCAACCGCAGCGCACTAGCTCACGCGGGTATCAGGTGCGTCCAATGAGGCAGTGCCTATAACCCAAGAGGCTTGTTCATCAGCGAGCTATGACACAGATCTACCAAAAGACTTTTTGAGTCTGGAGAGTGATACTACGGTTGGAACATCGAGGAAAGAGGGAGGCACAACAAGACCCAAAACCTACAAACTTGGGAGGTGAGGTTTCTTCTTTCATGGTTGAAAAACCCACTGAAATCACAATGGAGTGTCTCTGGGACCTAGTTGTTAAATTGGGAAGCTCATTGAATCCACAAATTAAAGTGCTGGAAATGAAAATTGATAAACAGGAACAAGAACTGACTGTATTACAATCAAATGACCTCAGATAAAACTATTTCTCAAAAAAGTGAAATTGAAATAATAGGGTCAAACAAGTACAAGAAACTGTGATTAAAGATTGTATTAATATTAGGCGGAAACTGGAAATGATTGAAAATGGCTATCGTGCCAACAATTTACGATTTCTAAATTTCCCTAGGGTTCTTTCTATGTCCCCTAGGGAAATGTTAAAAAAATATTTCATGGAAATTTTTTCAGTTTCAGAAGAATTAATTACAACCATTTACACACCGGTGACATTATTGGTAACTGTTGCATTGATGCCAGATAAGAACTGGATAATGAAGATGTTCTTTAAAAATAGAACTAAAGTTTCTGGGTCAGAAAGTGCAGATCTTCCCAGATGCCACCAAAGAGACTTAAAAACAGAGAAAGCAGTTTCTGTTATTAAAATCTGAAATAATTTCAGTGGGGGGGGGGGATTTTTCATCAGATTTCCTTGTTCTTTATGGTTCAGATAAATATGTTTTCTTTGATCCGACACACCTAACAAAATTTGTAGCGTTGAAATGTCTTGAGAAAGGTGAAATAATGGAAGGAACAACTGAGTCACATGTTTAATTACTCCCCGCGATTTCAGTCACTCAGATTTTCTTAAGATTAAGATTATATTGATTTTCCTAGATTGTTATAGTCACTCTTTGAAGTCTTGGATCATAAATTAATTGTGGACTATAGATTGTTTTTGTAAGGAGAATATGTCAATATCTCTTATACTGTAATTTCTTTATTTTTCTTTTAATTTTTAGTTTTTCATTACAATCTTACTGTACAAAATATATATAAAATCGATAAAAAAACAAAAAAGACAGGGTATGTTTCAGAAAACAACAGAAAACTCAGTTGTTTGTCGATGTGTTCATATAACATGGATTGACTGTAGGTTGTTATAATCCCCTATCACTCTGCCCCAATGAGCCAATGAAAGGATGTTATACAATCATGTGTGTATTTTAGTTTTTCCTATTTTGCTATGTAGATGCTATTTTGTTAAGATGTGTTTATGGTTTGTCATTTTATTATGTATGTCATTTTGTACATCGCTTCGATTGTATGCGATTTATACATTTTTTAAAATAATTAATTAATACATTATATATACTTGGGCTAATCCTGACTGTAATAATCATACCTTCCAGCACTACAGATGTTCACACTGTTGCCTCTTTGTTTAAATTGTATCTACGGGAGCTGCCTGAACCGGTAATACCCTGGGCACAATATGAAGATTTCCTATCAAGTGCTCAGCTGATGAGTATTGATGAAGTCAAGGTACGTAGATTATGTGAATGTAAGGTAGCTGCTTAAGTTGATAATTTCTGTATCAGTGATTAAGTTAACTCTACTTGTTTTAGGGTCATGAAGAACTAATGAACCAAGTGGTTCTCCTTCCCAGGGACAATTACAATCTGTTGAGTTTCATTTGCAGGTATGTGAGTTTTAAAGGTTTTCAAAAATCATATGCATGCATTCTTGACTGTTGAAAAACCATCAATGGGTAGAGAAGCATCCATTTGAAAAAATATTTATCATGACTAATGGGTGTCTTGTCTCCTGATCATGCTATTATTTTGTTATGTTGGTTGTATAGTATTAGGAGCAATTAAAAGGTGTTCATTCAAATGTCCAATAAATTAACATGACCTTGGAAGTACTTAATTTGTCCTCTGTCCTGTCTCTGAAAAAAGAGAAATGACATCATCAATGAGAGAATTGAAAAAAGTATTGGGGGTTTTTAGAAAATGAACAACTTTTCAGAAAGTTCTTCAGGTTTTAGAATACATATAAACATATTTATTCTTACTTAAATACAGTGGCATAGGTACAGGTGGGCCTGGATGGGCACAGACCCATCTATTATTGGCTCAAGCCCACCTACAACAATTCAGCAGTGACCCCTTGCTCCCCTCTCTCCCACAGCTGGATCCGGCCTTTGTGGCTACACACTGGCAACTCCCCCCTTCCTGTTGTACCTCACCACCTATGCATGTAGTGCATCTACTGTCTATGTTTCCTCTTTGGCAGGGCACACCCCATTCTCATACCCCCCAATTAAGGAGATCAAACGGAAAAAACTATATGATGGCCTACTAGCCACTCAAGCAGCCAAACTAGACAACCAAATCGCCAATCTACTGACGGCATCCCTAGACTATAAAACTTGTAGAAAAGAAATAAAGACCATACTCTTCAAGAAATCCCTGAAAAAGAAATAACACCGCAAGAATCAAACACTGCCTCTCACTAAAGCCAACTACCCTAAACAAATAGCCATACTCATTTCTTACTCTCTTTGAAAATGACCAAATTTTTTTTTGGTAAGATCTTTTTGTAATACTTCCTTGATAATTCTTTTGTAATCCGCCTTGAACTGCAAGGTAATGGCGGAATAGAAATCCCTAATGTAATGTAATGTAATAGCAGAGGGAAGCCTGTGAGGTATAGGTAGCAGATGCATGTTAATGCCACCACCTGTGAAAAAGCTGAAGTACATTGGGGGAGAGGGGAAATTGCTGGGGCACAGGTGAAATGGCGGTAGCAAATGCAAGATGCAGGATAAAAGGGGGTGCTTAGTTTTGGGAGGCCCACCCAGATTAACTGTTGGCCTACACAAAATAAAAGGTCTGGCTATGCTACTGCTATATATACAGCAGCTGTCAACGGGAGCAAAGGCAACCGGAAGAACTTGCCTAATGGTGGGATGTTTCTTTACTCCATCACTGTTTGTTGGAGGAAAGAAATTCAATAAGGTTTGAACATTATAAAAAAAAAAATTATTGTTCCTTTTTTCTACTGTGCTAACCTTTGGAACTCTGGAATGACCTAAATTTAAGCAGATTCCCTTTTTCAGTTGCCTTAATGTAATAGGATTCCTTTCAAAATAATAGCTGAGCACACTTTTTGCAGTAGGATGGAAACTGCCTGGATGACGATCAAAGAAAAGGAGGGGGGGGGGGGGGTTAAGAGGGGATTTTGAATTTAGCTTACAATTTTTCCAGTGGTAGCTCAAGGTGACTTACATTCAGATACAGTATGTATTTTTTCATTCCCAAGAGAGTTTACAATCTAAAGTTTGTAACTGAAGCAATGGAGCATTAAGTGACAGGCCTAAAATCATAAGGAAATGCAGTGGGCTTTGCACTGGCCTTCCCTGGTTCTTAGTAGGGTTAGAAATATAGAAGCATGATGGCAGATAAAGGCCAAATGGCCCATCTAGTCTGCCCATCCGCAGTAACCATTATCTCTTTCTTTCTCTGAGAGATCCCACGTGCCTATCCCAGGCCCTTTTGAATTCAGATACAATCTCTGTCTCCACCACCTCTTCTGGGAGACTGTTCCACGCATCTTCCACCCTTTCCATAAAAAAGTATTTCCTCAGATTACTCCGGAGCCTATCACCTCTTAACTTCATCCTATGCCCTCTCATTGCAAAGTTTCCTTTCAAATAAAAGAGACTCGAATCATGTACATTTATATTACGTAGGTATTTCAACGTCTCTATCATATCTCCCCTCTCCCACCTTTCCTCCAAAGTATACAGATTGAGATCTTTACGTCTGTCCCCATATGCCTTATCACGAAGACCACACACCATTTTAGTAGCCTTCCTCTGAACCGACTCCATCCTTTTTATATCTTTTTGAAGATGCGGCCTCCAGAATTGTACACAATATTGTAAATGCGGTCTCACCAGAATCTTATACAGAGGCATCAATACTTCCTTTTTTTTTTTTTTTTTTCCTTATTATTTTTTATTTTCAAGTTTTACATAAAGTGTACAAAATATTAAATTCAATAGATAAATACACAATATCACTTTTGTATCTAATACATCATATTCTAAATATATTTTTATCCCTTCTCCCTCCCCCTACCCTTCTATTACTTTTTAATTACACATTACATCTTGTATATCATATTATAGCCTATTATGTAAAAATTATTTTCACTTCCCCCCCTTTATGTGTGTCACAAAAAAAGATATTTAAAAGAAGAAAAGAAGAAGAAAAATCCAACTATTTATTCATTGTAGTAATTTGTCAATGGCCCCCATATTTTTATAAATTTAGTATATGTCCCTCTTTGTATTGCTATTGTTCTTTCCATTTTAAATATATGACATATTGTATTCCACCAAAATGTATAATTTAGGTTGTTATAATTTTTCCAATTATTGGTTATATGTTGAATGGCAACCCCTGTCATAATTAATAAAAGCTTGTTATTTTCTGGTGAAATTTGACTTTTTTTTCTCATCATCATTCCAAATAATACTGTATCATATGATATTGATATATGATTTTCCATCAATTTATTAATTTGTGGCCAAATTGAATTCCAAAAAGATTTAATGTAGGGACAATGATATAGTAAGTGATCTAATGTCCCTGGTTCCAGATTACAGTGCCAGCATTTATTGGACTTAGAACTGTCTAATTTTTGTAAACGTGTACTTCCTTTTTTCTACTGGCCATACCTCTCCCTATGCAACCTAGCATCCCTCTAGCTTTCGCCGTCACCTTTTCAACCTGTTTGGCCACCTTAAGATCATCACATAAAATCACACCCAAATCTCGCTTTTCCATCGTGCACATATGTTCTTCACCCCCTAAACTGTACCATTCCCTCGGATTTTTACAGCCCAAATGCATGACCTTGCATTTCTTAGCATTAAATTTTAGCTGCCAAATTTCAGACCATTCTTCAAGCTTCGCCAGGTCTTTCTTCATGTTATTCACACCATCCAGCGTGTCTACTCTAGTGCAGATTTTGGTATCATCCGCAAAGAGGCAAATCTTACCCGACAACCCTTTAGCAATATCGTTTATAAAAATGTTAAAAAGAACAGGCCCAAGAACAGAACCTTGAGGTAAGATCCCTTTCCTCAGAGCGATTTCCATTGACCACTACCCTCTGTCACCTTCCACTCAACCGGTTCCTGACCCAGCCCATCACTTTGGGACTTCAGAAAAAAACAGGGTGGATTGAGACATTCGGATTTTACGTCCATTGGTTTTAATAGAAGTAAAACCCAGATGTCTCAATCTGTCCTCCTTACTTCTATTGCTTTCAATGGAAGTAAAACCCTCTTTCTATTAACCGCGGGCAGCAGATGCTGTTCACTCAAGCTGCATTCAGCAGTACATGTTAATACACCAAGGAGAGGTTTTCTATAGAATGTGTTGAAAATTTTGTGGATTTCATATGATTTGATTACAACATGACTCCTGAGGCAGGCCCTTGTGGACTGAAACACGATCATGTCGTGTCCATCATAATAAAAGAGACTGAACAACAATTGGTCACCTTTGTTGTTTTGTTTGCTGTTCACTGGTGTGAAGGCAGTTTCTCCTGTTTGTTTCCAAGCAACCCTAGTTCTCAGCCTACTGATGCAACCATTAAGCTACTCCTAGTGGCTATGTGGTCTGTAAAATTCATGCACTGTAACCTTTACGCATCATTTTTATGTTGATCCAATAAGAGATGCTAGAACCTGCAGAGTCTCACACTTTTCCCCACAACTGATATGGTTGCAAGAGCTCTGAGCTGAAAAGAGCATCAGAGGTCAATGGATCTCACCTGCATTTATATGCAGGCAGTGGCCTAGTAAGGGGGGGTGGTCTGCCCCGGGCGCCATGTTGGGGGGGGGGCTGGCACCCCTCCTCCTCTCTGCCCCACCTGCCTATTCCCACTCATCCCCTTGCCATGCGCGCTCACCCCTTCCCTTCCCCTGTGCCTCTAGTTCACCGCCGTGAGTAACAACGTCAACGTGCTCCTTGCGACCCTATTGTCTTTCCCCGCTGACGTCACTTAAGGGGGCCGCGCATAGGCAGTGACGTCAGAGGGAGAGCTGACGGGGTTGCGAGGTGGACATTGAAGTTCTTGTTGCTCGCGGCAGTGAATTAGAGGTAAGGGGAAGGGAAGTGACATGAAAGGAAGGGGGGCACGTGCAGCAGAGGGGTTCGGGAGGGGACGGAGATGAGAGCAGGGAAGGGGCGCCACCGCCCCAGGTGCCTCTCACCCTTGCTACGCCACTGTATGCAGACACAATAGGTCAGTGCCTGGAATGGCAAAATCCTAGGGCAGCTCTTTTAAATGCTCAACTCACATAGATGGTGTTTCTGCACTGCCATAAGAGAACATACCTAACACTCTGTTGCCTCAGTAGAGAGTCCTGGAAGCATTTTGTTCCTCAACTGAATTTGCTACGTTGCTCTTACCTGTTTATGTGGTGGCCTAGTGGTTAAAGTGGTTGCCTCTGTAGCCTGAGGTTGGGAGTTCAATTCCCACTGTAGCTCCTTGTGAATCTGGGCAAGTCACTTAACAGGTAATTGCCCCAGGTTACAAAATAACTGCCTGTCTAAAATATGTAAACCGCTTTGATTGTAGCCACACAGAAAAAACAGTACTGTATATCAAATCTCCCCCCTTTACCGTTATATTAAAAGAACAGCGGGATATTATCCAGACTGTATTATTGACCTTGTTGACCCCTGATACAGACATCCACTGAAACGCGGACATCTTCGTGAATTTAATAAAGTTTGCCTGTCAACCTGTTCTTGGAAACCCATTCTGCTTTTTTTTCCCAAGCTCAAATTCTAGAGATGATAACATGCCTGCTGCATGATATCCTGCAGACCTCCAAGAAAATGTGATTCCTCCTCCCTTCCATTTGTCTTCTGCCTATAAGAACATAAGAATCGCCGCTGCTGGGTCAGACTAGCAGTCCATCGTGCCTAGCAGTCTGCTCACGTGGCGTCCCTTATGTCAAAGACCAGTGCCTTATTTGAGTCTAACCTCACCTGCGTATATTCTGGTCCAGCAGGAACTTATCTAACCTTTTCTTGAATCCCTGAAGGGTGCTTTCCCCTATAACAGCCTCTAGAAGAGCATTCCAGATTTCTACCACACTCTGGGTGAAGAAGAACTTCCTTACGTTTGTACGGAATCTATCCCCTTCTAACTTTAGCGAGTGCCCTCTCGTTCTCTTCACCTTGGAGAGGGTGAACAATCTCTCTTTCTCTACTAAGTCAGTGCCCCTCAATATCTTAAATTTTTTGATCATGTCCCCTTCAGTCTAATTAAGTTCTTATTCCCACCCTCCTGTTCATCCTCTCCCTTTTGCTGCTCGCTCCAGCAGATCAAGTTCTGGTTTCTGTGCTAATGCTGCTCATTTCACAAAGCAGTACACATAGAGACAGAATGAGCTCCGAATGCAGGCCGCAGGTTCACAAAGTTCAGTAGAAGGAAGCAGAAGAGAGAGAAAGAATTGAAGACCTATTGAGGGAAACATAACATATCACTTTTATTTCTATACTGCATTACCTTCCAGTCCTATGCTGTTCACAACTCAAAGAAGCTGAAACAGACTCAGGAAAGGTGAAATTGTAGGTTTGTGAAGGACAGAAGTCTGCTTGAATGGAGGGAGGTGGGGTGGGTTGAGAAAAGACCAAATCTATTATTGTTGACCTTATCTCCTTTTCTAAGTTAAACTTTGCTTTTCATCTCTGGCAGGTTTCTTTATGAAATACAACTGAACTCCAGTGTTAATAAGATGAGTGTGGATAACTTGGCAACCGTGATTGGTGTAAACCTCATTCGGCCAAAGCTTGAGGACCCTGTAACAATAATGAAAGGTAGCTGTGATGGACAAATTACATAAAACATGGATTATTCCACATAGATAATTGCTGTACAAGTGCTGATGTCTAAAGCATATTTTTAGCGGTTAAAGTGATTACAGGGTCCAGATCATACTCTAATGCCTTTTCTCCTTTAGGTACGCCCCAGATCCAGAAACTGATGACTGCAATGATTAGCCACCATGAGAAAATCTTCCCCAAATCAAAAGATTTACCTCCTTCCCTATCTTTCCAGAAGGGCGGTTCAAAGAAGGTTACCATCCCCCGTAGCTCAGTGGGATGGGATGCCGCAGAGGACATACCACCAGTCAGAGCAGGAATTATCAGCAAAAACCAACAAGTAAGATAGAAGCCAAATCTTCATGGTCTAAAACAACCGCTTAAACAACCGCCTAAATAGGAACCTCTATTCCAGACAAAGGAGAACCCAGTCCCCTTTCTCCTACCCCCCTTATAAAGGAACTAAGCGCAAAAAGATGTACGACAACCTACTAGCAACACATGCAGCTAAATTGGACCCCTCCATCACCAACCTACTGACAGCTTCAATTGACCTCAAAGCTTTTCGAAAAGAAATCAAAACCATACTATTCAAGAAATTTATCCTAATTTCCTAACCCCACTCTTCTCCCCTCTCTCCCCTTCTTAGGATCCTCCCTTCAAAATGTGATTTAGACCTAACGCCTTTAACTGTATTCCTCTTCCTGAAAACGTCCAGCTATCGTTTAGATGTATTAGGCCCAACGTCGTTAACTGTATTCCTATTCCTGGAAATGTCCAGTTATCTTTTTGTTGTAATCCGCTTAGAACTGCAAGGTACAGGCGGAATAGAAGTCATTAATGTAATGTAATGTAATGTAATGTAAGTCAGGGTTGGGCAACCACCCAGTTGGATTTTCAAGATTTCCACAATGAATATGCATGAGATCTATTTGCATAAAATTGAAGCAGTACATGCTATATGTTCATTTTGGAAATTTTGAAAGCTCAACTGGGTTGTGGCCCTCAAGTTCTGTGGAATTTATTTATTTATGCATATATATATGCCGTATATACTCGAATATAAACTGAGATTTTTGGGACTAAAAATGGGGGTTTCAGTTTATATTTGAGTGCTTCCCCTTCCCAGACATTGCAGGCCTCCCCTGCACCTACCTTATGTCCTGGTGATCCAGTGGTGAGCTGGGAAAGGAGCGATCCTTCCCGTATCCAGTCCCAGCCAAATCCGCATCACTCCACCTCCCTGCTCTCCTCCCACCTTCTTCCCACCCATCTAACTTGTGGCACCCATCTAACTTGTGTAGGATGATCGCTCCTTCCCCGACTCACAGCTGGACCACCAGATATGCTTGGATGTGTCTTGGAGGTGCAGAGCTGGCTGGGACAATATGTGGGAGGGATTGCTCCTATCCTGAATCACCACTAGACCACCAGGACTTATAGTAGGCTCAGGAGAGGCCTCTAATGGCTGGGACTGTTGCTGCCAGGCTGGGGTGGGCCAGGAGGGGACACCTCGGGGAAGGTAAGATTATTGGTGCAGGGTAGGGCGTGGAAGAGAGAAAGGAGAGAGAGCGTTTCCATACTTAGATATAAACCTTTGGTTTATATTTGAGTCATCCTTTTCCCCCCCTTTTTTGATGGAAGAAAGGTTACCTTGGTTTATATTCGGATAGATTTTTTATTCAAGTATATATGGTACATATCATTTTCAATTTCAACATGATTTGGCCTCCTCATTCTATCCTTTCCTTAAAAATGGACAAAATTGTTAATAAAAAGGAGGCTACAGATACTTAAATAAAATTATTTAAATAAGCATAGTTAAATCTCTGGGAAAGGAGCAAAATGGTTCCTCCTAGCTGTTTCATAGTTTCATAGAAATCAGAACAGAAATTCTAAATGTGATATAGTTGAATAAACAAATTGTCCCATCATGATGCCTTAGAACCATGACTGATAAAGACCAAATAGGCCATCCAGTCTGCCCATTTGGAGCATCCACTATCTCCTCCTCTCCCTAAGAGTTCCCACATGCCTGTTCTACGCTTTCTTGAATTCAGACACAGTCTTTATCTCTACCACATCTACCACCCTTTTTGTAAAAAAAAAAAAAAAAGTATTTCCTTCCTGAGCCTATCACCTGTTAACTTCATTCCATGCCCTCTCACTCTGGAGTTTCCCTTCAATTGAAAGAGACTTGTCTCATGCATATTTATGCTACATAGGGATTTAAATGTCTCCATCATATCGCCCCTTTCCTCCAAAGTATACATATTGAGATCTTTAAGTCTGTCCCCCATACGCCATATGATGTAGACCACTGAGCATTTTAGTAGCTTTCTTCTGGACCGATTCCATCTTGTTTATACCTTTTTGAAGGTGTAGTCTCCAGAATTGTGCACAATATTCTACATGAGGTCTCACCAGAGCTTCATTCAAGGGCATTAATACCTCCTTTTTCCTACTGGCCATACCTCTCCCTATGCACCCAATCATTCCTCTAGCTTTCACCATTGTCTTTTCAAACTGTTTGGCCACCTTAATGTACTATCACACCCAAGTCCCTCTCTTCTATTGTGCACAAAAATTCTTTACCCCTAAATTATACCATTCCCTTGGAAACTGGGCCCACATTGTTACCTGTATATGAGATGAAAAAGGACATCTACCTCTGCTAAATGTAATCGGTATTGTAATTGTTTTGGCTTCATTTCCAGAAAGACAACCTGGATTTGAACAGATCTGTTTCCTCAGGACTGAGTGATGGCCTAGGCCCATTCATGAGAACTGATGACAACCAGTACGAGGATGGTTTAGAGACATGGAAAGCAAGCCCTCGAAAAAGAACTCAAACCCTTCCCACTAGGAAGTGCTCCATCACTTCCGCTCCCCAGGGAGAGATGCCAAAGAGCCAGAAAGGGGAAATATTCAGCAGTGACTTCTGGACTTCAGACTTTGGATGTCAGACTGTCTCTCCAACAGAAAAGCACAAAAGATCTCTGTCTGGGGACTTTTTCAGTCTTCTTGATTTAAATCGGATTTCAACCTACGATAATGTTCCTGCCTCCAGGGTAGAAAACACAGAAGGAAACCTGAACAGCAGGAGCAATGAAAAAGAAACCCAAAGCCCACATCAACAAAAAGAGAACAGTCCAATTTTAGGGACTACAGAGCCAGGCACAGAATCTGCAAGTTCACAGTCACTTGAAAATCTTCTCTGGGAGCTGAGAAAAGAATTGGCTATGCAGAAAAAGGAATATGAGGAGCGAATAAAAAGGTAAATTCAGTGTGGCACTTTCAAGGAAAGATGCCTTTCCCAGGCACTCTTAGACATACTGCTACCCTCTTAAAAAAATGTTGAGTACTTGTAAGCGGTCCAGTTGTTTTTAACAATGTTGACAGCTGTCCAATACCTATTAACAAGTGCTGGCTTTTTTCCTGTAAACATATTTTATTGAGGGTTAACTGGGCATACCAGAAGAAAAAACAAGGAACAATGTACTATAGCAAAAGCAATCAAAATCACAGTCAACCAACATTGTACCTTCAGTCCAAGCTTTTCCCTGTCCTATATTCCCAAATTCCCATCTTGCTATTTCCTCTCTATTTGGGCACTCTCTTTGTTCTCCCATACCACTTCCCTCTGTTCCCCTCTCCCAATTTCTCACCCATTCAGTCCTTACTTACCTTACTTACTCTTACCTGATCTCCATTCTCCCCTCTGTACTCATGGCCTTTCTCTCACTCTTTTCCTAGAATCTTTACTCTTTCTTTCCTAAGCCTCTTTCTCCCCCTGCCCTGAAATTCCCTCTACCTCATCTACCTAGTTTCTCTCCTCACCCCCAGAATCTATACTATCCATCTCCCTGCTGTCCCACCTAGTCAGTCCCCATTGCTCTGACCAAGGGTCTTTCTCTCTCCTAGTCTTCACTTTTCCTAGTTCCCATTTTGCCCTCACTAATTCTTGCGAGGCAATTCTCCCACTCAAAACCGCAATACCTTTTCATTTCCCTTACTTCTCCCTCTCCCAATGCCTCATTCAATACTCCAGCCCATGCTTTCCCCATCACTTTGTTCCCATGCTTCCCGTTCCACTCTCCCATTCAATCCCTTCACTTGTTCTGCTACTAAATCCCATAGTTCCCATTCTCCTCTCCACACGTTGAAACTCAAGCCCACCCAACCAGCCAGCAGGACAGAAGCACTGACAAGCTGAATTATCTAACCAGCTCATCTTGCCTCAAGGTTCAGAGATCTATGGAGCACAGTGACTCGTCAAAACTGTGGAGGACAATGTCACGCTGACAATCCCACATTGACATTTGTGCACAGGACAAATGCATGCAGCTGCTTCTGCCGCTTTGAGGACTCTTTTCCACTCTAAGAGGGGTGTGGGGGTGGAGAACCCACCACTACACTTAGTCCTCACGCTCCCATTGGGGTGGGTGGGGAGGAATCCTCCCACTACACTGAAAACTCCCGAAGGCCGAAAATGGGAAGGACAATGGGAGTTTTCAGTATCCCCCCCTAAACACCCCCTCCAACAGGAGCGCGAGCAGTTCTAACTGTAGTTGAGGGTTCCCCCCACATCCCCCTCACAGCATAAAACAGAAGGCTTCAAAGCGGCAGCATGGATTTCTCCTGCGTTCAAATGTTGGCGCGAGATTATCGGCATGCCATTGTCCTCTGCGCCTTTGACTGTGTACCATGGAGCACCCATATGGTTGCAAACACTGATCCACTTGGGACAGACATTTACAGCATCAGGTTAACAAGGTGGCCACCAGCACCATTGTCTTGTAGGCTAAGGCCAGGCTGCAGAGGGAGCAAGTGTAGGAGTTTTGGATGGGGGGGGAGGTTTATGCTTTTTTGGGAAGGGGGAATTTTGTCTCTTGCCCCCCAATGATCTCTTGCTCAGCTCCCCTTTCTTCTCGGTGTTCCCCAAATTACCGTGCTGCTTGCGGGCACCACTTCCTCTGGACAGCTCCTTTCTTCTGCTCCTCAGCACTGTGCAATTTTCAGCCAGCATTCGTCTTGTGGTTGTAGAACAAAGTGGAAGTTTGGGCACTACAAGACTCACACCTGTCAGGAAAATCACATAATGATGGGGAATAGGAGCAATCAGCTGTTTGGGGGCATGGTGAAAGGAGAAACAGTTCAGCAGTTGTGAGGCAAGGAGGGGGAAAGGTCATCTGACTGGGGTCCTTGAAACTATGGGTCCATAGGCCCAAGTCACAATAACACATGTCTGTACAGTCAGTCATAGAAACAGATTATCTCTGGTACCATGTCACTATGTGGCTTATACTAATGTTAGTGTGATTCCTGGTGCAATAGCCAGTGTAAGTTATATTTAATAATATGTCCCTTTCAGCTCATGCTGTACTTTCTAATCTAATCTTCTATTTGTGAGTCACACATACCTATAAAGGCTCAAGGCGACAGGTCAAAGAGGAAGGGGAAAGTAGTAGGGGAAGGGGGCATGGAGAAGCAAGAGGAGGGACCTAGAAGTAGGGGGTGCTATGCAGAAACTAAAACAGTTAATTGTCAAAGAGGTGAGTCTTCAGGTTTTTTCTGAATGTAGGTAGTTTGTCTCTTTCCTGATAGCTTTTGGTAGGTCATTCCAGGTTTTTACACCCAGATAAGTTAGCATAGAGTAGAAAATTTGCTTGTAGTGGAGGTATTTTGTGGATGGTAGGTTTAGTTGGATTCTGTTAAGGAGTCTTTTTCATGTCGACCAAACAGTAGAGAATAGTTGGTTGAGAGTGGCTGCTGAGTTTCCGTATAGAATCTGGTCTAGGATACATGATGATTTGGAAATTATTTGGGATGATATTGGGAGCCAATGTAGTTGCCTGATGAAGGTTGTGATTGAATCAAATTTCTTTGTACTTTGTGACTCTTATAGAAAGTAATGATACAGGAAAGCTAGGACCTTTGGCAAAGACAGATTAGCACGAAGGCCGCTTTAGTTATGGAAGATCCAAACTTTGTTCAGCTGTAACATGGACACACAGCTCGTAAAAGGACAATTCTATAACTGGGCACCTGCATAAATGTGCAGAATTACCAGCACTTTCACAAGTAAGTGAACACTTAACTGCGTATGTGACAGCAAATCAACTAGACGCTATTCTGTAAGGGTGTGCTTAAGGCATAACAGGTAACTACAAAGAGGGATGCTCACATGGGAGGGGCATGGGCAGAGCCACCACTTATTTATTTATTTATTCATTCAGTTTTCTATACCGTTCTCCCAGGAGAGCTCAGAACAGTTTACATGAGATTATTCAGGTACTCAAGCATATTTCCCTGTCTGTCCTGATGGGCTCACAATCTATCTAATGTACTGTACCTGGGGCAATGGGAGGATTAAGTGACTTGCCCAGGGTCACAAGGAGCATCGTGGGTTTGAACCCATAACCCCAGGATGCTGAGGCTGTAGCTTTAACCACTACGCCACACTTTCCTCACACTTATGCACAACTTGCAGAATACAGTAAGTTACAGAAGGTCTATGGCTGGTACGTACCTAGGTTTTAGATGTGCCAATGCCAGATTATGCTAGTATTCTACAACAGAAGTTTGGGTGTCCAAACGCCATTATGGACTAAGCTTTCATTGTGCAGTATCAGGGCCAACAAATAGTATTGCTATATTTTTATAATGCAACCCCAAACATCTCCTAATTGTCTACGATAAAGACAAACTAAGTACTCTATTGTCACTGTATACAAGTATACACTTAACAATGTACAGTGGAACCTTGGTTTACGAGCATAATTCATTCCAGAAGCATGCTCGTAAACCAAATTGCTCGTATATCAAAGCAAGTTTCCCCATAGGAAGTAAGGGAAACTGCTTTGATTGGTTCCACCTCCTCCCCCCTCCCCCTCCCCCCACGAGGCTACCGGCGCTGCTCCATTCGCCCCCCCTTTGAGGAATCCGATGCTGTTCCAAACCCCTCCCCGCGATCCAGCTTCACCCCCCTGCGAACCGACATCCCCCCCGCTCGCATTGCCCCCCCTCCACCGCAATCCTACTTTTCCCCCCTCCCGAGCAGTCAATGACACCCTTTACCCGACTTGGCACCAGTGCTGGTGCCCCAAGATCCTCCCTCTTCTGGCGCGGCTGGGCGGTGCGTTGGAGATCCTCCTTCTTCTGGTCTGGGCTGGGCTGGACTGGCTTTGAGCATTTGCGCATGCTCAAAGCCTTCTGGTCTCGCTCTCTCCGAGATTGAGAGCGAGAACAGAAGGCTTTGAGCATGCGCAAATGCTCAAAGCCAGTCCAGCCCAGCCCAGAAGAAGGAGGATCTCCGATGCACCGCCCAGCCCAGGCCACGCCAGAAGAGGGAGGATCTTCGGGCACCGGCACTGGTGCCAAGTTGGGTAAAGGGTGTCATTGACTGCTCGGGGGGGGGGGGATGCCGGATCGCTGGGGGGGATGCCGGATCGCAGGGGGGGGCGCTCGTACAGCGAGGCAAGCTCGGTTTACGAGGCACCAAGTTTGCGAATGTTTTGCTCGTCTTGCAAAACACTCACAAACTGGTGCACTCGTAAACCGAGGTACCACTGTATTTCAGTTTGTAATAATGAATTACTACTAGTAATAATAACACAGTATAATAAGAATTCTGCCACGTAGCATTGACATGTTTTTCCCAATAAGGCCTGGAAACCCAACACTCGGGCGCAGGGTTAGAAAATGGAGTCTCCCCTTTATCTTTGTCTTTTCTTGCAGCCTTGAAAAGGAGAATTATGATGTCTGGGCCAAGGTGGTCAGGTTAAATGAAGAAATTGAGGAGGAAAAGAAGAAATACTCAGCTCTGGAGATTACCCTTAGGAATGCACAGCAATCCAAAAGTGACACCGAAAAGAGGAATGGGATCTTAGAGAAAGAAATGAAAGGGTTGTTAAAATCAATGAGTGATCCTGGGACCAAAGCAGAGTAGTTGAAAAGAACTTACTGCATTTGGTTTTACTTATATGTGATCTTTCTTCTCCTTCCTCACCTCGCAGAGATGGTAACAATATTGGAAATAGGATGAAGCAGAGGGTACAAAGCAGAGGAGCCTGTGTTTGTTTGCATGTTGGCTCATCTAGAATTTCAAAACTGAAACAGCTCAAATGGGAATTGGTGAACCAGAGATCTACAAAGAGATGGGAAGGTTTGGGTGGGGCAAGTACAGAGCACAGTGATGTGATAAAGACATGATCTTTCAATCTGCAATGAATACCCACAACAAACTTTGGATGTTTAGGAGATGACCACACTTGTTTACATGGCAGAAGTCATCTTTGTACTTCATGCCTTTTGCATGGGAAAGTAAATAGCTGATTTTTTTAACTTTCTAATACAGGGGCATAGCCAGACACCTAACTTTGGGCAGTCCTGAGCCCCAAATGGCTGGGTATGACAACCTCTCTCGGCATCTCTCCTTTCCCTTTCCCCCAGGGATTGGGTTTATTTTAACTGAACTCCCCCAAACTCCATTCCAGTCCTATAGTTCTTCACCAGCAGTGATCATACCCGCTTGCTCGTGCTGGCCCCAAATCTTTCCTCTGATATAACTTCCTGGTCTCGCAAACAGGAAGTTGCATCAGAGGGAAGGCTTGAGGCCAGCAAGAGCAACAGGTATGAGTCGCTGTTCACTGCTAGGAGTCTTTAGCTGGCAGGGCTTGGGGATCTCTGCCAACCACATCACAGCTGTGCCATTGCTGTTTCTACACCACTGAACTCAGTACCACCCTTTCCTTCAGATTGGATATTGGACATCCCATCTTCCAGTGTAAGGGCTATTAGAATAGCCATGACTTACCCCCCTCTTCCATTAAACTGTGCTAGCAGTTTTTAGTGCAAAGAGCTGCGCTGAATGGCCCAAGCCGCTCCCGACGCTCATAAGAACTCTATGAGCGTCGGGAGCAGCGTGGGCCATTCAGTGCGGCTCCCCGTGATAGAAACTGCTAGCACAGTTTAATAGAAGAGACCCTTAGTCTTAGATCAGGGGTGTCAAAGCCCCTCCTCGAGGGCCGCAATTCAGTCCGGTTTTCAGGATTTCCCCAATGAATATGCATGAGATCTATTTGCATGCACTGCTTTCATTGTATGCTAATAGCTCTCATGCATATTTATTGGGGAAATCCTGAAAACCCGACCGGATTGCGGCCCTCGAGGAGGGACTTTGACACCCCTGTCTTAGATGAAGGTGTGAACCTGTCATTTTGGTTTATAAAAACCAAGAAAAGCTGCTCCAGACTTTTCTTACTTGGGCCAGAAAGTTGCCCTGTAGCCCTCACTTCTGAGAGGTTTAATATGGAACCAAACCATTCACAGTTTCTGTCAGGGTCCCCTGACTAGAGGAGCATCCTTAAAAGTCGAAGATGCACAAAATATAACATTTCCTTCTAGCAAATACCTCCCAAATTTACAAATGTGTAAAACTGTAGCAGGCTTTAATGGAAGAATTTGTGGGAAATGGAAAGGGTTGCTAGCTGCACAACATTTACAGTTTTCTTTTCGGAAATGACATTGCTGCAGGGAAATGATTACTCGCTCTATCAAATATTTCAGTTTAAAATTCACATCTCAAATTTTAAAGCTGGTGTTCTCTCTAATGTCTATTTCAGAGGGCACACACGTACCCCCTCAATCTATAATCTCATGTACAAATTTTACACACCATGGATATGCATTTGCGTGTGTAGGTTATAGAATACTAGCAGTTATGTGCGTTATTGCATTACTGGGCGCAAATCGGCACTGACATTCATAATTGGCAATAATTGGAGTTAATTTGTGTAATTGCATTTTGGAGCTATTTTATAGCATTAACACATGGGGCTCCTTTTAAAAAGGTGCGCTAGCAGTTTTATCGCACACACGCTATAGCGTGCGCTAGCCGAATATCTATCACCTGCTCAAAAGGAGGCGATAGCGGCTAGCGCATGTGGCAATTTAGCACGCGCTATTCTACACATTAAGGCCCTAGCGCACCTTCGTAAAAGGAGCCCATAATTCCATAGCATATAACTGTGAGAGGAGTGCGGATGTGGGAAAGTCATGGGCAGGGCAGGGATGTGCCAAACACCTATGTCTATAATTGACACTATTCTAAAACCTCTGTGAGTAACTGCCACGTTTAGGTGCATCTGATCGACTTAACTTTACTTTCTGGTGGGCAAACGTATGTTCCACCTATAAATATGAAAAAATGAATGCGGAAATCTTGGGGCATAGTAAAACAATTAACTTGGGGTGGGGCCCATTGGCATCTTTTATTGCTTCAATATAGTGGTCAGGTCCCTTTCATTTTTGTGGATTTCCTTACACATCCAGGGGGGAAGGGAGGGAGGTGGGAATGCACTATTATTTATTATAACCAGATTATTGGAAGTTTGTATGCATTTATATTTTTGATTAGTTAAGGGGGGGGGGAATGGTTGGTTTTTGAAAATTTGAATGTTTAAAGTGCTTTTCTTGATTTGTCATATGTTAAGATTTAATGCACTGCACTGTTAGGATTTGAAAATCAATAAAGATTTATTAAAAGAAAAAAAAGTGGCAAATACATATACAATAGCGTTAAGTGCAGCTTCACTCGTTATAGGATTCTCAGAATGCCACCCGAAGCAGCAGCTAAGGTGTGGCAACACTCCTCATTGATTCATTTTTAACGTGTGATTTAAACGAGTGAAGCTGCACTTAATGCTATTGTAAATGTTTCTCCCACTTTTTGAAGGGATTAGATTTTCCCTCAACTGTAATTCACCAATCTTCTTGTAATTCTCCTGGAAATGTCCAGATGTCTCTTTTGTAATCTGAACTTCAAGGTACGGGCGGAATAGAAGTCAGTAATGTAATGTAATTTAATATTGATTTTTGCCATATATTGTTTGGTGACATTTAGGCGTAAGCATTGAGGTAGTAGAAGTGCTCATGCCTAATGTTATGCACATAATTGTGGACTTGCGCTAGTATTCTACATCAATTGCGCACATAATTACTTTTATGGGATTTGCGCTTAGCACACACACATGTAGAGAGTTACCACCATAGCTGGCAATTCTAAAACGGAGTGCTCAGTGCATGGCATCTAAATTGTGGCGCTAAGGCCCAGATTCTAGAAATGATGCCTAAAGTTAGGTGCCTAGATTAGCCCGCCTAGTCCATCTGGGTACCTAACTTAATTTTCGTAATTGGCCTAATCAGCACTGATAATTGCAGACACCATTAAAAAAAAACTAATTAAAAATCAATTTTAATTAATTAGCTGGTAGGCGCCTAGCTCGGTAGGCGTCTATAATGAGACGCCGATCAGAAAATGGGCGTCGTTAGGGGGTGAACTTTGGGCGTGGTGTGACTCAGGCGCACTTATTTAGGCTAAGAAACCCCTGACCTAAATGGCAGAGTGCCTAAGACTTCTTAGGTGCCACTAGGTACAATTCTATTAGCGGCACCTAGTAGATGCTTGCCAATCGCCCTCAATGATGCCTAGGAGGTAGGCGCTGTCTATAGAATCGGGGCCTAATTCCTTAATGGAATCTGGGTGCCTTCATTTATATACATCTGCTTACACCTTATCAATAGTAGGCGTAAGTGGGCATGCCCTGAGGATGGCAATTGTGGGCCTAACTTACAGTATTCTGTAAGTTGCATGCATATATGTTGGTCCTGCAGGCCCCACCTTTGCCCCTTCCCTGTGAACGCCCCCTTACATTTATGCACTAAGCGAGCTGCCTTTGTCACAGAATAGTGCTGAGTGCTCGGCTAGCAGGTACTTCCACAAGTGTATACTTATCTGCATAGCAGCTGCCGTATTTGTAGCGGGAACTCGATGAAAGGGACATTAAGGCCCTCTTTTACAAAGGTGCGCTAAGCGTTTTAGTGCGGATTTAGTGCATGCTAAATCAACGCATGCGCTAACCGCTAACGCGTTCATAGGATAGCATGCACACATTAGCTTTTTAGCGCGTACTAAAAAGCTTAGCGCACCTTTGTAAAAGAGGGGGAAAGATTTAAAGTCTACACGTAATCCTTCAAAAAATCGTTAAAGACTTGTCTATTTGTGAGAGCTTTCGTTACCTGATTGTTTTAAACTAGTAGATGACAGAGCAATCCCATGTGAAGTGAATATTAGATGAGGACTTTTTATTTTGTGCTGATGTTTGATCAAGTTTAAGTTTATTAGGTTTTTATATACCGCCTATCAAGGTTATCTATGTGGTTTTTACAATCAGGTACTCAAGCATTTTCCCAGTCTGTCCCGGTGGGCTCACAATCTATCTAATGTACCTGGGGCTTTGGAAGACTGCATGACAAGGAGCAGTGCGGGATTTGATGAATTTGTAGAGTTTGTTTATCTTTTTATGTATGTATCATATGTTACCCGCTTAGAATATAAGCGGGATGGAAATTTTTTAAATTAATAAATTTACTTGCACAATTAGGGCCAGTTTCTATAAATGGCACCTACTCGGTAGGCACCCAACAAAGCGGCATCTACTGCGTGTCAATCAAAATTAGGCGCCGTTTTTATTTTTATTTTATTTTTTATTTATTTATTTATTTTATTAAACATTATCAAGAATAACTTCTTGTACAGAATATGATCAAGACAATCAGCAATATTACAAAAAAGAAACTAAATACAAAATTAAAGAATAACTCATTTGCTTAATCAAATTTTAGAGTCCCATATTAAAGATCCAAGATGGTAAACTTCAGTGAAAATAAAAACTAATGAATATGAATATTTATCAATCAGGCGGATAGCTGAGAGTAATTCACAGGAGAAATCTAATTAACTAAGTTGTTACTAATTCCTCTTCAAGACGTTTCATGGAGAGAAAGCCCGTTAGTTGTGAAGGTTCAAAAAATACATAATTACAAGATTTATACTTTACTATGCACTTGCATGGATAGCGTAATAAGAATAAAGCACCCATCGCAGTAACCCCTGGTTTGAGAAGCAAGAACTGTTTTCTATGTTTTTGGGTTTCTTTAGTCACATCAGGAAATATTTGAACTCTCTGTCCCATAAATTCTTTATGTCTGTTTCTGAAGTATAACTTTAATATCCAGTTCTTATCGGGTAGCAGGAGGACTGTAACAAGTAAAGTTGTTGGCCTAGCTACTTCTTTCATTGAGGTTTCCAGGATTGTGGTTAAGTCCATCTGTTTGCCCTCTACCGGATGTTGCTCCTTTAAAGTTTTTGTAGGAAGATAGTATATTTTTGAAAAGGGAGGAAAAGTAGCTTCTGGAACATTAAGTACTTCCAAAAAATATTTCTTTAAAACTTCTTTGGTGGACAATAAGGGTACCTTTGGAAAATTCAATATTCTAAGATTATTCATTCTATTATTATTTTCCAGGATTTCCATCTTTCTTCTTAAATTAAGATTATCTCTAATTAAAGTTGTTTGTACCTCCTTTACTTCTAAAATCTCTTTCTCAACTTTTTCTATCTTATTTTTAATAACCATTATGTATTGTTTAAATCCATTTAATTCCTCCCTTTGTTCAGAAAATTTATTTTCTAAGTCCTTTATTTGTGGTGACAAAGTCTGTCCCAATGCAGCTACCAATTCCCATAAAGAGTCTAGGGTAACATTGATAGATTTAGGCATTGAAAATATACTTGCAGCCGTTAATCCAGTTTTGCTATTCCTGGTATCTTTCCCCCATGTAGGTATTGTCTTTCTTCCTGGCCCTTCGGTGTTTTATCCACAGCATTGTTCTTTTCCAGAGCTTCACTGAATTCAGCCTCTTCAGACTGGCTGCTTTCCCGTGGTGAGCTAGCATTCCATGGTTGAGGGGGCGGGATCCTGGCGTTGGGGCTCAGTGTCGATTCGAGCCCAAGGAAACTCGCTGCAGCCTCACTCACAGCCCGCAGTTCCAGCGGGCGATTCCCCGACTGCATCGGCTCCTAGCTAAGATGCCTCAAGAAGTCGTCCATTGTCGCCTGTGGAGGGGTCTCCAAGCGCCTCGAAGCTCCAGAGGCACTTTTCCCTCTCCTCTTCAGCATCAGGTATTGTTGAAAGAAGAAAATAACTGACGATTTTCTGTGAGCGTCTCACATACGCTCAGAGACTTGCAGCCATCTTGGATCTTAGTTGTTCCAGGCACCGTTTTACCTAAATCAACTTAGGCGCTGATAGGCATCATAATGTTAGGGGCCAGTATGTTAAGCCATGGTTTTCTTGGCTTAATATTTATTTCTTTAAAAAAATTATATACCGCCTTTAAACAAAGTGATTTCCATAAAATAAAAATACATAATTGCAGAATATAAAACGAAATTACATTTCTACAATTAAAGCTAAATTACAGTACCATAAAATACATTTTCTTTAAAAAGAAAAAAAACCTCATTTGCACCCAACAAACAACATCCAGGCAATTAGTAGCAAAGGCTGTTAAGAATCCACTTATTGACTCGAACAAAGGGTGTGTTCCCTTTTGTGCATCACAAGGACAGCTTATTTAAATACTACTGAGCTCCTTGCGATGCATTTGCATAGGATTCTTGGTGTCTGCTGCGAGGATTAGAAGCAGCCACAGAGAACCCTTTTGTGCTTCGGGAGAAGCGCTTTCCATGGCAGTAAAACTACATGAACGACTTGTACTGCCACAGAAAACTTTTGTGCTTCAGGGGCTTGAGAGTCTCCTTGTGGTCCTGTGGGTCATTTCTTCTTCTTCTTTTACTTTCAACTTCGTATGCATATGGACAGAAGACAGATGGCCTCACCTTCTGCAATGGGCACTCACACTTGTGTGAATTGTGTTTAAAAATGTAAACTTTAAATATATAATAGTCCTTTGGAACAAAGCCTATATGTATTAAATGACAATGATCCATAAAAACACAGCTCAGCAACAGTGCTATTCGCTAACCAGTGCCTGTGACATGGACACTGGTTAGAGAATTGGGGTGGTTAGGTGTCAGTCCGTCAGGACAGATGTGATTCTATATGGGATGCTGGTGTTACATCTACCGAGGAATATATTAATATGAAGGCTGAGCAGCTCTACAAATATGCGTCCACAAATAGCTTGGTTTTCAACAGCTTTTTGAAACTAAAATGGTCAGTGTTTAAGCTTAGATGTCCCGACAGCTTATTCCAAAGTGACATTCCAGCTACTAAAAACATCTTAGATTTGGTAGCTACATATCTCACACTTTCTTCAGTAGTCGCCAATAGTAATACCAGCGCCTAAGATGCCTACCAGTGCCTAACTCAATCCAAGCCCAAATTCCGCCCTAACCACACCTACTTTCTATATAGGCATGTAGGAGCATTGTCGTAGACACCTACTGTGAGGTGGTAGGTGCCTACAGGCTAATTAATTCTTTTAAATTGTTTTTAAAGGCTCTTTCAATTAACAGCGCCAATGAAGCCAATTAAAAAATAAAATTAAGTTAGGTGCTAAGATTGGTAGGCATCTTTAATAGAATCAGGACCTAGGTGCATAAATGTAGGCCCTATGTTATAGAATGAGGGAGATAAACTTGTTCGTTCTTCAGCCTCTCATCCCACCCACCCCTGCTCCATCACATACACCTTCATCCTGTGGCTTTAAAAAGAGGCCAACTACTTTGATATCCCTGGTGATAATGTCGTATGCTCTCTCCCCCTCCTCGCCAAACAAGGTATCAGACTAGCCAATGTCTTCATGTTTAGCCTTTATCCTCAGTTTGTCTCTCGTTGGCAGCTCCTATAGCCAAAGAGGAACTGAGGAAGACTGCACCACCATCCTGTAAGTTGCATATTGTATATACTGTATGTATAAGAGTTTGGTTTAATCATGACAATAAAAGAGTTTTATAAACATATATTTTAAAGGATATTCTCCCAGGTATTGTTATCTGCATTTGTATTGCCCAGTATTACTCGCGGTGCTCTTTTTGATGGCTTATTTGCCTTTAGAACAGTGGTCTCAAACTCAAACCCTTTGCGGGGCCACATTTTGGATTTGTAGGTACTTGGAGGGCCGCAGAAAAAATAGTTAATGTCTTATTAAAGAAATGCCAATTTTGCATGAGGTAAAACTCTTTATAGTTTATAAAACTTTCCTTTAACAGTTAAAAGGAAAGATATATAAACTATAAAGAGTTTTACCTCATGCAAAATTGTCATTTCTTTAATAAGACATTAACTATTTTTTCTGCGGCCCTCCAAGTACTCTATTTTTTTCTGCAGCACTCACATTTAAAGTTCAATATCTTTTCTTTCTCATTTCAATCACTAAATTGAAAATAAAATCATTTTCCTACCTTTCTTTGGTAATTTCATCAGTCTCTGGTTGCACTTTATTCTTCTGACTGTGCATCCAATACTTCTTCCCTTCTTTCAGCCTCCTGTATGTTTCCTCTCCTCCAGACCTCATTTCCTCCCCCAACTTTTTCTTTCTTTCTCTATGTCTGTCTTTCTCTGATTCCGTGCCCCATTTTTTGCTTTGTTTCTGGTTCCCTGTCCCCCCTCCTTCTTTCTTTCTTCCTTCCTTCCTCCGTGCCCCATTTTTTGCTTTTTTTTCTGGCTCCCTGTCCCCACCCCACCTTCTTTCTTTCTTTCTTCCTGCCCTCCCCCATGCCACCGCTGCCGCGGAATAGGCTGCTGCCGCTGCCGCTATCGGGAACAGGCCGAGATCTCCCTGCTTCTCTTCTGCACGGGGCCGACCAACTCTCGCTGCCCGACGTCAATTCTAACGTAGAAAAGGACGTTCCGGGCAGCCAGGCAGCGATTGGCTAGCCAGAACGTCCTCTCGACGTCAGAATTGACGTCGGGCCACCAGAGTTGGTCGGCCCCACAGGAAAGAGAAGCAGGGAGATCAAAGAACACGGTGCCGGCCTGATCCCCGATGGCAGCAGTGAGAAGGGAAGGGAAGCAGGTTGGGCACCACTGCTCTAGACGAGCCGCGAGCCGCACTCTAGGGAGATCAGTGGACCGCCCCCCCCCTTGGTACGCCACTGGAGCAGCAGCATGTCTGGCCGGCTCGTTCATTCAAAGCCGCGGGTGGCGGCTCCTTGCGAGATCCGTGCCTGCGTCTGAAGCCTCTCTGATGTTGTGACATCAGAGAGGCTTCCGATGCAGGAGTGGATAGCACAAGGAGCCGCCAACCCGCGGCTTTGAACGAACGAGCCGGCTGCTGCTCCAAAAGGAAGAGAATGATGCCTCCAGATCGCGGGCCGCAAATAAAACCTGGAGAGCCACATGCAGCCCATGGGCCGCATGTTTGAGACCGCTGCTTTAGAAGAATCCCCATATCATTAATTCTTCAGAATTGGCTGTATAGCTACAAAATGGAATCAATTCCAAAATGAAAGGTGGAAGTGGGAATCCACAGAAAGCAAAACATCAAGATGTAAAATATCTTCTACAAAAAAAAGCTCCA
This sequence comes from Geotrypetes seraphini, assembly GCF_902459505.1. NCBI lineage: Eukaryota > Metazoa > Chordata > Amphibia > Gymnophiona > Dermophiidae > Geotrypetes > Geotrypetes seraphini. The sequence continues at coordinate 206,013,738 of NC_047089.1, forward strand.
CAGGTCTTCTGTCAAAAATGCCACATATTAGAAATTGGGTGATGATCCCCCTTCCCACCACCATCCACAGACATCTTCTGCTGCAGCTTTAGACTGCTGTTTCCTGAGGAATTTTGGTTTTCTTTCATAGAACCTTGGGAAATCTTTACACAGAAGGATAACTGTTTCAGAATTGCACAAAGCATTTCTGAGTTTGCAGTCTTTGATGCTGGTGAGGGGTGGTAAGTGCACTTATGATACACATATAGTAAAAAAAACTGTGGATACAGATGTTCTGGAGATAATTTATTATACACTGACATATAAAAACATGGAAATTCAATTTTAAAAGTACAATGATAAAAAATACAGCGATAAAAATCCAACCGGATCCTACATGGTCCATATTTCAGTGAACACGCCTTCCTCAGGGGTCCAATGGTTTGCAAACTCAAATATAAAGAATTGGACTGAAAACAGTCTGTTATCTTTAAACATGTGAGCAAAGAACACCGCAGACAAGCTGAAGTTGACATTTGTCTTCAACAGCGCAGAGTTTTCAGAATGCAATGATCTTACTGGTTGATAGCTAGACATTGTATTCATAAAGAATTCAGGGATTGTACCATATAGAAATTGATGACAAATCATAACTGCTTTATATTGAATTCTAAAAGCAACTGGCAATCAGTGCAGCTGTTGGAGAAAAGGTGTGATATGTTCATATCTCGACGTTCCCGTTATCAATCTTGCCGCAGATGCTTATGATGAAAGTCCAAGAAGGAATCTAATTTATCCCTGTCTTATACAGGCAATGTGGATACCTATTTGCCTCTAGAAATTAAACACTCAGAACCAGCAAATTCACACTCACAAAGTTAACACATCTTCTGAAGATGATGTAAATTTGTGCTGACCCATCTTTACTCTGGCCAAATTATGAACCTGGGTATGCCTAAACACAGATGATATAAAAATAGATATACATCTTTCTAGGCACCTATTACATGTGTATATCACAATGCAGTATAAGAGCTATTTCTTGAAATGCTTGATAAAATTAGACCATGTATGTCATAAATTTTCCCCAAATCTAAACCCAGACATTTCTATCATGTACTGAAAATATTGTCGATGATAACCCTACATCCCCTAGAGGGCACTAAAGTATCAATGAGAAAGAAGTATCATCATGTTCACTACTATCCCTTCTTGTGCTGGTAGAGAATGACATGGTGACAAAATTCATCACTGTTCCCGTACCCGTGGATAACCGCGGGAAATAATCCCATGTTATTCTTTAGTGTCTATCTCAACCTCAGTCCTTCTATACCAGCATTCTTCAATGCAAGGCCTGGGGGTCAGTGGCTGTGCCCATTCATACTCTAATTCTTCCCTCTCTCTTTAAAGAATGACATGGAGATGGTTTCCCACAGTTATCTGCAGGGACGGAAATGGTGATGAATTTTGTCACTGTTTCATCAGTGGGAGGCTTACACAGTGCTACAGGCTTGGATTCTGCAACGCAAGGCTAAGTTTTGTGCACACCCAATTTATATTTAGCTGGATAAGGGGTACTTTTTTGAAAGCTTGTTCTACAAGGAACTCCTGTTTTAATAAAATACTGCAATCACATGTACGAGAAGACAAGAAGATGCATACTTTTGTGTGATGCATGTGTAGACTTGTTCAGGGGCATAGTTTGGATGGTGCAAAGGCATACACAACTTATGCAGAACTTATAAAAGATCCTATAAATGGCATCTAACTTGTAGGCGCTGTTCAGCGCGAATGTTAATCATCGGCTAGGCGCCTTTTATAGAATCAAGTGGGATGCTCTTTCTCTGGGCGCAGTGGTTTGCGCATGCGGAATGGGTGCCCTCCTTTCAAATAATGCATGCTCTCTCAAAAGAGTGTTTACTGTTATTTGTAAATTATAAAACATTACATTTTTGTGAGTTTTTTCTACTTTTTTTCATTTGATAATATATTTTTTGTCGTTGTACGTCGTTAACATCTCCCATAGCATTGCAAATGAATGTCCATCCCTAACAGACAGACCAATATACATGTAGACAATAATTGCTAATTGTCACAGCGATTGCAACACTATATGAAAAGTGAAAGGACTGGGAATTGGCTTTAAAGCACAGTTACTTACCGTAACAGGTGTTATCCAGGGGCAGCAGGCAGCTATTCTCAACATATGGGTGACATCATCCATGGAGCCCGGATGTGGACAGCTTCGCAAGCAGACTTGCTTGAAGAACTTTAGAAAGTTCACGACTGCTGCACCGCACATGTGCGAGTGCCTTCCCACCCGATGCAGGACGCGTGTCTCCTCAATTCAGATAGCTAGCAGAGAAGCCAACCAGAGGAGGTGGGTGGGTTGTGAGAATAACTGCCTGCTGTCCCTGGATAACACCTGTTACAGTAAGTAACTGTGCTTTATCCCAGGACAAGCAGGCAGCCTATTCTCAACATATGAGTGACCTCCAAGCTAACCAGAATGGGATGGTGGGAGTGTTTGGCAAATTCAGGAGAATAAATTTTGTAACACTGCCTGGCTGAAATGGACATCCCATCTGGAAAAAGCATCTAGACAATGGGAGGTGAAGGTATGAACCAACGACCAAGTGGCAGCTTTACAGATTTCCTCAATAGGAGTAGATCTAAGGAAAGCTACTGATGCCACCATGGCTCTGACTTTATGGGTTGTGAATCGACTCTGTAGATGCAGTCCAGCCTGAGCATAGCAGAAAGAGATGCAAGCAGCTAACTAGTTGGAGATGATGTGCTTGGAAATTGGATGTCCCAACTTGTTTGGATCAAAGGAGACAAAAAGTTGAGGTGCAGATCTGTGTGGCTTAGTTCTTTGCAAGTAGAAAGCCAAAGCACGCTTACAGTCCAGAGAATGAAGAGCTGTTTCTCCAGGATGAGAATGAGGCATTGGAAAAAAACACTGGAAGTACAATGGATTGATTGAGATGAAATTCTGAAACCACATTAGGTAAGAATTTAGGATGAGTACGGAGGACCACCTTGTCATGATAGAATACTATGAAAGGTGGGTCTACAACTAAAGCTTGTAGCTCTCTGACCCAGCGAGCAGACGTGAGAGCAATGAGAAAAATCACTTTCCAAGTGAGATATTTAAGATGAGCCAAAGCCATTGATTCAAAAGGAAGCTTCATCAATTGAGCAAGAACAACATTGAGATCCCAAACCACTGAAGGAGGTTTGAGAGGTGGTTTGACATTGAAAAGACCTTTCATAAATCTGGAAACCACAGGATGAGCAGAAAGGGGTTTCCCTTCGATAGGCTGATGGAAAACAGCAATTGTACTGAGATGGATGTGGATTTGAGGCCTGATTGAGACAAATGGAACAGGTACCGTATTTTTCGCTCCATAAGACGTACCTGACCATAAGATGCAACCACCTCTAGAAGAGGAAAAATCAAGAAAAAAAAAATTCTGAACCAAATGGTGTGCCCTGTACCCTGTCCCCCCTCTGGTAGTCTAGTAGTAGGCTGGGACAGGGTACAAGGCATAGCTAGTGATGGGCAAGTCTAATGATGGGCACGTCTAGTGGCAGCCAGCCAGACAGCTCCCAAACCCCCAGCCAGTGCCAAGCCAGCCAGCCCCCAGTCAACCCGGCTAGCCAGCCAGTCCCAAGCCAGCCAGCCAGCCCAAAGGCAACCAGCCAACTCACCCCAAGCCAGCTAGCCAGTCCCAAGCAGCCAGCCAGCCAGCCCTCAGTCAACCTGGCCAGCCAGCCAGCCAGCCAGCCCAAAAGCAACCATCCAACCCACCCCAAGCCAGCCAGTCCCAAGCCAGCCAACCCAAAGGCAAAGGCAGGCAGGCACTCCCCCCCCCCATACCTTTTTTGGCATCCCAGCGGTCTAGCGTGCTTTCCCCGCTCCTGCATGGGTTCCATTGCTCTTTTCCGGCAGCGGCAGTGGCACAGCAGTGCAGGAGGCAGGTGTGCGCTTTTTGCGTGCCTGCTTGGTCTCTCTCTGTGCTCTGAATGGCTGCCTGTTAGTTTTCCCACCCCCTCTACTGCCACATCCAACATTTCTCCCTCTTTCATCTCCCGGATCATGTGCAGCATTTTTTACCACTGCCCATTTCTCCTTCTATCACCCCTCTCCAGCACAATGCCACATTTCTCCCTCCATCACTATGTCCAACATTTCTCCCCCTTCAATCCCCTTCAATCTGCCCTCTCCACCACCATATCCAACATTTCTCCCTCTCATTCTTCTATTCTCCATGCAGATCTACCTAAGTCCTCTCTCTCTATGCCCAATTTTCCTTTCTTCCTTTCCCCATGTGCACAATCTCTCAATCACACACTCATGCCCATCGATTCTCCCTTTCTATTCCCTCCCTCCTATGTCACAAGTTAGTGCCCCCATGTTCATGCCCCTCACCCTTCCCAACACCGACCCATCCACAGAAGCCGCAGGCACCACCGTGGATCACTGCCTACCCCCTGCTGAAGCCGCTGCCACCGGGGATCACTCCATGCCTCCATCTGCCCTCCCACTGCACCACCTCCCACCCCCAAAGCCAACCCTGTCATCTCGCTGGAGCTGACACGCGTCATCCCCCCCCAGCAGCAACTCCATGCAGGGACAGACCACAGCACGTGCAGTGACTCACATGTTGCACATGGCCAGTTCACAAGCCTAACCCCCCAACGTCGATTCTGATGTCAGAGAGAAGGTTTCAGGCCAGCCAGGAAAGTCTTGTGGGCCGGTCACATGCAGCGTATGATTCACTGCATATGCTATGACCCATCCCTATGCGGAGTTGCTGCTGGGGAAGGATGGAGTGTGTCAGCTCCAGCGAAATAGCAGGTTTGGCTTTGGGGGTGGGGGGGTGCAGTGGGCAGGCAGGCGGAGGCAGGGAGGGATCCCTGGCAGCTTCAGCGGGGGGGGGGGGGGGAGCCCAACAGACAGCCTGCATACTCCCAAGGGTACGTGTACTGCGTGTTGAGAAAAACTGGTCTACAGAACGCAACTGATGAAGCGGAACATGCCTTTTTCCAGCAAAAATTTATATAGGACAATTTAAGGCAAATAACAGAACCAGATGAATAAACTGACACTATAAAAAAAATCATTCAAAATTAACTAATGTGCTGTATGTACTGTGCACAGGAAAGAAAAATATGAAAATGTACACACAAAAAAATCCCGATGGAAGTATAATGTACATAGCAACAGCAGTTATTGGTTTGTGAAAATTGGCCAGTTTTTTTGGCATGTTGCAAGAACTGAAGGCAGCTGACAGGTGGCATGAGAGCATTGCTTGTTGCTGCAGAAAAAAAACAAGATTTTGTTTTTACCACAAAATGTTTTTACCAGTAAAATGTTTTGATCATAATTCATTCAAAGCAAGTTATTGATTAGGAACTGGATCATTTCCAGGTCATGATATCTTTCTCCAAGTTTGTATTTGAGCTGTCTAGAGTCCTAGCCTAGGAGATTGAAATCTTTACAACTTCTATCACCTTCAAGCTCAAAATCTTCATCTTGTTTATGTTCAGTTCTAATCCCATGTTATGACTTTCGGCTTTGACTTTTCTCAGTAGATACAGCATGTCTTCTTTGCTGCTGGTGATGAGCGTTGTATCATCTGCATAGAGCAGGTTGTTTATATTTCAATCACCAGCTTTGAAACCAACACTCTCTTCTTCCAAATTTGCATTTCTGAAGATGGTTTCACCATACAGGTTATACAGGTAAGGTGACAAGATGCATCCTTGCCTGACACCATGTTTTATTTGAAACCAATCAGTGTTGCCGTATTCAGTTCTCACTGCAGCTTCTTGATTTTCCTATAGGCTCTCTATCAGCTGAGTTATGTACTTGGATATTCCCATTTGCACTAGAGTTCTCCATAGTTTATTGTGATCCACATAGTCAAAAGCTTTGCTGTAGTCGATGAAGCAAAGGATAGGGGTTTTTGGTATTCTTTGCTCTTCTCCGATATCCATCTAACATTGGCAATAATGTCTCTTGTTCCCCGACCTTTTCTGAAACCAGCCTGAACTTTTGGGTAGTTCTTGCTCAACATATGATTGGAGCCTTCATTGTATTATTTTCAGCAATATTTTGCTGGTGTGTGGAATTAATGAAATTTGTTCTGTAGTTGTTACAGTCCTTGGCGTCACCTTTCTTAGGTAAAGGTATGAACAGTGATCTTCTCCAATCAGTTGGCCATGTTTTTTCCTTCCAAATGGAAGAGATGAAACAAGCTATTTCACTCGAAGCCCAAAGATGAAGTTACGACTGTCTTATTTTAATCACACCATCAGAAGAGAGCAATCACTGGAAAACGTCATCATGTTTGAGAAGATCGAAGGAACCATATGAAAAGGGTGACCTGCAATCAGATGGCTGGACACATTGAAAACAACTATGGGGATGACGCTGGAGGACCTTTCCAGACTAGCACAAAACTGATTTCTTTTCAGATCCATAATTCATCAAGTCATTAGGACTCGAACACGAGTCAATGGCACCTAACAACACCAGACTCCTAGAGGTTCCGTTTTAGGTCTATGATTGCAAAGCTCAGTCTAGTGATTATTCTTGCTTTAAAATCTTCAACGGCAATCTAGGTTTCTCCAGGACCATTGTGGCTACTAAGATAAATATTTAAGAATATTGCAAATCCTCTATTAGGTAAGGTCAAAATGTCAATAAAGCCCAGTATCCTGTTTCCAACTGTGGTTTAGTCCAGGCACCGGTACCCAGCAGGTTTCCTGTAACCTTCTAGATAGAGACTGTTCCAAGATATTGACTGTAATCCTTTCCCCAATTGTCTGTTGAAGCTAAGTAGCCTGCTAAGCTGTATGTTGCTCATAAGGACATAGACTTTTGTTGCCTAGTCTATAGTGAGGGAATAGAGATATGTTTTTTTTAGATTCCCAGAAGAACATTTTAATAAAATTTTGCCTAGATTAAGAGAAGAAGGCACTTTAGTTGTAGCCTAATTTATAGATACGTGAAGCATCTATAGATCTTTATAAAATACTAGCACAAATCTTGCAAAAATTGCTGGTAAAATGAAATCATAGTCATTTATACTACCACAAGAGCTGGTGTAAACATGAACACATACAATAAGGGTGTTCACACATATTTTCTAAATTATGTGTGTAAACTGCAACTAAACTAAACTAAACTAAGCCTTAAGTTTATATACCGCATCATCTCCAAGGAAGTGGAGCTCGGCACGGTTTACAAAGCTTAAAAATATAAGAAGAGAGATGGGAAAGATATACATGAGCATATATATAGAGGGAAGAGAAAAGGGGGGGAAATAGTATTATATGTTAGAGAAAAGCCAGGTTTTCAGTCTGCATTCAACCCAGATCCTGTCTCATAACACACTTATATCAAAATTACACATTTTATGCATATAGGGCCAGATTTTGTAACCCAAGTCAATGGCTGCCATAAAAGCAGCTGCCGATCGCCTGTCAATCATTTTATTATAATAACTAGTCTTTAAGCCCGTTACATTAACGGGTGCTAGAAAGCAGCCCCCTTTCCCTCTCCCCCTCCAGTTCCTCCCTGTCTCTCCGTAGCCCCCCTTCTGTCTTCCCCCCCAAGCAAAATGATCTGCCTCCCAGCACACCCCTCCCCCGAAGCAGCCCCCTTTCCCTCTGCCCCTCCAGTTCCTGACTGTGTCTCCGTGGCCCCCCTTCTGTCTCCCCCCCCAAGCAAACCTGTCTGCCTCCAAGCACACCCCTCCCCCAAAGCAGGCCCCTTTCCCTCTCCCGCTCCAGTTCCTCCCTGTCTCTCTGTGGCCCCCCTTCTGTCTCCCCCTTTCCCTCTCCAGCTCCAGTTCCTCCCTGTCTCTCCTTGGCCCCCATTCTGTCTCCCCCCCAAGCAAAGCATACCCCTCCCCCAAAAGAAGGCCCCTTTCCCTCTTTCTCCCTCTTCCTTCTTCCCAGTTCCTCCCTGTCTCTTCGTGGCCCACCCGATTTTCTCTTCTCGCGGTCTGGCCAGCTCCCCTAGTCCCTTGCTGCCACCGCCACCTCCTTCCCTTCCCGCGGTCGACAAACCTCTTGGCTCCAGCAGCGGCCGCAGCACTGTAAACACGCTGCTTTGCGGCCTCAACTGCTCCGATTTGCTCTTCCGTGTCCCTGATGACATCATCAGAGAAACTGAAGAGCAAATAAAGGCAGTAGAGGCCGCGAAGCAGCGTGTTTACAGTGCTGTGGCCGCTGCTGGAGCCAAGAGTTTTGTCGACCGCAGGAAGGGAAGGGGGTGGCGGCGGGGGCAAGTGACTAAGGTAGCCGGCCAGACCGCGAGAAGAGAAAATTGGGTGGGAGGCTCAACGGGGATTGGGGGGAGGGGCGAAGACGAAGACTGAGCCCTTGCTTTCTCCCTAGCTCCCAGTGCCCTACCGGTCTGTACACCGCGATCTGGAGAGCAGGGAGTACAACGGTTGCGGCTGGCAAGCAATGCGGCTGGGAAGCAGTAAGGCTCGGACTCGCACATGCGCACGTCTGCAAAGCCACGGACATACATCTCACGGATCAGGGATTTCAGATCACGCAGATCTGAGTGCGCATGCGCGTCTAGCATTTTATTATATTAGATAATAACTTTATTCTTCTATACCGCCATAGTCAGATGACTTCTAGGCGGTTCACACCAAAGAGAGCTGGACAATCAGCGAATTACAAAATGCAAATAGGGAAGGTACAACATATTACACAAGAAAATAGACAGAAGGAGAATATACATTTAGTGTGGCTTCTGTTAGGAGATAAATCTGTCAAACAGTACAGTTTTAATTACTCTCCGAAAGGCACCGTAGGTCAGCCTGGCTCCATTGATGTAGTTACCCAGCCAGGCCTGCTGTTTGCTTGCTTGAAACTTGAAAGACCTGTCCAAAAGGGATTTATATTTACAGACGGTGATCCTTGGGTATGCAAATATGTTAGTTTCTGGTTGACCGCGTGGGGTTGTGTAGCCCGAAATGTGGTAGAAGATAGGAAGGCACTAGTCCCCAGGTCTGCTTGAAACAAATACAAGCAAACTTGAACATTATTCGCGCCTCCAGTGTAAGTTTGTAACCAGTGTAAGTTTGTAGTAGGGCACCGGTTTCAGAATCGCGGTTTTGGGTAGTCCATACTGCTCAGCTTATGGGGGAGGGGAATAATTCCCCTGTTGCGATTGGCTGAGCGGTCATTACAGGGAACCCCTGAACCCCACAACACTGTCTGCGGCAGGAGGGATGCCCACTCCCTCCTGCCGACATCTGCTGCAACAATCCTGGTAGTAGGGATGCCCACTCCCTCCTGCAGGCACCCCCTAACACATCACCCCCCCCCCAAACCCACATACCTTTTTCTTGAAGGCCGGCCAGAGGGATGCCCACTCTCTCTGGTCAGCAAGCCCACCTATTCCATATAGTGGGCCTTCCCCTTCCTAATCCATCCTGGGATGTACCAGGGAGGGGCCTAAGGCCCTGATTGGCCCAGGCCCTGAAAGCCCCTCCCATAGGAGGGATTCTGGGATGCACTAGGAATGGCCTAAGACTCCGATTGACCAGATCCCTAAGGCTACTCCCATGGCCATTTCAGCATGACCATTTCATCGCAGCTGTTTGTGGTTGTTTTATCACAGCTGTTTAATTGTGGTTGTTTCATCAACAGCCATTTCAGCGGTCGTTTCAGTGAAATGAATTGACAATTTTGCAATAAAAATGCAACAATGAAATAGCTGTTGCATCACGGTGGGGGGGGGGGGGAGAGTGAGCGTGGCCTAGGCAGGTGGAGACAGGAGGTTTCAGTGGTCTATTGCAGCCTGGCCAGCAACAGCAGAAGATTAGGAAACAGGGCAGAGAAGCTAAAGTGTGTCACTGAGGCATCTCAGATCTAGAATCTGCCCAGTTGCTTGAGTCAGGCCTGGTGTGTGGCTGCATACTGTGGGAGAAGTGACTTGCTCTGCACCCGGCATGGTGCAGAGTTAGCGATTTTTTGTAGCATTGCTCTTTTGCTCCCATCGTTTGGACTTGGGCTTTCATGGTCCCATAGGCTGTGCGAGTGATGTCTGCCTCATGAACCTGCCCTCCCCTCCCCACTTTCACCTGTTGTAAATAAACTTTGCTCCTCGAAAGTTGCTGCTTTCCTATTACTGCAGTGTTCTCCCCAGAAATTTCTTCCAGCCAGGTGGCATGAAAAGTAGCCGGGTGGGGTGGGATGGGGAAAATTAACCCCCTCTTTTACTAAGGTGCGCTAGCATTTTTAGCGCACGCAAACCCCTGCGCTAAGCGGGAAAACTAAAGCCAGCTCAATGCTGGCATTAGCATCTAGTGCACGTAATTCTGCGTGTGCTAAGCGCACGCTAAAACCACTATCGCAACTTAGTAAAAGGAGCCCTAAATGTGCACTATTTTTTATTAGTTTATTATTATTTTCCAATGCTCAATATGATTTCCTTTTTTAAGGTTTGACACTTGTGCCAGAATATTTTTACTAAATTTAAGAAGTTCCAATTCTAGAAGGGAATAATTATATATTTGCCCTCTTTCAAATGGTATAGAGGTTTAAAAAAGGGAAAGATGTTAATGAAGTCATTAGGTTCAATCTAGCCATTTATTTCTGCATGAATTTAAAGAACTAACAAAAAAAGATAAATATAGTTCATCCAGTCATATAAGAAATGGCTCTACAGCAGGGGTGCCCACACTTTTTTGGCTTGCGAGCTACTTTTAAAATGACCAAGTCAAAATAATCTACCAACAATAAAATTTAAAAAAACAAAGCACACTGTACGCAGAGAAAATGTCAGCAAGGAAGGAGGGAGGGGGCACAAACTTGAGATACAGAAGGAAGGGAGGGATACAGAAGGAAGGGAGGGAAGGGGCATGAACTTGGGACATAGCATGGAAGGATAGAAGGAAAGAGATGCTGAGGTGGAGGAGGGAATAGAAAGGGAAAATTGTTGAGCATGGGTGTGAGGGAAATGGTATACATGGGGAAAGGAAGAAAGAGGAGAATGTTGGGCATAGGAAGAGAATTGTTGGACATGTTTGTGGGAGAGGAGTAAGGTAGAGAAAGATGAGAGGGAGAAATGTTGGATGTGGTGTTGGAGAGGGAACAGTGGGAAGAATGTTGGACCTGGTGGTGGAGGGAATGGAGGAAGAGATGTTGCATGGTTCTGGAGAGGGATAATAGAAGGAGAAATGTTGGGCATGGGGCTGGTGGACTGGGGTAAAAGATGCTGCACACAGTCCGGGGGGGATGAGAGAGGGAGAAATGTTGGATGTGGCAGTAGAAGGAGTTGGAGCGATTTATCCTGGATCCCTCTATCTTTCTTTCCTCACTTCCTTTACAGCAAGGGAAGGAATGAGAGAGAGATGGTAGACATAGCACATGGGGGTGGAGGAAAAAGGAAGAAATGCTGTGCAAGGTGGGGAGGGGTAAAAGAGTGTGCTTTGTGTAGTTTAATTTTGTGGTTACCATTATGTATTATTAATAAGATTATATTGTGTGTATGTGAAAAATGAATGGAAGAAATGGCATTTACAATTAGTACTATTATTAGTATGGTGGCTGGGTCTGGGGTGGAGCCTGGGCATTGCTTTTGGGCCCCCCAAATAAAAAAGCATTCCACTGACTGGACCTAGGTGGGAGGAGAGATGTTAGACCTGCTGGGAGGAAGGGGGACGAATGACCACATCCCAGAAATTTTGGCATAATTTTGCATTTTCAATTTTAAAAATCCTTATCTCCAAGATGCAAACCGAGCTATTTTCTACAATAGCTATTTAAGTTTTTGCATACAGGCCCCTTATATTAGCTTTTTCACTCCTTTATATTCATATGACACAAGTTCACCATTTTTTAAGTTTTCTCTCCCTCTTTTTTTTTTTTTTGTGCACTCAGCATCTTGAACATCCCTGTTTACTGAGTAGACATACAAATTTTGGTTAGAAATGATTCACAATTACTATGCTAACAAGAGCTAAACAAACTTTAAATAACTTTACAGTAACTTCAAATCCTGGGGGGAAAAAAAATACCACAGTACTACTGTTCCTGCACATTTTTTCCAGTAACAAATTACAAAATATAAAATAATATCAAAACATATCCACAAATGAATTTTGGCCCTTTGAAACCTAGTAATCAGTCATATCAATCATGGAGTAAGATGTCACTCACACCCCTATAAGTACAAGGCCAGACCAGTCCACCTGACTTCTACTACCGGCAACCCTCTTCGCACAATGACGACACCTACTCGAGCTCCCGGAGATTCATTGTTCGCTACAACATAGGTGTGGGACAGTGTGGTAGAGAGTGCGAGGTCTGATTTGTTCAGTGTCCTGTCCTGCACCATAGGCATCCTGCGCTGCAGTGAAGTTTCCAAGCGAGAGAAGAGGAGGCTTCCCTTGCGCCGTGGCTTTTTTTGCGTCATTAGGCATAGGTCAGCGACGGATGAAAACTTACAACTTGCTTCGGGCCTTCCTCGTTGCCAGGTCCTGCCTTCGCGGAAACAGAAAGTAGGCAGGACCCGGCAGCGAGAAAGGCCCAAAGCAAGATGTAAGTTTCCATCCGTCGTTAACCAGTTTCCTGCCTGTCTCCTGCCTTAGCCCGTAGCGAACTCATGCTTCGGGGCTCTAAGGTGTGCATGCCGTTTTCCCTTCTCTTCTTCCGCCCATCCCGGGACGTAACTTCCGGTTTCGGAGGGAATCCGGCACACATACCTTAGAGCCCCGAAGTATGAGTTCGTATCTCCAAGCCGGTGAGAGATGGTATTTTGGGGGAATTTTTTTATGTTGAGCGGCTGCAACAGCAGGATTCCTGATAGATGACAGCTGGGCGATAATCTAAATTAGCTGGGCGGACCGCCCGGTTAAAAAGCCCTGGGGAGAACACTGTACTGTATTATTATTATTTTTTCTTTAAAGTTATTTTCTTTATTTTGTTTCAGTGTACACACAATTGTGAGATTCTCCATGCTGAAACGGTCACAGTGAAATGGCCATGCTTAAAGGGCCATGATAAAATGGCCGTGCTGAACTGGCCATGTTGAATCACCCTAGGCCCTCATAAACGACAGTTGGCAGTTCACCACTATGCCAATTCTATTCAGGAAATTATATATGATACAGTCTTGGAATATTACTACAAATCTTTTCTATAGTGCTATTAGCTATACACAGCACTGTACATGTTATATGCAGACACTTTTTCTGTCACTAGTTGGTTCACAATCTAAGTTTTCTTCTACCTCGGGCAATGGAAGGTTAAGTGACTTGCCCAGGGTCACAAAGAGGTATAGTAGGAATTAAACCTAGTTCCCTAAGATCTCAGTCCACTGCACTAACCATTAGGCTACTTCTCTATTCCACAGTACCACAAAACCACGCTTATAGTCCAAAAAATGTATATCTGTATCTGAATTCAATACACACATTTGTGTGTGGTAATTCAGACAAATGAACCTTTCCCAAACTCTAGGGATTGTTCTGGAGGCCATAGGCAATAATGGAAAGAAATAGTCTTAAGTCTTACTGAAGTTCTGATTTTCTACCAGACCTTTAAGAATCTGTACTCTTGTGACCCGAGGTTATCATGACTCCCAAAGAACATTTGATGTACTGCAAGTTCAGCTTTTCTGACCCTAGTGGCTATGAAGAGTGTTCTTTAATACAATTAATGTAAACAGCACAAATTTAATGGGCCAGAAAGAGTATTTTGTTCAGGGGCTCCCTTTATTCTTACAGAACTTAAGCAGATGCTGCTGGATTAAGCCCTTCTGGTGTATCTGAAACGGAAGAGGTGGAATCTGAGAAGCAAATGACCTTTGACAAGTTGCTCAGCTCTTTCAACATCATTAATTGGAATGTTTGTAATTTATTAGTGAACAATCCAGAAATGTGGTATTTTGTTGCACATATTAAGTTGAGAATAATTCCATGTCCAATTCAACCAGAAACATCAAGAAACTTCTTTTGATCCTCCTGTCCCCTAAAGGAATAAAGTACAAGCACACATTCAACTCACTTATCACCTACATCAGAGCAAAAACTTGGAACAGTCTCCCGACAATCATCAAAACGGAACCCTGCTATCTCAGATTTCTAAACAAAATAAGACTCTTCTCTTTGAGACGATATACTCCATTGACAATCAATAGCTTGTTCGAACTCAAAGATCTCTTCCTTTCTCCAATGTAAACTGTATTTCTAATATCTCCTCAATGCTTATCCAATGTAAACCGTATTTCAAATATGGCGATTTTGAGCCAATCAGGGCCTTAGGCCCCTCCCACTGCATCCCAAGATGCATTGGGATGGGGAAGCCCCATCATTTTCATTTGCAGCACACGGCCATGTAGGCAGGAGGGAGTGAGCTTTCCTCATGCCGTTTGCTTTTCTGAAGGCATGGGGAGTGGGGTTCCGGGGATATGGGAGGGGGCACAGGAATGTTGGGAGGATATGGGGGGTTGGAGATGTCAGGGTGATGTCGGGGATGTCAGGGAGATATAGGGGATGTCAGGGGAATGTCAGAGATGTCAGGGGGAGGGGTGTAGGGCTCCGTGGCTCAGCTGATCCTGGCAGGGGGAATTCCCATCAGCTGAGCCACCAGGAATCCCCAAAATCGGCTTAGCTGATAGGAACTCCTTCTACCATGATCAGACAAGGTAGTTGGTGGGTATGTCTACAAAATTTGCTTTTGTACTTTTTTCATGCGGACATTTTTATTTTTGAAAACAGGAAAAAAGGTAGACATCCTAAGGACCAAAACTTATACCTAGCTCATTTTAAAAAATAAAAGACATTTGGCAGCTTTGAAAATGGACATTTTTCCTGCTGGGTTGGTGGACGTCTTGCACAAAACATCCGACCTCAGACTTAGGCACACTTTTGATTATGCCCCTCTAGAGATTCAGAAAGTAATCATAACTTTCAAAAATTAAACTAAACTATGCACATGAGCAGTAGAATTAAACTATTACAATGAATTAGGAAAGTTGGACTATTTGGAAAGAAATTCGTCAAGTAAAGAATTCATTTTCTAAATTGTAAGACAGCAGTCCACCATAAGACAGAAAATTGTAGTTGTATTTCCAATGTTGTTTAAAGAAAGTAACTTAAAAAAAAACTATATTTAATTTTACCTAAATCACTACGCTCCTTTAATAAAGCCGCACTAGCGATTCCCATGCACCAAATGTGACAAAGCCCATGGGAACTGAAAGGGCTTTGTCACATTTGTTGCACAGAAATTGCTAGCATGGTTTTGTAAAAGGAGCCCTAAGATAGTAGAATATACATTAATACAATGCCATGCCTAGACAACTTCCTAGCTAATAACATCTTGTTTCTACACTGGTTAGGAAGCCTCTCAAGTCAAGCAGAAATGCACTTTTACAAAGACAGTAAGGTAATGTTAAACTAGGCCACCGCCTAGGATAGTAACTGTTTAATCTATAAAGATATATGCAGTTTAAAAGACGAGTAAGCTAGTACTACAATGCTAGCATGTACTGTGCATGTATACATGCAATTTAAAAGAACAGTAACTTAATAATTTTGCATAGGCGACTGCCTAATTTTCACCTATTTTGTTTGTGGCTAGTTCCTCGCTGTAGCTGAGTCTCAGAGCTGGCCACATTTGTCTGCTCTTTTAACTGCAGGTGTTTTCATGCATGGATTTTATTTCTCCAATGAATCTCATATGAAAATACTTTATGCTTGAACTGTACCAGCACAGTACTCTGTCATGCTTGTCTGTATGTATAAATAGCTATTCTTTTGCACTTAATTCAGTTATCCCTGGTATCTGTGAGGTAAATAATACCCTTTGGTATATCTCAGGCCCTCCAGGCTGTGGAAACAACTAGAACAATGCGTTCAGATTCACAGTTAGCTGGCATTGCTGCCATCAGGGCTTGGCATCAAACCCAGAAGAAGCTGCTTTACAAATAGCATTTTTCCATTACATTGCTCTTGCCTTTAAAAAAACTTATTCAAACCAACTTATAAAAACAAAATTCAAAGATTGCATTATGTTTTGAATGACAATATTTGCACATGCTTTAATAATTTAATTAATCTATAATATTTAGATTTAACATATACTGCACCTTGTATTTTTTGCATAAGTTTTTCCCACCACCAAATTTATAACTTAAAGAAAAATGGTGTATAGCCGTGTTCGTCCACTTTTAAAGGCAAACAAAATAAAACATGAAGGAAAAAAGGTGACTGGACTAACTTAATACATTTTTTGATTAACTTTTGAAGGTAACCCTTCTTCTTCAGATTAGAAATAAGCAAATGTCGACAGGGAAAGCTCGCCTTTCCCACCCTCTCCCTCTCCCTGTGAGAATGCTATTGGAATGCTTTTATGTTTCACTTATACAAGGGTGAGCCACGGAAAGTAGCCCGCCTCTAATACCGGTGCCAGAAAGATGGTGTTCTCCCTGGAACAGCGAATAGTGATTGTGGAAAGGTGCATAGACGTGAACAGGGACCATTTTCACCATCTGTTGTAACTTGTGGGTAAGTGAATAAAAACAATCCACTTGTTCATTCATCTTGTCATACTATCGCCGGAGGCAGACTACTTTTCCATGGCCCACCCTGTATATTCTGATAGGAGCCTTTTTACTAAGCCTTGCTACTGTCTACTACACTAAAAAGGGAGTCTTTGCATTAAAATTCTGTATCAGCTGCCTAACACAGGAGTGGGTGGGACCTGGGTGTGGCATGGGGTGGAGGTGCAGCTGGCTGTGTCAGCTAGCCTATGGATTGGTGCCATGTGTTAGCTGTCACAACTGCCAATAGCATAGCCAAATTTACTGCCACATCAAGAGAAGACGGTAAGTAAAGCTACGCTACCAGCTGCAGAATAGCATAGTGCACTGACAATCATGATGCACCGGCGCTCACTACCACATATACGATGCCCCTCCTGACACCCAAAGAGTACACAATATAGCTCTGGTCCCTCTCTCAACATTCCAATAGTACACATTGTATCTCTGATCCCCCTCCTGAGACCCTAGCATTTCAGTGTAGAGGCCTGATCCAAATCCCTGTGGCAAATGCTTCCCTTCCCTCCTTCTAAATGTTCCTTCCCATGAAAAACAACCTTATCTCTGACAGCTTGACCCTCCCCCAAACCCCTGATCCCTTCTCCTACCAGAGTTCGAGAATATTTCCATTTCTATGCCTGACAGTAGTTAGGTGTGAGCATTTATAGTAACTTAGTAGATGATGGCAGACAAAGACCCGAATGGTCCATCCAGTCTGCCCAACCTGATTCAATTTAAATTTTTTCTTCTTAGCTATTTCTGGGCAAGAATCCAAAGCTCTACCCAGTACTGTGCTTGAGTTCCAACTGCCAAAATCTCCATCAAAATCTACTCCACTCCATCTTCACCCTCCCAGCCATTGAAGCCCTCCCAAGCCCATCTTCCCCCAAACGGCCATACACAGACACAGACTGTGCAAGTCTGCCCAGTACTGACCTTAGTTCAATATCTAATATTATTTTCTGATTCTAGGTCCTCTGTATTCATCCCATGCTTCTTTGAACTCTGTCACCATTTTCCTATCCACCACTTCTCTCGGGAACGCATTCCAGGCATCCACCACCCTCTCTATAAAGTAGAATTTCTTAACATTGCTCTTGAATCTACCACACCTCAACCTCAAATTATGTCCTCTGATTTTACCATTTTCCTTTCTCTGGAAAAGATTTTGCTCTACGTTAATACCCTTCAAGTATTTGAATGTCTGAATCATATCTCCCCTGTCCCTCCTTTCCTCTAGGGTATACATATTCAGGGCTTCCAGTTTCTCTTCACACGCCTTCTGGGCAAGCCTCCTATCATTTTCGTCACCCTCCTCTGGACGGCTTCAAGTCTTCTTATGTCCTTTGCCAGATACGGTCTCCAAAACTGAACACAATACTCCAAGTGGGGCCTCACCAATGACCTGTACAGGGACATCAACACCTTCTTCCTTCTACTGGCTACGCCTCTCTTTATACAACCCAGCATTCTTCTGGCAGCAGCCACCACCTTGTCACACTATTTTTTCGCTTTTACATCTTCGGATACTATCACCCCAAGGTCCCTCTCCTCGTCCGTGCATATCAGCTTCTCACCTCCCAGCATATACGGTTCCTTCCGATTATTAATCCCCAAATGCATTACTCTGCATTTCTTTGCATTGAATTTTAGTTGCCAGGCATTAGACCATTCCTCTAACTTTTGCAGATCCTTTTTCATATTTTCCACTCCCTCTTCGGTGTCTACTCTGTTACAAATCTTGGTATCATCTGCAAAAAGGCAAACTTTTCCTTCTAACCCTTCAGCAATGTCACTCACAAACATATTGAACAGGATTGGCCCCAGCACCGAACCCTGAGGGACTCCACTACTCACCTTTCCTTCCTCCGAGCAACTTCCATTAACCACCACCCTCTGGCGTCTGCCCGACAGCCAGTTTCTAACCCAGTTCACCATTTTGGGTTCTAACTTCAGCCCTTCAAGTTTGTTCAAGAGCCTCCTATGAGGAACCGTATCAAAGGCTTTGCTGAAATCTAAGTAAATTACATCTAGCATATGTCCTCGATCCAGCTCTCTAGTCACCCAATCAAAAAATTCAATCAGGTTCGTTTGGCACGATTTACCTTTTGTAAAGTCATGTTGCCTCAGATCCTGTAATCCATTAGATTCAAGGAAGTACACTATCCTTTCTTTCAGCAACACTTCCATTATTATTCCAACAACCGAAGTAAGCCTTTGGCAAACATAAATGTTTGTGCCTAAATTGATTGTACAGTTTCTATTGACTCTGATAGGGAATGGATGCTTAAGATGTTTTTTAAATATAAGGATGTGCCTTTTCTGACGAATATTATAAGTATGTATCCAGATGTTTCTCGTTCCACCCAGAAGAAAAGAAAACAATTTCTCATTTTGAGGCCCCAGGCAGTTCGGTTATGGGCAACGTTTGCTCTAAGATACCCCTATAAGTGCGTGTTGGTATATAAAGATAATAGATATGTTTTTATGAGCCGCAGCAGTTGTCTAAATTTATTTAGGCTAGAGAACAGTCTGCATCTACTACATGAGTTTTGCTGTTTTCAAGATAGCTCAGGAAAAAAATTGTTCAAGAGCAGTCAGGCTTCCGTTCTTTATTTCCTTGTGATTTAATTTCCTATGTTTTATTTCAGTTATATTTTAGCTACGCCCCCTAAGATAGAGGACTAATTATACTTTGTAATAAGGAGATATCTTTAAACAATTTGGAGTTTTATATTATAATTTCACTTTACATTGCATTTTTCTTGACTTGTAAGATTGTCAATTGTTAAAACTATAAATAAATACATTTTTTAAAAAGAATATATCCTTAGATTACTATTGAGTATATCCCCTTTCACCTTTTTCCTATGACCTCCTCCCCCTCCGTTCCAGAATTTCCTCTCATTTGAAAGAGGCTCACTTCAAATGCATATATATCATAAAGGTATGTATTTAAATGTACGTATCATACGTATCATACTACAGTATTATCTTTTAACTTCTAACTCTTACCGGTGTCTGTTTTATCATTCCCTCTGTGAGAAATTCCCTAACCCCTGTTTGTTCCGTCTGTTCTGATTGTAAGCTCTATTGAGCAGGGATTGCCTTTTATTTGTTTATTTATTTAGTTCATTTTCTATCCCACTCTCCCCAAAGTGCTCAGAACAGGTTACAGGTTACAATTTCTCATAGTTACAGTCCAAGTATTTTTTCCTAACTCGACACATGCTAGGGATCTAATAATAATATACATAATATACAGTGTACAGGTTAAATCTGAAATAGTTACAGTGCAAGATTTATCAATATAAGTTTTTATCCTAATTTAACACATACCAAGGATCTAGTACCAATATACATTTACATTTATTGATTTAAAAACTTATACCCTGCTTAAACCTAAGCAGTTCACATAACACATACATAGTCTAGGTCAGTGTTTTTCAACCTTTTTACACCTATGGACCGGCAGAAATAAAAGAATTATTCTGTGGACCGGCAGTTGAAGAACACTGGGCTAAATCATGGGCCAGACCCCACCCATCTCTACCCAATCTCTACCCCAGACCCCGCCCCCATAATAGTACTAATTGCACCTTGCACGAACCGTGCCTTATCTGGAAGCCTTCCCTCTGATGTTGCAACATCAGAGAGAAGGCTTCCAGTTCAGGCACAGGATGCCTAAAGGAGCCACTGTCCGTGGCTTTGTGCACTGAATCAGTAAGGAAGAGGGAGTTGGCTCGAAAATAACGCCACATCGTTCGCACTGTGGACCGGTGGTTGAAGAACACTGTGTTGGGCCTGATGCACGTGCTGGCCCTGTGGACCGGCAGGAAATTTCTGTGGACCGGTGGTTGAAGAACACTGGTCTAGGTCACAGTACAAAAAATAAATAACATTCACCTAAACTT
The DNA here is from genome assembly GCF_902459505.1 of Geotrypetes seraphini. Taxonomy (NCBI): domain Eukaryota; kingdom Metazoa; phylum Chordata; class Amphibia; order Gymnophiona; family Dermophiidae; genus Geotrypetes; species Geotrypetes seraphini. Next base: position 206,034,219 of record NC_047089.1, read on the forward strand.
TCTTCAAATAAAAATATAATGCAAAAGATTTCATTAAAAAAGTTTCTGTAAATAAAGTTGTTTTTAACACGTTCTTAAATCTCTTAGTATCAGAAAGCATTGTAAGCGGCCCTGTCAAACTATCCCAGAAAAGTACTCCTGCCACAGAAATCATAGAAGCTCATATTTTTTCATAGTAAACACTACTGAGTAACCAACCAGAATTTATCAATAGCTTACTAATTCCCCATTGTCCATCTAAAACACTTTGTCCTATGACACAAAACCTTCTTGCAGTCCCATCTCTAAAGCATATTAACACGATAAGATCAAATAACTCTGCAGTGACCGCGCTGTCGCTTTGGAATTCTATTCTTAATTACATTCGTGAAGAAGTATTTCTGCTTCATTTTAAAACAAAGCTAAAAACATTTCTGTTTCAAGGCGCACTCGATACCTAACTGTCCTTGTAAGGGCTAAACACATGTTGACTGCAGATGGCAACATCCATCCCCTCCTGTCATTTTTTCCTTAATTGTTCTCTTTTTTCAAAATATTGTAGCTCCTCCTCTTTTTCCATTTGTTCCGGTCCGTCATTGTCTGAGTTTATTATGTAGATTCTAATTGTCAATTGTTCACCCTTATTTTATATGACGAAATCTGTATTTTTTATTGTATACCGCTCAGAATTGAGTATAAGAAATTGTAAATAAATTTGAAACTTGTATCACTTACCAGTCTCAGTGTCCCTTCAGACCGTAAGGATCTACGGGGTTGGTACACTTTCAACACCTGATTTAGATGCCAAGGCATCGCAGAGTTTAAAGCTACTTGTTTATCGTATGTACAGAATTGCGTACGTCTGGCAGCGCTATAGGAGTAGTAAAAAGCTGGCGCCAACTAGAATAGCGCTTAGTCTACGAGGTGCACAGACCTTTTATAGAATCTTGCTCATTACCTGTGTGCGATGCATAACTTATGCACACCCAGTTAGGTCAGCTAAAACCAGGCCTAAATGCCTACACCTAGGTTGTGCGCAGATCGGGCATGTTCTATAACAATGCGCACAACTTTTAGGAGCACCCTCAATCTGCCACGATCTGTCCCTGGCCATGCCCCCTTTTCAAATCCATGCACTACAGTTGGCGCATACTTATAGAATTGTGCTTTCCGAGTTGTGCATGTAACTTTTAATTAGTCCCAATTAGCGTCAATCACGAGGTGTTGATTGCCAATTATTGGTGATTAGACCAATTAATCAATTAAGTTATGCACGCACACACTGGTTACACGCACCAATGTACGCGTACATGTAGGTGCCATATACAGAATTTGGGGGTGAGGGAAATGACTTAAGTATTCAATAATGCCAATTCCACCTTTATAGAATTTATGCTTGGTACACATCATCCTAATGCCTAACTTTGAGTATCCTACACGGAATCCCCCCACTCCACCCCCACCACCCCAGAATGTATGGAGCTTCAGAGCAGATCGAGGATGAAAGTGAACCGCTTTTAAGAAGCGAACCCTTCCTTCTGTTTCCTTTCCTTCCCTTTTCACTGTCCTTTAAATTTTTTTTTTTACTTTGATGTATTTTGTTCTCCCAACCTAATCCCCCCCTACCTTACGTATCAAACCAGTCTAAGTCCTGTCCGTCAATTATGTAATCTAATATAATAAAATGCTAGGCCGCGCATGCGCACTCAAAAGTCGTGTTCCCTGATCCGTCGCGGAAACACGAGTGCGCATGCACGGCCCCGGCTCTCACTGTGCATAGTTCTGTGGCGGCTTTCAAATTAAAAAAAAAAAAATTACACAGCTGTGGCGGCCTTCCTCACCCCCGGCTCTCACTGTGCATGGTACCGGCTCCTCTCTCGAACTGCACCAGGATCAAGAGAGGAGCTGCGGTGGCGGCGGCTTTCAAATTAAAAAAAAAAGTTACACAGCTGCGGCGGCCTTCCTCACCCCCGGCTCTCACTGCATGGTACCGTCTCCTCTCTTGAACTGCACCAGGATCGAGAGAGGAGCTGCAGCGGCAGCGGCTTTCAAATAAAAATAAAAATAAAAAATACACAGCTGGGGGTCGCCGCTCTCACCTGGCTCTCACGATGCGGCTGAGCGCCGGCGGCCGGCGAACCCTAATTGTGGCGGCAGCTTTCAACTACAAAAACAAACAAACAAAAAAAACAGCTCTCACCCGGCTCTCACGGTGCGGCGACCGGCGAACCCTAATGAACATTGAATCAAAAATGGACAGGGGAAGAAATGCTGCTGCAGCTGCTGTACAGGGAAGTGGGGAGGGAGGAAAATGCTGCACAGGGAAGTAGGAAGGGGGGAAATGCTGATGCACAAGGAAATGGAGGGGGAGGGAATGCTGATATGGCTACTGTACAGGAAAGTGGACAAGGGGAGATAAATGCTGCATAGGGGGCAGGAAGACAGACAAATAGAAAGAAAGACAAATAATAGGAGGAAGGGAGAAAGAAAAGAAGAAAGACACAAGGGCAGGGAGTGAGACAGAAAGAAAGAAAGACAAACATACATATATTCTAGCACCCGTTAATGTAACGGGCTTAAAGACTAGGTATTTAATAAATGCCTTTTTAAAACTTCTTTTTAAAACTTTAAAACTTTTTAAAACTTCTTTTTAAAACTATATCTTAATTTTAAGATTGTAATTAAAACATTGTAATTTTACTCTGTAAACCGATCAGATACTTTCTGATGGTTGGTATATCAAATATAGAATAAACTTGGAAACTTGGTTTGTGGCCACATCAGGGGCACATTGGGGTCCTTTTACTAAGGCACACTAGCCAATTTAGCGTATGCTAAATATTAGCGCGTGCTACATGCTAACACGTCCATAGACTATAATGGACCCGTTAACGTTTAGTGCATGCTTAAACGGGTAGTGCGCCTTAGTAAAAAGACCTCATTGATAGATAGGACAATAACAATTATACTTTAAAATAAAGTAAAAACTAACAGAGGTCTCACCTAACATAATAAACCTTGATAAAATAGTGGACATAAAAATTGTATACAAATAAATAAGGGGGAACTCAAGCATATTTAAAAATTAGTTGCATGGAAAATAATTATTGCCACCAGCAGAAAAGATCTTCCACTGGCAGCACTTCCATGGGCTGCCACTATGCTGCCCTCCACCCCACCATGTGCATTCTGAGTTTTTGTACAGGGGAGGGTGGCGCTGGCAAAGCAGTGGTGGTCCATGGAAAATGCTGTCAATTGCCATACAGTGGAGGATCCCTACCAATAGATACCACTCTCTTTCGAATGGGCAACACGCAAACACTTCAATCCCCTCAGCTGTGACTCCAAAGTTCCCATTCTGGTAGCTTATTGACTCAGGTCCTGCTGATGATCATACACAAAAGTCAAAATACATGCAATGTCACCAATTTATTCTTCAGATTAAGTAGCTTAATTTGAGAAAGAACTAAAAAGTACTCACTGTTTATAATTCTTGCCAAACTGTTTGCCTAAGTGAAAACATGATCTTTGCCCACCATCATTTAGGTTATATAACCCATGCTGTACTTTTACATCATTTGACTGCTAAGAATGGAAAATTGTTGGGGGGATTTTAGGACGGAGAGTGAAGTGGGCTGAGAACCCGAGGAACTGGGTTCGGTTTCCATTGCAACTCCTTGTGACTCTGAGCAAGTTACTTAACTCTCCAGTGTTCCCAGGTGCAAAAACTTAGATTGTGTGTCCACTAAGGACTGGGAAAGCACTTGCATATAATGTCTGTCAACTGCTAACCTCCCCTAACCTCAGAAAACACTTTTAACAACTTTAAACTTTAACACTTTAAACAACAGGAGGATAATCAACCACTTAATGTTTCTGCAATCTTGGAACTTTCGGACAGAGAGCTAGCATCTCCGGCAACATTGCTTCTCACGGTGGCCCTTGCACCAGATAAAAACTGGTTGCTTAGAATGTACTTTAGGAATAAAATGAAAGAATTTCTTGGACATAAAATATTAATGTTCCCAGATTTGGCACGGGAAACCCAGAGAAGAAGGCGAGAGTTTCTTTTGATGAAGCCAGGTGTTATATCTCTTGGAGGGACCTTTTTCCTACGACACCCTTGCAAATGTGTAATACAGTACCATATGAAGAAATATGTATTCTTTGAGCCATTCCAGTTGACAGCTTTTCTGGCAGGAACTCGACTGGATGAAGGGAAATCAAGAGAGGTCCAATTGAATAAATGATATCCTTCCTCAGCTAAGGGACTTTGTTTTCCTAATATTTGATTTGATTTTCGTCAGCATCTGTTAATATGTCCGCCTCATCCATCTTGGATCTAATTTTGAGGACTTGAGCTGAATTTAAGCTAAACATTTATTTTATTTAGTTGATTATTATGTATTTTACCTATGAGTATTATTTTTCTGCTTTTCTTCAACTTTCTGTACAAATGGATACTTGATTTATAAAATGTAAAATTTGATAAATATAAAAAAAAAAAAAAAAAGAAAACACTTTTAACTAGCTAAAGCCCAGGTGTACCAAAGCTTCCCAGAGGTACTCCGATATCACAGAGGGTTCATGGAAGTGTTACTATAACTTCCCAAAGTGATTCTCTCAGTGCCCTGCCTTGATCACTGGTCCAAGCTACTGCTTGCTGAACTGGGGACAATCTTACTGGTGCTCTCTCTGCACCATCAAAAGGTAGGAGAACACCAGTGATGCTCTCATGCCACCTATAACCTTTCCTCAAGTTTAAGTAAAAGTCTGTCAGTGCTATGATCCAAGGGCTATTCTGCTGCAGTTGTTCTCTGCAGAGGATGAGCACTACCAGCGGCGTAGCGAGGGAGGTTGGCGCCCGGCATCGCCGCTTCGTCCGCCGCCGCATACTTTAAATGTTCACCAACACAGGTGAAAGCAGCATCTTCCACCCACTGCTCCCTTCTGATGTCACATCCTGGTTCCGCAACCAGGAAGTGATGTCAGAACGATGCAGAGGACGGTGAGAGCAAAAAGTTCCTATGAACTTTTAAAGAGGTACGCAGGGGGGGCGGAGAGGCGCCAGCGATACGCCTACCTCCCCCACTACGTCACATTCCTTGAGGATCTACTGGATCAGCTGCAGGAGGGGGGCGGGACTGATTTTTAAAGAAGTCATCAATTTCCGTTTCTTCTTGTCCATCACAGTGACAGACAAAGAGGGTGATTCAGGAGCCTTAAAAGGGTAGCGGTGTGCATTAAACGCAGGAGGCATGCCCAGCAACTGCCCTGCTTTCTTGGCCCGTTCCCTTTCAGTTTAATGTTGGTTCTGTAAGATATAACAGTGTGCAAAATATTCCTGGAAGACTAATGGGCTTGTTACAAAAAGTTATAAATATTCCCAGGTAAGCGGTTTTCTTGCTCCAGTTTTAGACACCCTTAAGTACAATGCAGGAATGATATGAGGAAACATTTATTATTCAGCCCTTACAAGACAACTCAGTAATGCCTTTACATCTGCCTTCCCATGTTATTTTTTTCATGGAGATATCAGCAGTAAAGAATTCATACTGTCCTCTTTCCAACATTAGCATGCTTTTTCCTTTCTTATTAAAAAGCCAGCCAGCCGTTCTCACGTCATAAGAGGAATGGCCACAGTGAGCCAGGGCAGTCTATGGGAGGATGAAGTGCTCTTTTGTTTATATGGGCTTTGTCCGCTGTGGGGCTTATTAGCGCATATTTCCTGAGAATGGTGATAAAGTGAAGTGTGCAGTGCATCATGCATGCATGGGATAGATTCAGGAATTTAGTTTTCATTTTGTTGGGAATGTTTAAAGAGGTCGGTGGCTTATCTTCTGCATCTTAATCATGAAATTTGGTTTTGGAGGAGTAAAGCATGGGAAGCAGTGTTGCCAGATTTTTTTTTAAAATAATTCCCTCCCCCACCCCAATTACCTTTAAAAAGCAGCCCCAAAACAGCCCAATGTACAAGAGGGGGCTGCAAAGTTCTCATCCAAACTAACTTAGTTGGGGCAGTTTCCATCGAGGGCAATACACTTAATCCAGCGAGTTTCCACTTTTTTACATTCCGTTGGAAAAGTACTAAACGAAAAAAGTGGAAACTCGCTGGACTAACCCCCTCCTTTACAAAGCAGTGCTAGTGTTTTTAGAGCCAGCCACGGCGGTAAAATCTGAAGCTCACAGAATTCCTATGAGCGTCAGAGTTCTTACTGTTGTGGCTGGCGCTAAAAATGCTAGTGCGGCTTTGTAAAGGAGGGCCTAAGTGTATAACCCTCGATGAAGACTACCCCGAGTTTGTTGAATGGGCCCTTCCTGCCAGTGCTTGAGTGGTGATCAGCTCAGGCACTGACAGGAAGGATAGCATTTTTTAAAAAGAAAAAACTCTGCTAGACGTTGGCATCTGCAGTAGCCTCCCCTTCCCTCCCTCTGACCCACAACCTGACCACCTGACCCCCCTGCCTACCAGTGGTGTAGCCAGACAGCCAATTTTGGGTGGGCCTGAGCCCAAAGTGGGCATCTCTCTCTTTTTCCCTCCCTTCCCATCCCCCCAGCTCATGCAGCCTCTTTCTTTCCCTCCTTTCCCACCCACCCCTAGCCCATGCAACTTCTCTCTTTGCCTCCCTTCCACCCTAACCAGGCATGCAATTGAGCCCTGCCTGCTTTTCACCTCTGGAGCTAGGGCTGCGGCAGGCAGGAATTGCCTTACCCCTGAGGCGGAACACTGGGCTGCTTGGAGGTGCGGTCTTGCTGCGAGCGGGACTGCTGCGGCAGCCCGGCCGAAATGCAGTGCCTGAGTTGCTGTAGCAAGCTCTTCCACAGCTTGTGCTGCACAATGAGTGTCGGGCTATTATCCTCCACAATGATTGCCGTGCTACTTTGGAAGAGACTGGGTGGTCCTGAGCCAAGCATGGGTGAGCCTAGGCCCATCATAGCTATGCCCCTGCTGCCTACACTTCAAAACAATTTTTCTGATAGCCTAATGGCTCCCTTCCCCTCCCCTCCTGACCTAACTACCAGCTTTCCCTACCCACACATCAGAACATTTTCCCTGATAGTCTAGTGGCCTCCCTCCTTACCCTGAAGCAAGCTTCTCTTTTTCCTGACAAAAATAATTTGAATCCCTGGTATCTAGTGGCACCCTCCCGCCACTCGGCCTCCATGCTCAAGCTCGCCCAATCTCACTCATCATATCTTTAAAAGGGAGTCAATGATGCCCACTCTTTCCTGCATTGTGCTACCATTGAAGGCAACACAAAGCACAGAAGACCCATTTCAGAATTTTGAAAACTTTCACACCAGGTGAACTTTACAATGAACTGGCAAGACTCAAGGTGAACAAAGCCATGGGACTAGACAATTTGCACCCAAGAGTGCTCAGAGAATTGAGCGATGTCCTGGCGAAACCGTTGGCTGAGCTATTCAATCTCTCCCTAAGTAAGGGGAAAGTTTCCCTGGACTGGAAATTAGCTAATGTCGTTCCTCTGCATAAAAAGGGTTGCAGGGCAGAGGCTGCAAATTATAGACCGGTGAGTCTCACATCAATAGTGTGCAAACTCATGGAAACACTAATTAAAAGCAAATGGGACACGATCTTGAATGAAGGGAATCTTCGGGATCCCAGTCAGCATGGATTCACCAAGGGTAGGTCCTGCCAATCCAATCTCATCAGCTTCTTTGACTGGGTAACAAGAAAGTTGGACTTGGGAGAGTCTTTGGACGTCGTGTACCTGGACTTCAGTAAAGCTTTTGACAGTGTCCCACACCGCAGGCTGCTAAGCAAGATGGAATCGAAGGGGTTAGGAGAGACACTAACTGCATGGGTCAATGATTGGCTGAGTGGCAGGCTTCAGAGGGTGGTGGTTAATGGTACCCTCTCTAAAACATCGGAGGTGACCACTGGAGTGCCGCAGGGCTCGGTCCTGGGTCCACTCCTTTTCAACATATTTATAGGGGATCTGACTCAAGGGCTTCAAGGTAAAATAACACTATTCGCCGATGACGCCAAAATATGTAATATAGTAAGTGAATGCAGTTTACAGAATTATATGGCGCAGGACCTGCTTACATTGGAAAGTTGGTCCTCAACCTGGCAGCTAGGCTTCAATGCTAAGAAATGTAAGGTCATGCACCTCGGAAGCGGAAATCCATGCAGGACGTACTTCTTGAACGGAGAAACTTTAACTAGGACTTCAGCAGAACGAGATTTAGGAGTAATCATCAGTGCAGACATGAAAACTGCCAATCAAGTGGAGAAGGCTTCATCTAAGGCAAGGCAGATATTGGGTTGTATCAATAGAAGTTTCGTCAGCTGAAAGCCTGAAGTCATAATGCCATTGTACAGGGCCATGGTGAGACCTCATCTGGAGTACTGTGTGCAATTCTGGAGGCCACATTACAGTAAAGATGTGCGCAGAATTGAATCGGTTCAACGGATGGCCACCAGGATGATCTCGGGGCTCAAGGGTCTCTCGTACGAAGAGAGACTGAACAAATTGCAGCTCTACACTCTTGAGGAACGTAGGGAGAGGGGAGACATGATCGAAACATTTAAGTACCTCACAGGACGTGTCGAAGTGGACGTGTCGAAGTCGACGTGTCGAAGATATTTAATAAGATATTTTCTTTCTCAAGGGACCCTCGGCCACAAGAAGGCACCCGCTCAAACTCAGGGGCGGAAAATTTCATGGCGACACCAGAAAGTACTTCTTCACAGAGAGAGTGGTTGATCATTGGAACAAGCTTCCAGTGCAGGTGATCGAGGCAGACAGCGTGCCAGACTTTAAGAATAAATGGGATACCCATGTGGGATCCCTACGAGGGTCAAGATAAGGAAATTGGGTCATTAGGGCATAGACAGGGGGTGGGTAAGCAGAGTGGGCAGACTTGATGGGCTGTAGCCCTTTTCTGCTGTCATCTTCTATGTTTCTATGTTTAGAAGCAGAAGCGAGAGGGCATCACTCCTGCCTTCTGTTTAGAGATTTGGTGGGTTTGTATATGCCTGGTGCAGGGGATTTGAGGGGTGGGAAGTTACCACTAGACATCAGGGCTTTAATTTTTTTTTTTTAAATTGGGAAAAGGGGGTCAGGGTGGGAGGGAAGTCACTAAACTACCAAAGGAAAATATTTTGAACTGTGGATCAGGAAGTTAGGAGATTGGATCAGTGGGTCTGGGGGAAAGGGAAGAAGGCCATTAGAACACAAGAGGCAATACAAGTTATATGGGGTGAGGTGGTTGGGTTGTAGGAAGAGAGGGGATGCAGATAAACACACACACCTCTCAATCATCCCTTGTATGCTGCGACATGTAACACAGAAACATCCACCTTCACAAATATTACCTCTACAGAATTCCTTCGCTCCACTAGTGCACTGCGATACTCAAGAAAACAGAAGGGAGGTGGGACTGGAACCAATGAAGGTAACTCAAGAGAGCAAGCACACCCTAAGCACAAATAAAAAGGCCAAAAACAGAAAACTATTACTGTTGGGGGATTCCATCATCAGAGGCATTAACCTTGGAACACAAGGCGAGGAGACCAAACTAGTGAAATGTCTTCCAGGATCCTCAGCTACCAGGAGTTCCAGGCAAATACAGACTATAATTAAGGAAGAAACTAAGGATTTTAACACTGATGTTGTCATCCATCTGGGAACAAATGACCTGGCCAACAACTCCACACTTGCAGCACGGAAAGCTTTTCGGGAGCTTGGTGAGGGCGTGAAACCTTTGGTAAACACTTTAGCTTTTTCTGAAATACTGCCTGCATATGGAAAGGGAGAGCAAAGAGTGAAAAACACAGAAGGCTTTAATAGATGGCTCAAAGCCTGGTGTCATCAAGAAGGCTTCAGGTACATAGGAGGATGGGGAAATACATGGAAGGACAAGAAGCTATATTGCACTGATAGGCTACATATTACTACAGCAGGAAAAAGAAACCTTGCAGAGAAATTTAGACAATATTTTTCTAGGCATTTAAACTAGAAGGTGGTGTATGTACGAAGGACAATTATAGAGACCACCCCCGGCAAAAGAAAAGATGTGATAGTAGTAAAGACTGCAACATAAGCAATATCAGCAACTAATTTCTTAGTATTGCAACGGAAAGTGAAACGAAACAAAAATCCATACGAAAAAGGAGATTATCGCTGAAAAATAGCTGGAAAGCGATGACCACAAATGCTCGCAGTCTAAGCAACAAAGTTCATGATCTGCAAGACCTGATGTTAGAGGCAGATCTAGATATTGTCGCTATCACAGAGACATGGTTCAGTGAATCAAATGGATGGGATGCAAACATACCGGGATATAATCTTTTTAGGAAGGACAGAGATGGTCAAAAAGGTGGAGGAGTAGCTCTCTATGTAAAGATCAATATCCAAGCGACCAAAATGCAAGGGACCTGGGGAGAGGAAGAAGCGATATGGATTGCTCTGAAAAGAGAAGATGGAACTTCTATCTATGTGGGTGTAGTCTACAGACCTCCGACTCAATCGCAGCAAATTGATAAGGATCTGATTGTGGATATTCAAAAGTTTGGAAGGAAAGAGGAGGTTCTGCTGTTGGGAGATTTCAACCTGCCGGATGTGGACTGGAATGTTCCGTCTGCAGAATCGGAAAGAAGTAGGGAGATTGTGGATACCTTTCAAGAGGCTCTGCTCAGACAAATGGTGACGGAACCCACAAGGGAAAAAGCGATATTGGATCTGGTCCTCACAAATGGAGAGAGTATCTCTAATGTTCGAGTGGGTGCTCACCTGGGAAGTAGCGATCATCAAACGGTTTGGTTTGATATAACGGCTAAAGTGGAGAGCGGCCGCATGATACTTAAAGTCCTAGATTTCAAACGTACGGACTTTAATGCTATGGGAGAGTACCTGAAGAAAGAGCTGTTAGGATGGGAGGACATAAGAGAAGTGGAAAGATAGTGGTCTAAGCTAAAAGGAGCGATAAAAATGGCTACGGACCTTTATGTGAAGAAAATCAATAAAAACAAGAGTAAAAGGAAGCCGATATGGTTCTCCAACCTAGTGGCTGAGAAAATAAAGGCGAAAGAGTTGGCGTTCGTGAAATATTAAAAAAACCAAGAAGAGGAGAGGAGGAGAGCAGAAAGGACTACAGGGTGAAACTTAAAGAAACCAAGAGAGATATACGTCTGGCGAAAGCACAGGCGGAAGAACAAATGGCTAAAAATGTAAAAAAAGGGAGACAAAAATTTTTTCAGATATATTAGTGAAAGGAGGAAGATGAAAAATGGAATTGCTAGGCTAAAAGATGCTGGGAACCAATATGTGGAAAGTGATGAGGAGAAAGCGAATGTGCTAAACAAATACTTCTGTTCTGTGTTCACAGAAGAAAATCCTGGAGAAGGACCGAGATTATCTAGCAAAGTTACACGAGAAAATGGAGTAGATTATGCGCCGTTCACGGAGGAGGATGTTTATGAGCAACTTGAAAAACTGAAGATGGACAAAGCGATGGGACCAGACGGGATCCATCCCAGGATACTAAGGGAGCTCAGAGAGTTTCTGGCGAGTCCTATTAAAGACTTGTTCAACAAATCTCTGGAGACGGGAGTGATTCCTGGGGATTGGAGGAGAGCGGATGTGGTCCCTATTCATAAAAGTGGTCACAGGGATGAAGCAGGAAACTACAGGCCGGTGAGCCTCACTTCAGTTGTTGGAAAAATAATGGAAGTTTTGCTGAAAGAAAGGATAGTGTACTTCCTTGAATCTAATGGGTTACAGGATCCGAGGCAACATGGCTTTAGAAAAGGTAAATCGTGCCAAACGAACCTGATTGAATTTTTTGATTGGGTGACCAGAGAGCTGGATCGAGGACATATGCTAGATGTAATTTACTTGGATTTCAGCAAAGCCTTTGATACAGTTCCTCATAGGAGGCTGTTGAACAAACTTGAAGGTCTGAAGTTAGGACCCAAAGTGGTGAACTGGGTCAGAAACTGGCTGTCGGACAGACGCCAGAGGGTGGTGGTTAATGGAAGTCGCTCGAAGGAAGGAAAGGGATCAGGGATCAGTGCTGGGGCCAATCCTGTTCAATATGTTTGTGAGTGACATTGCTGAAGGGATAGAAGGAAAAGTGTGCCTTTTTGCAGATGATACCAAGATTTGTAACAGAGTAGACACCGAAGAGGGAGTGGAAAATATGAAAAAGGATCTGCAAAAGTTAGAGGAATGGTCTAATGCCTGGCAACTAAAATTCAATGCAAAGAAATGCAGAGTAATGCATTTGGGGATTAATAATAGGAAGGAACCGTATATGCTGGGAGGAGAGAAGCTGATATGCACGGACGGGGAGAGGGACCTTGGGGTGATAGTGTCCGAAGATCTAAAGGTGAAAAATCAGTGTGACAAGGCAGTGGCTGCTGCCAGAAGGATGCTGGGCTTTATAAAGAGAGGCGTAGTCAGTAGAAGGAAGAAGGTGTTGATGCCCCTGTACAGGTCATTGGTAAGGCCCCACTTGGAGTATTGTGTTCAATTTTGGAGACCGTATCTGGCGAAGGACGTAAGAAGACTTGAGGCGGTCCAGAGGAGGGCGACGAAAATGATAGGAGGCTTGCGCCAGAAGACGTATGAGGAGAGACTGGAAGCCCTGAATATGTATACCCTAGAGCAGTGGTTCTTAACCTGGGTTCGACCGAACCCCAGGGGTTCGGTGAGTCAGTCTCGCGGGTTCGGCGGAGGTCAAAACACACCTCCGACTCATATAGCGCACAATCCTTTTCGAGGATACTGGACATAAAAACGAAGAAAAGGAACAGACTTTGTTGCGAAAATGACATGAGAGTGGCACTTGCCAAGGTAAAGCCGCACATTTCTGAACTGGTCTCTGAGAGGCAACAGCAGAAGTCACACTGATTTGCAGTAAATTTCATTATTATGTTATTATTATTTGAAATATAGGAGAACTTTTTTGTTTTCAAAATTGTTATTATTTTTTCCCTCACTGTATACCTATGTTTTGAATTTGTAAAAATCATATTTTATTTTTCCAATAAAGAAGGGTTTGGTGAACACGCATATGAAACTGGTGGGGTTCAGTACCTCCAACAAGGTTAAGAACCACTGCCCTAGAGGAAAGGAGAGACAGGGGAGATATGATTCAGACGTTCAAATACTTGAAGGGTATTAACGTAGAACAAAATCTTTTCCAGAGAAAGGAAAATGGTAAAACCAGAGGACATAATTTGAGGTTGAAGGGTGGTAGATTCAGGGGCAATGTTAGGAAATTCTACTTTACGGAGAGGGTGGTGGATGCCTGGAATGCGCTCCCGAGAGAGGTGGTGGAGAGTAAAACTGTGACTGAGTTCAAAGAAGCGTGGGATGAACACAGAAGATTTAGAATCAGAAAATAATATTAAAGATTGAACTAGGCCAGTTACTGGGCAGACTTGTACGGTCTGTGTCTGTGCATGGCCGTTTGGAGGAGGATGGGCAGGGGAGGGCTTCAATGGCTGGGAGGGTGTAGATGGGCTGGAGTAAGTCTTAACAGAGATTTCGGCAGTTGGAACCCAAGCACAGTACCGGGAAAAGCTTTGGATTCTCGCCCAGAAATAGCTAAGAAGAAAAAAAAAAAAAATTTAAATTGAATCAGGTTGGGCAGACTGGATGGACCATTCGGGTCTTTATCTGCCGTCATCTACTATGTTACTATGTTACTATGTTAACGTAGAACAAAATCTTTTTCAGAGAAAGGAAAATGGTAAAACCAGAGGACATAATTTGAGGTTGAGGGGTGGTAGATTCAAAGGCAATGTTAGGAAATTCTACTTTGCGGAGAGGATGGTGGATGCCTGGAATGCGCTCCCGAGAGAGGTGGTGGAGAGTAAAACTGTGACTGAGTTCAAAGAAGCGTGGGATGAACACAAAGGATCTAGAATCAGAAAATAAGATTAAATATTGAACTAAGGCCAGTACTGGGCAGACTTGCACGGTCTGTGTCTGTATATGGCCGTTTGGTGGAGGATGGGCTGGGGAGGGCTTCAATGGCTGGGAGGGTGTAGATGGGCTAGAGTAAGTCTTAACAGAGATTTCGGCAGTTGGAACCCAAGCACAGTACAGGGTAAAGCTTTGGATTCTTGCCCAGAAATAGCTAAGAAGAAAAAATTTAAAAATTTAAATTGAATCAGGTTGGGCAGACTGGATGGACCATTCGGGTCTTTATCTGCCATCATCTACTATGTTACTATGCTGCCCCAAAGCTGGCAAAACATTTTCTGCTTTTGCTATGCATAGAAAACTTTTTTCCCCTTTTGCATTCTGTGGAACGTCTAATCTAATCTAATCTAATCTAAACCTTAAGTTTATATACCGCATCATCTCCATGAGAATGGAGCTCGACACGGTTTACAAGAACTTAAAATAGTGGGTAGAGAAGAAGAAAAAGGATTACATGAACTTATGTGTAGAAGGGGGAGAGAAAGGGGGGAAGGATAGAGCTACAATTTGCTGAAAAGCCAGGTTTTCAGTTGTTTGCGGAATAACTGAAGGGAGCTCAGGTTCCGCAGCGGGGTGGTGAGGTCGTTCCAAAGACCTGTGATTTTGAAGAGAAGGGATTTTCCCAGTTTGCCTGAATAGTGGATGCCGCGTGGAGAGGGGAAGGCTAGTTTAAGCCTTTGGGCAGTTCTGGAGGAGTCGGGACTGGAGGAGTTGAAAGACAGTGGGATAAGAGGAGGCAGGATTTCTTGAATGATCTTGAAAGCCAGGCAGGAACATTTGAAATGGATTCTGGAGATTATTGGGAGCCAATGAAGTTTGGCAAGGAAGTAGGGAGGCATGGTCAGACTTGCGTTTTGAGAAGATCAGTTTGGCTGCAATATTCTGGATTAGCTGGAGTCTTAGAATACTTTTTTTGATAGATTTAAGTAGATGGCGTTGCAGTAATCTAGTTTGGAGAGGATGATGGATTGGACAAGGATGGCAAAGTGTTGTTGGCTGAAGTAGGATCTAGCTTTCCTCAGCATGTGAAGGCTGAAAAGCATGATTTTGCCAAGGAGTTGAGGTGGTCATTGAGGGAGAGAGAGGAATCGATAGTGATACCAAGGACTTTGCATGAGAACTCGAGCTGTAGTGTATCGCCTGTGGGTAGTGTGAAAAGTGTGGGCAGGTGTTCGAATTTTGGGCTGAGCCAGAGTAGTTTTGTTTTAGATTTGTTTAGTTTCATCTGTACCGAGAGGGACCAGGCACGGAGTCTCATTATGCAAGCTGTAATTTTTTCGTGGAGGTTGGTGAGGTTCTGGTCAGTCTCAAGGAGGACAAGGATGTCATCTGCATAAGTGTAGATTGTTTCCAGGGGGGATAGTTGAAAGAGTTTCAGGGAGGACATGTAGATGTTAAAGAGAATAGGGGAAAGGGGTGATCCTTGAGGGACACCGCAAGATGGAGTCCAAGGAGTGGACATGGTGCCGTGTAGGAACGGGAGCGTAAGAAGTTTGAGAACCACATTAGGACGGTGGAGTCGATTCCAATCTCGGAAAGTTGGTAAAGTAGTATGTCATGATGGACGACATCAAAAGCAGCGGAAAGATCGAATTGTAGTAGGACAGCGAATTTGCATTCATTTGTCCAGCGCTATAGAAATGATAAGTAGTAGTAGTAGTAACCTGGTGCGTAGTCAGGTTTTCTACAGAAGTGTACGCCTCCAGCTGATATTCAAAGCAATTTAAGTGGGCAGCAGCAGCTCCTGCCTGCTTAAATCACCCTCCGCTTCCTAATCCCTGATTATTCAGCAGTACTAAAACAGGCAGTGCTGCTGAATATTACCTCTGACCCAGTGGCATAGTAAGGCATTGACAGGACAGTACGGCTTGACAGCTCAGAACCCCTCCCCCCAATTTAAAAAAAAAAAAAGACACCCAATTCCTCCCTCTATCCCTCTTATCCACCCCAGCCGTCCATGGCCTTCCCCACCTTCCACCCCCATTCCAGGACTCCACTCCCCTTTCCCTGATGCCCTCAAACTTAAAAAAAAGCAATAGGAAGTATGCTCGCTCCCTCCCCCCTCCTGGGTCCTCTGCACATAAGTCCGAAGAACCCGACAGACATCTAGCTTGCGCACCTTCTTCTGCTCAGAAGATCCCTCCCGACTACCCAACACAGGGAGGACCACTGCCTGATTAATATGAAAAGGAGAAACTACTTTAGGCAGAAAGTAAGGAACAGGCCTCAACACTGCCCGGCCCCTCAACCCCCTGATCCCCTCCTTACCTTACAATTGAAGTTCAGCAGGAGATGTGCCCTCTCCTTCCTGCCTGTAGGAACGCCTAGTCAAAATGGCGGGCTTTCCCCTTCCTGATATATTCTGGGTTGCACTGGGAGGGGCCTAAGGCCCTGATTGGCTCAGGCACCAAAGGCTCCTCTCTGACTTTAGGGAGTCCTGCAGAATCAACTGATCTGGGATTCCCCTGCCCTGATCAGTTGAACTGGCAGGCTGGGAGAGCAAGGACTGTTTTTGGGGGGGCAGGCAGGAGGAAGAGCTATGCTAGTGATTGCTCTTCTGAGCAAGTGCTAGGCACAGTTCCTTTCCCCTTTTACTGGAGATCTTCTGCACAAATAGCATGCATATAATTTGCATGAAATTGTGCTGAGTATTGCCAGTAAAAAAAAAAAAAATGCTCCCACCACGGTATTTTTTACCATAGTGTTGAAGCTTTGTGCATCCTGCCCTCAGGCCAGTTGATAGACAATATGGCACTTCTTTTTCTTTGAATTTGTTCACATAGGAGACGATTCTATAATTTGTCACCAAAAACCAGGTGATTTGAAGGGGAAGGATAAAACCTAATGAAAACAACCAAAGTCCAAAATTGAGGTGACAAGATAAAAGATGATTCAAATAAAAACCAAGTAGTTTTCACTTTATCAAATAATACTTTCGGCACAAATCTAGAGCCTTGACGCACTGTTTCGGCAAAACATTGCATCAAGTATCATAAAATGCAATAACTACTATTATACATAAACAAATTTATAAATAAACATCAAAATATAAAAATATGAAAAGTAGATATCACAATGGGGTGCACTTAGAACCAATTCTGTATTGGCACTTAGGTACTCCTAATTGCTATAGAATACTAGTGCAAACCCGCTTTGCTGTGGCAAATATTAGATGTGATAATTTATGCTAAGTTAATGGCTCATATACCATAAGTGGGTACCTAGGTGCACTAATAATACGTCAACTGCTAATATTCTGTAAGGTATGTGCATTTGGCCACGAACCTATGGCTTCTTAAGTTCCACCCACATGTATGCTCCCCTTGCAGTTAGGTGCTACCTAAAGCACACTGCCTAGTATATACAGTATTCATGCGTCACTGCCAATTATTGGGATGCGTGCAAGTGGTGTATACTTCTAGGCATCCGTTAACAAAATTGCCCTGAAATCAACTCAGAGGGCAACATGGCACCTCCCCCTCCCTCTGGTTTGGCACCCTAGGTAGCCATTCTGTCCATTCTTTGCAGTAGTCCTCTGTACCAGGGGGTTCTCAGGACACACCTAGCCAGTTGGGTTTTCAATATGCACATGATAAATTTGTGTGCACTGCCTGCATCATATGGAAATCTATCTCATGCATATTTATTTTGGATATCCTGGAAACCTGATGGGCTGTCCCAAGGCTTGAGTTGAGTACCCAGAATCCACTTCAGAGTCTTTTGGTTTGGAATGCTGTTGCTATTTATTACTAAAGAATTCACAGTAGCAGGCTGTTCCTGTTAAAGTTATGTTAACAAAGACAGATGTGCTCATTGAATAAACAAAATATCCATTTTAAGAAAAGGGCTTTTATTTTTTTTTTAAAGGTCTAGCTTTCCTTCCCAAAATAGCAACCAGCCACCAGTACAATTCCCATCTTATTAGCAGTTCACTCCACAAGCCTTGGGACAGGGTTACAAGGAAGTTTAATTTAACCTTGGACTGTAGTTTCTAAACTCTTCAAGACAGCTGCATCACTGCCAGCACATCCTTTTCAACTAAGTACTGTATATTGCAGTGGTCTCAAACTCAAACCCTTTGTAGGGCCATATTTTGGATTTGTAGATACTTGGAGGGCCACAGAAAAAATAGGTGGAGGGGCATAATAAAACAAAACAAACGTCTAAGTCCCCTTTTGGCCTAAGTCAGTAGATGCTGAAGTTGGCAGCAGGGAAATGTCCATTCTCAAAAAGAAAATCCAAATTGAGGTCTTTTTTGAGAATGGCCTACCTGCACGTTCAGCAATCTACTGGCCCAGACTGCCACCACGTCTATCCCTACACCACAATCCCGACCAAAAAATCGCCCAAGTCCCAAACCTTTTAGGGGAGGGAGGGGCTAGTCCTTCGCGTAAAAGCAGGATTCTGTAACTGGCGTCTGTCAAAAAACAACACCGGTTACAGAATCCTGTAATCTGCCACCCCCACTGCAACGATCGTGGCAGGAGAGATGCCTAATCTCTCCTACTGCGATCACGATCCCCCCTGATAAAACCACGAACAGGCAGGAGGGAGCCCAGGCCCTTCTGCCGAAGATGGCACCATGATACCCCACACATACACGAATACCGGCAGGAGGGATCCCAAGCCCTCCTGCCGAAGATGGCCCCCCACCCTTCTGTGAACCCCTTTGAACCCCTCCAAATGTCCCCTAACCTGAACCCCCACTACCCGGAATCCCCCACTAACCTATTCAGTTGGCCAGCTGGATGGGTCCCTGGTCTGGCCAACCGGCAGGCCCGCAATCCTCGGAATGGTGGGTTTGCCCCTTCCCGGTGCATTGTGGGAGGCACCGGGGAGGGGCCTAGGGCCTGATTGGCCTAAGCACTTAAGGCCCACCCATAGGAGGGGCCTTAGGCATATGGGCCAACCCTAGTTAGCCATAAAGAGAAGTAGCAAGTCCCATAAGCCACTCTAACCACCACATTTATGGTTGAAAGTGTGAGCCCAACAATTCACATCCATATAGGTAACACCTGCAGCCATAAGGGATATTGGGGTGGTAGACAGGTGGATACTGTAAGTTTTAGGGGAGATTTGGAGGGCTCGTCATACAGTAAAAGGGGGTTCTGGTGAAATATGTACCTGGCACTCTTTATGTGAAGTTCACAGCAATACCCTTAAGGTGCCTCACTACCCTGTTGGGATGTCTGTGTGGCTAGTCCATTAAGATGCTGGTCCCTCCCACATCCAAATGGGCTTGATTTGGACATTTTGAACATGGACGTTTTTGTATTTGAAAATGGCCAAAAATATTGGACGCGGTAAGGATCAAAGCATCCAAATAGGTCATTTTCCCCAAAAAATATTTGGACATCTAGCGGTTTTGAAAATGGATGTTTCCCCACCACAACTTTTGGATGTCTTGTGGGAAACATCCAAAGTTGGACTTAGATGCACTATCGAAAATGCCCCTCTTTAGCTTTAACTTCTAAGTACAGTATTTATTAATATACAGTACTCCCCCAATATTTGTGGGAGTTCCGTTCCAGGAACCCCCGCGAATGTTGAGAAAACGTGAATATGGTTTATAGCGGGGGAGATAGGAGAGGGCAGACGGAGAGGCAGGAGAGAGAAGCCGGAGCACCGGCAAGTGAAGGACATTACTCGCAGTATGCTCCGACTGCCTCTTCCTGTACTAAAGTCGGGCCTCACCAATCAGGAGCTGCATGTCAAAGCAGCTCCTGATTGGTGAGGCCTGACTTTAGTCTGTTCCCCAGGAACTGATCTCCATATTTGTGGCTGTCTGAAAGGGCCATTTACATGTACAAGTGGTACATAAATGTTAGCATCTGTTTTATACAGTTGCCCTCTAAATGGCCAGATAATAATAATAATAATAATTTATTTTCTTGTATACCACCCAACCAGTAGATCTGGGCGGTTCACAACAGGAGAATACTGAGACATTTCAGCACATGGTACAGTCTCATAGAACACACTATCTACGTACTATCTAAAATTATATAATAACAGTAATACAATTGTTAAAAACATTCAAGTACAATATTAAAAATTATTTAAAAATTAAAACATACTATGACAATAAGAATAGAAACAAAAGAACTCATTTAAATATATCAAAATTAATATTCTTATTTGTCAAATAAATAGGTCTTTAATGATTTCCTAAATGTGAAGTAAGAATTAGATTGAACAATCATCGGACTTAGCCAGGAGTTCATCTTCCCAGCTTGATACTCCAGAGTCCTGTCTAAAAAGGTCTTAAAATGACAGGCCTTTGGAGTAGGGAAAATGAACTTTCCAGAATTTCTAGTTCCTTTTGTTGAGTAAAAAAAGTTTCAGATAGGGGGACAAATATGAGGGAGATAATCCAAAAAGCATCTTATAACAAATGCATCCAAACTGGCCCCAAAATGCATCCAAACTGGCCCCAAAAGGCAACCAATGCAACTTGGTATAAAAAGGACTAACATGATCATACTTTTTAAGATTAAAAATCAGGCGAACTGCAGCATTTTGCCCCAACCGAAGTCTTAATATAATCTTTTTAGGTAACCCCAAATAAATTATATTACAATAGTCTAAAGTTGATAATACAATAGATTGAACCAGTAACCAAAAAGATTTGCTGTCAAAAAACTTTTTAATGGTTCTTAATTTCCATAAAACCGCATACCTTTTTAAATGAATAAATCTGTATGTTTCCTAAAAGTTAATGTGCGATCCAAAGTAACCCCCAGAATTTTCAAATTAGACGCTATCTCGAAATTTTAGCCCTTCAGTTGGATATTGTCCCTATACCATAATTGTGGGCCAGGTTAGAGCAGGGAAGAGGTTGAGGTGATGCTAAGAACGGAAGTAGAAGGCTTTCAGAGTACAGTATAAAGCAGTGATGATTTGCCATCAATTCTTGTACGGAAACATCCCAGAATTGTTAAAGAATAATATGCTCAGCTATATACCAAAAAGATCTCCGCGTTCTGAGCATTTAGCTTTACTAAGGATGTCTGTGAAGCCAAGACTTGTTGAGACTGGGTAAAATGACTTTCTGTTATGCAGGAGTTAAGCAAAAGAACTCCTTGGTGGGTCAGATACGAAATTGTTGTGAAAAGGGCAGGTTTAGAAAACTACTTTAGACCCAGTTATTTGTAGATGCTTTTTTTTTAGCTATTTCTGGTAAAGTTGATGAATTAGCCATGATTTTTTTTTTTTCTTCCTTTATTTATTTATCAATTTTACATTTATCAAAATCGAACATTTTGTACAGAAAGATTGTTTGTTAAACATAACATTTAAAAAAAAAAATCTTTACTACAAGAATAATTTTACTTCAAATAATCTCAAGTCCATGTTTCGATCCAAGAATTTTATGAGTGAACATTAAAGAAATTCCAATAGATATATAGGCAAAAACAAGGTATCTATGACAGCTAAACTCTAATTAACTAATCCAATGTTCCTTCCTTTTCCAGACGTTTCAGCATCAGGAAGGTTGTAAGTTGGGCCGGTTCAAAAAAGACATATTTATTATCTCGATACCTTACAATGCACTTACATGAGAAACGTAAGAAAAAAATATCACCCAACTGAGTTAACACCTGGTTTCAATAAAAGAAATTGTCGTCTGCAGTTTTGAGTTTCTTTACTAACATCTGGGAAAACTTGAATTTTCAAACCTAGAAACTTCTTATCTTTATTTTTGAAGAACATTTTTAATATCCATTCTTTATCTGGCAATAATGCCACAGATAATAGAAGAGTAGCTGGTTTAGCCAAATCCTTGTCAGATACTTCCAAAATTGCTGTCAAATCTAATTGAAGGTCCTGCTCCTGATTCTGATCTTCTGCTTGCTGTTGCAATGCTTTACCGGGAAGATAATACACCCGAGTAAAGGGAGGTATTGAGTCCTCAGGAATTTTCAAAATCTCCATGAAGTACCTTTTTACCATTTCCCTTGGACTTATAGAGGGAACTTTTGGAAAGTTTAGCAAGCGTAAGTTATTTGCTCGATAACTATTTTCCATTGTCTCTAATTTTCTTCTGATAAACTGATTATCTTTTATTATTGTTAATTGAACTTGTTTAATCGCGGTCACTTCTTTTTCAATATCTCCTACATTAATTTTAACATTGGAAATTTCTCATCTATTTTCCTCTATTTCTTGTTTCTGAGTTTTTAAGTTCTTCTATTATTCTTACCTTCTTTAATCTGTTTAGTCAAAGAGTCTCCTAGTTTGGAAACCAAGTCCAATATTGAATCCAGGGTAACTTCTGCTGGTTTCCCTAAATGAAAGGAAATTCCCTGTAATGTAGATGCCTTTTTTAAGCTATTTCTGGTAAAGTTGATAAATTAGCCATGATTTTTATTATCTAAATTATAGTACATTTCTGAGAATTGTTTGCATGTTTATTTTATCTTATGTCTATTTTATTATGTATTTGTTTTATCATGTGTCTATTTTAAATACCACGTATGTAAATTATGTAAACCGCTTAGTTTTAAATGGTATATACATTTTTAAAATAAATGGTCACTGTTCCAGGAGTGTCCTGTATGAACGCGATCTAGAACCCATAACCCATCCATTGTGCTGCAGCCACTGCAGGTGAGGTGATGAAAGAGGAGTGATTTTTCACTTATTTCACTTATTTATTTATTTTTTTAGTTTCTAGTTTAGTTATAGCTTGTTTTATTTGTTTTAAATAATAGGATTGAGGCTGTGTGTTATTTAGACTTACTCTTTTGTAAAGGCCTTTCAAGATCTGGTCATTTTCAGGTTTAATATAGTTTGTTACTATATGTTTTAAGTAACAGGATTGAAGGCTACTAAAATGGTATGTGGTCTTCATCATAAGGCGTATACTTTGGAGGAAAGGCGGGAGAGGGGAGATATGATAGAGAAGTTTAAATACCTACAATGTAAATGCGCATGAATCGAGTTTCTTTCATTTGAAAGGAAACTCTGCAATGAGAGGGCATAGGATGAAGTTAAGAGGTGATAGACTCCGGAGTAAATCTGAAGAAATACTTTTTTACGGAAAGGGTGGCAGATGCGTGGAACAGTCTCCCGGAAGCGGTGGTGGAAACAGAGACTGTGTCTGAATTCAAGAGGGCCTGGGATAGGCACATGGGATCTCTCAGAGAGAGAAAGAGATAATGGTTACTGTGGATGGGCAGACTAGATGGGCCATTTGGCCTTTATCTGCCGTCATGTTTCTATGTAATAATATGGTATTATGTGTTTGTATTGTTTGACCTATGAATGTGATGTTGTTACCCGCATAGATTTTGGAGATCAAATCCCAGTGCTGTTCCTTGTGACCCTGGGCAAGTCACTTAATCCTCTAGTGCCCATCGTTTTGAATGTAAGTTTTGAAAGGTCAAAGCCAAAAAATGGCGGTATACAAGTCCCCCATTCCCAAATACTCTTTATGCAGCCTAATGTCACCAAATATGGAATTCCAGAGGACGGGAACTATAATAGAAACATAGGGATAATATTCAGCTGGCTAAACTAAGCCCGGATATTCAGTGCTAGACCATGAGTGATCCCACACTGAATATTCGGAGCTAATTGTCCTGCTGCAAGCCACCAGAATTATGCAGGTCCCAGCCAATATTCAGATGAATATTGTTGAGCACCCATATGACTAATTAAACCCTTTCTGGAGCCCTGTGGGTCTGAGCCTCTTGCACCCCAAAACAGCCCCCTCCTTCCCTTTCCCCACCCCAGGCCACAAAATTAAGAGCTCCCTCTCCCCGTAATGTCTCCATTATCTCCATAACTGCCGGCTCCTCTCCAATGCTGCCCCTTGCACTACTCCTGACCTGCCCAGCTGATCAGAGCTGATATTCAGCTGCACTGCCCAGCTAAGTGCTGCTGAATATTATCGATTACGTGGCCCTGAGTGAAGAGTCTCTCCTGCCCACTTAAATCGCTTAGAATTTTGGCTTGATAGTGGTCTTCATCATTAAGCATATGGGGGATAGACTACTTAGTGGCATATTTTGTAGGGCCTTATAACATGTTCCCATTGAAGCCCTTCAAAATTTAAAAAGCAATTCTACAAGCGTGTGTATTTTTAACAGAAGTCTAGTACTTATGCACGTCTTTGATACTAATAATTGAAAGTTACATAAGTGCCAGGCTCTATACTATAACTGTCTCACATAATTTGTTTAGTGCACAACTTCCAGAGGGGTGTACATATGGGCAGGGCATGGGCATAGGTGTGTCATCAAGCAACTTACAAAATGCTATTAGTTATGCTTTTTGCCTGGCACACATAGGCATGCCAACTTACAGCAGCCACTGATATGACAAAAGTTGGCATGCCAAACTTTAAGCACATCAAAGCAGCTTTGCACTAGTGCTCTATAACAGCGTAGGCACACCCAGAAACCACTATCTTTTCTGTTGTAGCACCTACACTTTGGAATTCCCTCCCTATCAACCTTAGACAAGAGCACTGTGCCTGTTAGTTCAAATCAGGTCTTAAAACGTTTCTATTCAAAGATGGTTTGAAACCTAAAACACTACATCAGCCCTTGAATTAATCTCAACAGGCTTTTTCTCCTTTTTCTTTCTTCTTCTTCTTCCCCGTCTCTTTTCTTCTTTCTCTTGTTTTTCCCACCCTCCTGGCTTGTTCCTTTCCCATATCCTTTGTTTTTAATATGATGTATCCTTTTCCCGTCTTCCCTTCTGTGTCTTGTGGGATCTTTGTATTGTTTTTTTAGTCTGTGTAAGTACCCTTCCTATATTTATACTTTTGTCAAAAAGGGTTTTTTTTTTCTATGTAAACCACTTAGGATTTAATTAGGCAGTATATCAAATGTAATAAGAACATAAGAAATGCCTCCGCTGGGTCAGACCTGAGGTCCATCGTGCCCAGCAGTCCGCTCACGCGGCAGCCCAACAGGTCCAGGACCTGTGCAGTAATCCTCTATCTATACCCTTCTATACCCTTTTCCAGCAGGAAATTGTCCAATCCTTTCTTGAACCCCAGTACTGTACTCTGCCCTATTACGCCCTCTGGAAGCGCATTTCAGGTGTCCACAACACATTGGGTAAAGAAGAACTTCCTAGCATTTGTTTTGAATCTGTCCCCTTTCAAGTTTTCCGAATGCCCTCTTATTCTTTTATTGTTTGAAAGTTTGAAGAATCTGTCCCCCTCTACTCTCTCTAAGCCCTTCATGATCTTGTAAGTCTCTATCATATCCCCTTTCCTCTTCTCTAGGGAAAAGAGTCCCAGTTTCTCCAATCTCTCAGCGTATGAAATGTTTTCCATCCCTTTTATTAGACGTGTCGCTCTCCTCTGAACCCTCTCAAGTAACGCCATATCCTTCTTAAGGTACGGCGACCAATACTGGATGCAGTACTCCAGATGCGGACGCACCATCGCCCGATACAACGGCAGGATAACTTCTTTCGTTCTGGTAGTAATACCCTTCTTGATTATACCTAGCATTCTATTCGCTCTCTTAACGGCCGCTTCACACTGTGCCGTCGGCTTCATTGTCATGTCCACCATTACCCCCAAGTCCCTTTCTTGGGTAATAATAATAATAATAATAATAATAATAATTTATTTCTTATATACCGCTATACCGTGAAGTTCGAAGCGGGTACTTTCATTTAATAACATCCCTCCCATCGTGTAGTTGTACCTCGGGTTTCTGCTTCCCATATCTAATACTATGAAACTGATGCTAAGAGCAGCCATTGTGGTGCCTATATTTTTAATGTATAGAGTTATCCCATTAGTATATTCTATGTTATGATACCTTGTACTGAAATATATAGACATATCCATAAATGCCAGCCAAAGTTGGAAAAATGGAATTCCTTCTTTATTCCCCCCTTTTATGAAGCTGCGTTAGTGTTTATTATCGTTGGCGTGGCAGTAAAAGCTCCGATTCTCATGGAATTCCTATGAGCGTCGGAACATTTACCACCGTGGCTGATGATAAAAAATCCTAATGAAGCTTCAAAAAAGGGGGGTATATTAGCTTTCAAACCCATGTTTTTTACATTTATCATAAATAATCTCCTCTCTACTCAGTAGCTCTAAAGAAGCTGCATATTTGGAGATTTCTATCTTCTTTCTTCTCGTGTCAGTTGGGGCACCCTCCTTGTCTACACAGTTTATCATGTGCTCTCCTGACAACACTGATCTTTGTGCCTGCTGCCAGGTAATCTTGTTGATTTTTGTATTTTCAACAGTTTTTTTTCTCACACCAAATTTGGTGCCAATCTGTTAAGTTTTCAGAGAGTTATTTTACCGTCAGACTAGGAGTTCTCAACCTACTCCTCAGAACACATCCAGATTAACAATAATGAGTATGCCCCAGAGAGACAAATAGACATTTTTGACACCTTGGGCCAGATATTGAGACAGAGGGAAGCAGCCCAGCTACCTCCCATGGCCTGCGACAATCCCGAATATTCAATGTCAGGGCATTGAATATCCAGGTCAAAGTTCACTGCCACGGACTTAGCCAGCCAAGTTCATATTCATTAGCTGGCAGGCTAAGGCCTAGCAGCCAAAGACAGATCTGCCTCTTAGGCGGGTCTAAATAGCTACAGGCATTAGCTGACCATCCAATGAATATTGGTAATGATTGGCTATGTTACATGACATAACCAGTCACTTGCCAATCTGGCAGACCTAGAGTTAACATATGGCTCCAGAAAAAGGAGGACAGACTAAGACATCTAGGTTTTACATCCATTGAAAGCAATGGAAATAAAACCTGGATTTCTCAATCCATCCTCCTTTTTCTGGAGCCATATGGTAACCCTAGGCAGACCAGGTATTGGTGGATAGCCAGCTAAGTATTGCTGAATATTTGGACGCTTGATACCAACATTCCATTGCATTAGAAAGAACACCAACTCCATACCAGCAACAGCTTGCACAATAAAGCAAACTTTTGCTCAGTTTTATTTACTATTTGCAAATAAAAAGTTCCACCTAGCCTTTTTAAAAATAAATTTTTAGCTTCTTCAATTGTTTTCCTTTCTGTGGAGCAAATCAAATCCTGGGGACAAAAGATTAGGATTACCAGTTGTCTGGGGAATAAACGGACATGTTCTCTTTTTAGAGGACTGTGCGGGTGCCTGGACAGTTGTTTTTTTTTTAAATGGGGGAGTCTATTCAGGTTTAGCAGGCTCTCCCGACTCCCTCACCTGCCTCCTCCCCAGGCACTGCATTGAATCTTTGGGCAGCCGTTGGCAGTGGCAATGAGATGAGCCTGCTGCCGTCAGCCTGCCCCATAAGCTGCTTCTCTGCAGCGACTTCCTGTCCCCGCTTAAGCAGGACTTGCAAAGAGGCGACTTCCAGGATAGGCCATGGCAGCAGGCTTACTTCGTTGCTGCTGCTGCTGGTTTCCCAGATTGAATGCAGAGGCCAAGGAAGAGGTAGGTGGGGGAATTGGAAGGTAGAGAGAGAGAGGTCGTCCGGATCCCACTGGGGGGGGGAGGGTGGAAGGACAGAGAGACACGCAGACAGAAGCACCTGCGGAGGGGAGGAGTTGAAGGAGCCAGAGAAGCATCCATAGCTAGGGGGTAGGGAGAAATGCTATTACAAGGAGCTTTTGGGGAATAGAGGGTGAAGAAGGAGAGAAAGGCAGATGCTGGGATGGGGAGGAGATTGAGAAAGCCAGTGGATCTGGGGAGGGGAAAAGAGATACAATTCCATGTTGTGGGGGCAGGGGAGAGAAGAAAGAGAGATATTGATCCTGGGGCGGGGGTAGAGGAGAAAGGGTAAAAAAGGAAGAGAAGCTGGACGAGGGTGGAATACGGGGACAGGGATAGAAGAATGGCCTTGGAAACAAGGGAAGGAAGGAGAGATATGGATAAAGATGGGACTGAAAGGGTGATGAGATGCAGTGGAGGGTAGATGAGGGCTAAAGGGGTACAGAGGATGAGAAGGGGCACTAATGGGGGAAAGGTGGAGGGGTGGGACAGGGCAGGGACCGGTGGGAGGCAGAAGGTGTGTGGGTAAGGCTGGGCTAGGGTCATGCGTCCTCTTTTTGGTCTTCCCAAATATGGTAACCCTACAAAGGATACCTTTATTTGTTCCAAACTATACATGAAAATGCATAGGTTTTGTAATTTCTCTCAGCCCCACTTTTGACAATGGCCTAACTATGACAGTGTATCCTAAATCGATGTGAATAGATTCAACATAGTGGCAATACAGAAAGCTGAATAAGTATTCTCAGATTCCATAATGATGATTTTAGGGATCACTTTTGGCATTTTATTATTGGGTCTAGCATGACATAATTATCTTCACTTATGAACAGCGTGCTTTTGATACATTTTATAAATATCGTACAGGCTTGACATTTTTAACATTTGTACTATATCATTTACAAATGAATTCTTTCTGTGTGCGTAAAGTTCCCTAACACTTGTAAACATAAATGGTGCTATTATCAAAATAGAAAGCTTCAGGTTATACACAGATCTCAAGAATATTGCATAGCCATAAGTGCATGGTCAACAATTAGTCTGCATCATTTTTTAAAGGGAATATTAATCACTAGTGTCTCATGTTAGAAAGTACAGACTACAAAGAATCATCTGCACATTTTGCAAACTCTGCTCAACAGTTTGGTTAATAGATTAGGGTTCACATAAGTGTAAATAGCCCTCTGCAACCTAGGATCTGACTTGGATCATTTTTCTAAAGGGGAATGCAAAGATAATTCCGTGGTGCATGGAGGAGCTGTTTGAAGCCATTTTGGCCTGTGTTTGAAGGATCCTTTTCTACTAGACAAGACTGGATTAGTCAAGTCATCATGTTTCATTATAAGAATATACAAAGCTATCAAGCTAGATACTCAAAGAAAACAGAGAAGGTGACAAGGTAGTATTCAATATCTTTATTCTATGAAGACTCGACACATATGTCGATCCGAAGGCCTGCCTCAGGAGTCTTTCAGTTCCGCAGAACCTGGGTTAATTTCCACATTGTGGACAAATTTTTTAGTGATCATTCTGATTGATGTGTTCGGTGAATGACTCAATCATTATAATTTATAAGATAGAGCAGTCAACATATACTGTATTGATCAAAGCATTAAGATTCCTGAGGCAGGCCTTCAGGCCGAAACATCTGCGTGTCGAGGCTTCATAGAATAAAGATATTGAGTACCACCTGGTCTCATTGTAAGAGTATACATGGGAATAGGGACCACATATGTCCTAAAACAGTTTAAATTGATCCCTAAATACATCTACCAGTTCAGTGGCCCCCATGGGAGACAAACCAGTTTCAAAAAAAGAATTATGGAACGACTGAAGGGTATGCAGTGTGAAGTCTTGGAAGCACAGAACAACGTCTGCCTGCTAATAGATTTGAGATTTATCTTGCATTATAAGATTATATTGTCCCAAAGCTTTACAATACTGTATGACTCATAGCTCACTCTGTCTACTTTCTATTTTGGCTGCCAACTCGTTGCCTCAGTTGTGTTCAGTTTTTCAATAGATATATTTTGAACATTAACCTGCTGGGCTCTATCCACTAAAGTTGAAAAAACAGATGGGGGAGGGGTCATGAAAAATGCTTTGTGGGGATGTGGGTACAGGGACTGCAGGGGCAAACCCCCAGGCTTATCAATTTTCAGCTGTTTCATTTATGTTTTCCCAATATATTCTGTGGCAAAAAAAACCTCTGCCATTTTCAAGTGCACTGTGAATGCTAAACTCAGTAGATAAAGGAAGTTGACCTGAAGATAAAGGAAGTTGACAAAATAATAATAATAAAACTATACATTGCAAAAAGAGAAAACCCTGGAAATATCAAATTAAAAAAAGATGACTGTACACGTATTATCTGTCCATATGGCCTGACACGAAAAACACAAAAATAAACCCATTTTATTGTACATTATATTACAAATAGAAGTCAATAAATAGAGGAATAAAAACAAGCGGAGAAGGTTTGCATGAACACAGATGAAACCGGTTTCAGTTGGTACTTGATAAACTTTTCTTGTTCGATTCCCATGAAGTGTCAGAGTCAGTTTCTGTCCAAGACAGGTCTCTTATCACATCCAGCAGAGATAACTTTGCCTTAAAAGTGTAAAACAGATGAAGGACAGTACAGTAGGCTTTGGACGAGGCTGGAGAAGCCAACGTCACTCGCACTCTCCCAAGAATCCGACAGATTTGCAGCTCAGAATAAATAAAGTGACGGGCCCTATTGTTTTTCAGTTCCGACACCTCCTTATCGCTACGATTTGTTGCAGAAGAGTGGCGGAAACATGGCATGTGACACCTTCAAATAAAGTGGAAGGGAGGGAACGTTATCTTTATGAACTGATAACTTCAACACTCACATTGACAAAAAGATCCTCCATGGGCAGCTAGCCATTTTCACCCCTTTTTTTGGTTATATCAGCTATGGAAACTCAGAAATAGCAGCATATTTATTGAATTCCCCTATAAGGAATTATGCTGGGGGGGGGGGGGAGTTTAGAGTTTTCATTTTGGTTGCCTACGTTGAAACATACTTGAGAAAATTAGCTTTGCATATTAACAGAGCCACGGCTATTGCAGATACACGCAAATTCCATTGCCTGAAATTGTAGCAATCATATACATCATATTTAAATAATTTTGCATTTCAGTGGATGCCCTGGAGCTGTACAGTACATAATATCTGAAGTACTAGGTCCATTGCTGCACAGTGAAAGGTAAACAACTGAACCAGGCATCAGAAACAAAGATTTTCTGTCTCAGAGGAGCCATTCTAACTCCTTTTAGGGGTCCTTGTATTAAGACGTACTAACCGATTTAGCGCATGCTAAAGATTATCGCGCACTAAATGCTAAGGCGCCCATTATATTCTATGGGTGCCTTAGCATTTAGCGCGCGCTAATCTTTAGCATGCACTAAATCGGTTAGCGCGCCTTAGTAAAAGGACCCCTTAGTTGCAACCTGGACATTCTGCTGCTAATATAGGCAGCAGCCTATGACAAGAGTTTATAACCTTGTCTTTAAATAATTCTCCCTTTCCCCAAGCCAATCTGTTTATTTAGCAGATCCAGTTAATATGCTGCATATGGTGGAGGAGATGCATGCAAATCTACCTCATGCATATTCATTCTGAGCAAAGAGAGCAGTTCTATAACAGTGTGCTTCCAGTTAGGTGCTCTGATAGCACGCAGTTAGGAATATATTCTATAATGACACGTGGGCACCTAGATTTTTCATTATAAAATATTAGTGTAACCTATAGGCCAACATTCAGAACCTAACTCCAATGCTAGAGGTGATTAGCATCAGATTTAGTGTCTTCAGGATGTTCAGAGGGCACCAGCGCAGGGAACAGCGCGGGGGCTGAAGATCAGCACAAATAGCATGCAGATTAGGGTGGCCAGGTTTTCCAATCGGAAAATCCGGACCCCGTAAACCTGACCCCCAGGGCCTCCCAGTTCCGCCCATCCCCGCCCTGTAATGCCCTAATCCCGCTCCCAGTCCCGTTCTAGCTCCACCCCCCGCTGCCTGCTCTTGTCGGGCAGGGTGGAAGTCCGCGCAAAAGGAGGACATGTCCAGGGAAATCCAGACGTCTGGTAGCCCTAATGCAGATGCAATACAAACATTTGATATTCTCTTCTAATGCTCAGAAATGGTGCGCAATCCAGACCTTGCCCTTACCGCTGGAAACCTAACACCAGCTGGCATTTAGATAGGATGGGTTTTAACAGCCGCAGCTGAAGCTTATGCATGTGTGTTTTAGCCGCAGCTTGAGGGCCTTGTTACAGTCCCTCATCAATACACTTGAGCGGATGAAATGTTAGCGGGAATGAACGGAGCCTTGCTGAGAGATAAGTTATGACCGCACAGCTGAAGAGAGTAGGTGTAAGTTGAAGAGCATTACGGGCCTGTCCTCTTTCTGGCTCTCGGCTCCCCACTTTGACCGGACATACACACAGGAGCTTACGCTCAGCTGCGTTCCTTCTCCTTACCGAAAAGTAATTTCCCAGTGCTCATCGCTAATAGCGTACGTATGATTTCCCTGCTATTAGTATTGAACATTGGGAAGTTATTTTTTTTTGGCACTGCTCCCTGTGGTTTTCTGCGCTGTAGAGAGCAGCACAGGAATTCTGAGTATCAGCCTGCTAGTATGGATGCATCTGACGTTTATGCATCTCCAGTTATGCCAGTTGTAGACCTGGCCATAACTGCAGTCGCCTAAATATGGCCGGAATATGCATAACTTATGTACATAATGCTCCAGATTCTATCAACTTGCATGCCCAGATTTATGCCTAGTATGCATGCGCAAATTATAGAATAAGGGCAGTTGGGCGCACAGCTTAATTGTTGGTGCTTAAATAGGTATTAGTTGGCACCAATGAGTATTTACATGTGCAACTGCCCTTAGTGCTTTTCTAGAAGTTGCTTGCTGATTCCATTGCATGTAACTTCTAGGGGGCGTGGCATGAGCAAGTCAGGGGCATGCCTAGAGGTTAGGCATGAAGCTTATAAAATACTAGGAGTTGCACGCCTAACTACCAGCAATTAAGTGCAGCCAGTGGCGTAGCAGGGGTGAGTGACGCCCAGGGCGGTGGCGTTCCTCTGCTGCCCACTTCCCCGCCCCCCCTGCCATGCACATATGCGCCCCTTACCATTACCTCTTTATCTTCGGCGTGAGAAGCCACGAACTTGCCGCTCGCATCGGCTTCAGCGCTCTCTCCTAGGCACGGGTCCAGGCAGTGACATCAGCAAGTTCGTGGCTGCTCGCGCTGAAGTTAAAAAGGTAGGGAAGAGGCGCGCGCATGGCAGGGGGAGGAGTGGGAAGGGGAGGCGGAGAGCAGGAGGGGTACCAGCACCCCGAGGAAGACCACACCCCCGCAAACCCCCCTTACTAAGCCACTGGGTGCAGCACTTATACCAGGCTTTGACATAGCGTAAGTGCTTGCGCCTAAAGTTAGATGCAAAACTGGACTTTCGCTAGTATTTTGGAATGGAAACTTTGTGTTGAGCTGCCATTATAGAATTTGCGCTTAGCATGCATCTCCTGGGGCCTGTGGTTTGGTTCTCTTTTTTGAATCTACCCCTATGTGCATAACTGGTTGTACGCCTTCTTGTAGTTGCACGCTATAGCACGTGCATGTTCCCTTACAGTATAGCATTTATGTGAACAGGTGCTGATTTTTGCTGCATTTTCATGTTCAAGGGACATGTAACTGTGGGTGTCTAATTATAGAGCTGCCTTTATACTGCTGAAAAACAGATTGGCTGGGGAACACTCAAGAACTAGGTTGAAAGCTATTGGATTAGAGGTTCAGTTGAAGAACTGACAAGTTCAGTGTTCCCAAACATGTCCATGGAGACCCCAGCTAGTTATGTTTTAAGGAATGAATATTCATGATATAAATTTACATGCACTACTTCCACAGCCTGCAAATCTATCTTATATATTCATCATGGGTATCCTGAAAACCCAGAACAGGTTTGGGAACCTGGTTGATAAGAACATAAGAGTTGCCATACTGGGACAGATCAAAGGTCCATCAAGCCCAGTATCCTGTTTCCAATAGTGGCCAACCCAGTCACAAGTACCTGACAAAATCCCAAGGGGTAAAACAGATTTTTATGCTGCTTATCCTAAGCCATCCCAATAATAACTTACGGACTTTTAGGAAATTATCCAGACCTTTTTTAAACCCTGCAAAGCTAACTGCTTTCACCATATTCTCCGGCAACAAATTCCAGAATTTATGATCTTTTGTATTAGTGCAGTTTATTGGTTTCCTTGAGCAAATGGGAATACCGATACCTGTTATGCTTAGGCACAGTGCAGGCAGCTGCTTTGCAGGCTTCCCCAAAGATCTGTACTAACAGAGGCCTCATTCCTAATTCATATTTTCTGTACTATCCAAGACTAGTGTTCTGAACAGTGACTGCCAGTTATGACAAGCTGTTTTGTAATATGGTCTAAAGGCAATTGAATATTCATTGGGTTCAAGTGAACCATAGTTGAGGCAGTGGCACAGTAGCAGAATTGCATAAAATGATACATATTTGTAATTTAACAAAAAAGCAAATGCAGTTATGGGATTGGACAATGCCATAAGACTGAGTTTCCAAAACATGTCCTGGTGACCCCTATAGACAGACTGGTTTTCAGGCCTTGCACAAAAGTACGCATGAGCATGTATTTGCATATTGGAGGTTTCCAGGATTTGCACATTTTTCTCCTTCATATTTATTGTGGTTAACCTGAAAACCTAGCTGGCAGTGGGGTCATGAGGAAAGGTTTGGGAAGCCCCGATATAGTATGCATTACAATATTTATTTACATTTTATACATTATATTTGTCTGAACATTTGGTCCAAATTATAGAACAAGAGATGGATATTAGTCACTACATAGCTTGAACGTTGTTTGCCCTAGAGCAATTTTTAAAATTCCTGAAGCGAGGAGGGTCTGAACTTTTTTTTTCCTTTTTTTTCTTTTATAGAAATGCAGAGGGAAGAACCATACCGTAATCTAGAAACAGATGACTAGAAAAAACTGAAGCTAAATATTTTCCTATCAAGAAAAAAATATCTGTACACACATTATTAAATAACCTTTTTAAATAGGAAACTCAAAATGTACAAATTTACAGACATTAAATACTCCCATATTTTCATACTGGTCTTTCTAAGTACTATCTGCATCCACATTCTGATACCACCATTCCTTCGTACTTAAACTTGTAGGTCACCACCCCAGCATCTAAGTAGAGTATGGAAATAGGGTCCAGCTTAGTGGGTACACAGCACGCTTTGGATGCTTTTTGGGGATTCTTCAGGTGCATCAATGTCTGAACAATAGCATGCTTTGTTGGTGTGACGTGTTCTGTGAGCGGATAGGAACATACTCCACGGCATTCATAGGCTTCATATCCAGTAGGGGCTATGATCCAAGAATCCCAACCGATATCCTTAAAGTCTATATAAAGTTGGGCCTTTTTACAGTTGTTTCCTTTTGCATTCCTCCTGATTCGGGAAGTAGAGTCATAAATGATGTTAGATCTCATCTGAAGCAAAGCCTCTTCACTGGGGCCACCATTTAGGCTGTTGGCATCCAAGATATCTAAATCCAACAGCTGTTCATGCTCCATCATTTCATGTAACTCCTTTTTCTCTTCCTTCCTGTCATTGCTCTGGTCATCTGAAAACACGATCAACAGAGGCACATGTTTGGCCTCTGGTTTCATATCTATGTCAAGATCTCCATTCATGTTGGGCTCGTCATCATCATCCACGCTCTCAATGTGAACCTCAAGTCTATGAATTGTTGAGTCTGCCCTTCTCCAGCGGCGGATGGCTTCTGTTACCTCAAATGTTTCCCATTCGTTGGTGGTTTCATAGATGTGTCTGGAAGCCAACTGAATCATCTTTTTCTCATCATCCTGCTCCTCTTCTTCCTCCTTGTATTGCTGCACTTGATAAATGGTCACTTTTCGGTCCAATCCATCGTACATTTTTCTGTCTTTTTCGACCAAGGTGTAAAGTCGCAGTTCTGCCATGATTATGTCTTCATGGTGTGGAATGGACACATTAAACAACAGAGGATACTTTCTCACTCCTGGAAGGACAATGGACTGGGACGTCAAATCTACAGTTGAAAAACAGTAAATCAATAAAAATAATCATAAATTTAAGGCAAATATGAAATGTCAGCATTTCTTTATCTGGGTGTAAAAAACATACAGTTCAAAATGCAGCTGAGCTGTTGGCTTCTACAAGCTAGATGGAACATTATATCCCGTATTTTGCATTTATTTAATTGTCAGCCAGTAATTCCACTGGTCCAGTTTAATGATTAATATTGGTGGTTTGAAGAACAAAAAGAATCATTATTATTTTAGGCCTATTCTATTCAGCATTACATATTCATTTATGTGACTCCAAACACGGCCAATTATACTAAAATATATGCCAATTATTTTTTTTTAACAGATTTGATTTGTGTGTATTGCATGTTTAGTAACAATAATCAAAACATCGGGTTTTCCAAATCTGAACAATCGAAAATTGCATGGGTATTTTTAGTGTCTTTCAGTTTTGTGTGCACAGGGCATTGGTCTTTGACCTAAGGGCCGCCGTGTGAGCGGACTGCTGGGCACGATAGACCACTGGTTTGACCCATCAGTGTCAATTCTTATGTACTTATATTAAAGAGAGCATTTTGCATTTAATTATACATGGAAATTTGAAATTAAAATTTCAAGAACACTGAATTTAACTTCCCCCCCCATCCCAGCTCACTCTGAAGAACAGCTTACCAGTTCCTGCTGCCCACAGTACACCTCCTCTCTGTTTCCTGTTGCTGAGAACTATGCTGATATTGCATTAGAGTACTTCTACCCACTCTGAGTCCCGTAGTTGTGAGTGCTGTGCTCTTCTCTGTTTGTAAGAACAGTGCAGGAACTCAAGTACCTGTACAACTCAGTCTCCTAGAACTGCACAGAGCCAAACAGAAGACCCAGCACAGAAGCTAGATAATGGCATTTGTCAGGCTTCAAAAGGTGAGATAAGGATGGTTTTCGCTGTTTAACAAACAAAGTGGCAATCCTATTAGGCACCCTGATGCCAAGCAGGAAATGCCTATTCTGTATAACAGAATGAATATGCCTTATATGTAAACACCTGCAGGGCTGCAGCGGGAGCGGACTGCTGGGCACGATGGACTACTGGTCTGACCCAGCAGCGTCAATTCTTATGTTCATACAAGCCACAGAGCTTATAAAGGGAATGGAACTCCTCTTATATGAGGAAAGGCTAAAGAGGATAGTGCTCTTCCAGTTGGGAAAGAGACAGCTGAGGGGAGATAGGATTAAGTCTAAAAAAAATCCTGAGTGGTGTAGAACTGGTGAAAGTGAATTGATTTTTTACTCTCTCGAAAAGCACAAAGACTAGGAGACACTCAATGAAGTGATATGGAAGAACCTTTAAAACAAATAGGAGGAAATATTTTTTCACTCAACACATAGTTAAACTCTAGAACGTGTTGCTGAAGGATGTGGTAACAGTGGTTAGCATAATTGGATTTAAAAAAAAAGAGGTTTGAGCAAGTTCCTGGAGGAAAGGTTCATTATCTGCCATTGAGACAGACATGAGGGAAGCCACTGCTTGTCGTGGGATTTTAGCATGGAATATTGCTACAATTTGGGTTTCTGCTAGGCACCTGTGACCTGGATTGGCTACTGTGGAAACAGGATACTGGGGATAGATGGACCATTGGTCTGACCTAGTATGGCTATTCTTATCTGTGGTAAGGGTGTGTGTAACCTACAATATTCTGTAAGTTATTTGCATATGTGGGCCTTGCCCTTATTTATGAACTGCCTTTTCTTGAAATCACCCAAAGCGGTTTACAATACATCCTCTATAATAAAACCCTAAGCGCGCATGCTCACTTATGGTTTTGTGATTCCTGCAGCGTGCTGTGTCCTTCCATGGCCTTATTCTATTTACGGTGCACGGCGGCTCGAGGCATGCGCGGTGACTGTCGGCGCGTGCAGGTCACAGCGGCTTGAGGCAACTGTTGGCATGTGCAGGCAGTTGAGCTTTGGCGAATGGTGTCGTGCGGGTACTGACAGGACAGGAGGACAGACGCGAATGGAACGGAAGCCGGATGCTGGACAGGGGGAGCAGTTAAGGGGTGCTGCTGGACAGGGAGAGCAAGGAAGAGGTGCTGCTGGACAGGAGGGGAGGTAACAGGAAGGGAGGCCTATTGCTGGACAAGGGGAGCATAGAAAAGGTGCTGCTAGACAGGGGGAGGGGAGTAAAAGGAAGGGAGAAGGCCTGCTGGACAGAGGGAGCAGGGAAGAGGTGCTGCTGGACAGGGGGGAGGTAAAAGGAAGGGAGAAGGCCTACTGCTGGACAGGGGGAGAAGGGAAGAAGTGCTGCTAGATAGGGGGAGGTAAAATGAAGGGAGAAGGACTGCTGCTGGACAGGGGGAGTAGTGAAGGGGTGGTGATGGACAGGGGAGATGTAAAATGAAGGGAGAAGGGCTGCTGTTGGACAGGGGTGAGCAGGGAAGAGGTGCTGCTGGACAGGGGGGAGGTAAAACAAAGGGAGAAGGCCTACTGCTGGACAGGGGGAGCAGGGAAGACTTGCTGCTGGACAGGGGGGAGGTAAAACAAAGGGAGAAGGGCTGCTGCTGGACAAGGGGAGCAGTGAAGGGGTGCTGCTGGACAGGGGGAACAGGCAAGGGATGGTGGTGGACAGCTGAGGAAAAAGAGAGACAGAAAGAAAGACAAACAGACAGAAAGCAGCCAAGGAGAGAGAAAGAGAAAAAAATAAAGAAAGACAGACAGAAAGCAGCCATGGAGAGAGAGAGAAAGAAAGAAAGACAGATACACACATCTATTCTAGCACCCGTTAATGTAACGGGCTTAAAGACTAGTTGCATAATAATCAGGTACTCTTAAGTATTTTCCTTATCTTTCCTGGCAAGTTCATAATCTAACTGTGATACCTGGGGCAATGAAGGGTCAAGTGGTATGCCCAGGGTCACAGGGAGCAGGCTGTGATCAAGCTCAACCTCAGAGTGCTGAGGCAGCAGCTCTAACCAATAGGCCACTCCTCCCCTCCATGTATGCCCCCTTACATAGGTGCACAATCCAACTTACATATTCTAGTGCTGAATAGCACTTAAGGTGTTACATGGGCCTGCACAAAATGGTGCACAGTCCCAGAATTCCCCTTTAAACATTGATTTCATTTTTGTCTCTGGCAGCGATGTGGGGGTATGGGAGGGAGTTATTCATGTTTATTGACTGAGACTGAAAGAAAAGGTTTGTGGAGCCTTAAATCTGTGACGGATGCATGGGATAAATATACTACTACTACTACTATTTATCATTTCTGTAGCGCTGAAAGGCATATGCAGCGCTGTACATGCGCATTTAGCATGCAATAGACAGATTCCTATATAGAAAGAGGAAAGGATTAAAGCTAAACGAGATTCATACTTTAAACAGGGCACAGAGGGGTGCAAGCTGCACAGATGTGTAACTACTAAAAAGCAGACTGAACTGACCATACATCTCTTCATCTGTCATCGTGTTATATTTTCTATGTTTACTATGGCCCTTATTTTAAGCATTTAAAGGCATTTAGAGGCTCGGATGTTTAAATGTCATTCAGAATGGGGAGCTGAGTACGCTGACATGACAAGTGGGAGTGTGGAGGGCGGGGAGAGGGAGAGGTCTGGGTGGGACAACAACAGAGATGTGCATTTCCTATTTCACATAGGGAATATACGTCTGCCTTGGAAAACCTGAATTCTGGAATTTACATCTGCTCCAAGGCATATCTAAGTGTCTTATATAGGGGCTACTGTAAATCCCCATGTTTTGGATCCTCCTGATGCTAACATTCCCCCCTTCCCCTCTGTCATCCTGATGACAGCTTCCTGAACCCACCTGACAGCAGCTGTCCCTCCCCCACCAGCACCAAACATACCCTTCTAGGTGACCCCCCCCCCCCAGCCCCCGTAACCAGCAAATAGACTCTTCTCCAAAAGCCTCCCCCAGCAAGGGAGGCCCCTGCAAGTGGGTATGAGCCTGATAAATGGCAGCGTCCCCAATCACCCCAGGATCTAAGACTCTCAAACTTTTTTAGCTCCGGTATACTAAACGGAACAAATATTTATCGAGGCACACTAAGGGCTCCTTTTACAAAGGTGCGCTAGCATTTTTAGCGCACGCACCAGATTAGCACGCTCAAGAGGAGACGGTAGCAGTTAGCGCGCTTTTCCACGTGTTAAGGCCCTAATGCACCTTTGTTAAAGGAGCCCTAAATGGAGCAAATGTTTTTCTTGGCACGTTATAATTATAACTGAAATTATAAAATTGCAAAACCAATAAAAAGTTTAATTTGAGAGTTATTCATTTAAAGTTCTTTAAGCTATGTATGGGTAATTATAACGCCGGTGAAACTAAAGTAAGAATAGAATTGCTAATCAATGTGAAGGATTTGTTTTTTTTGAGTGCACAGTAACTTAAAACTCGGCTTGATAGTCAATAAGCAAACAAGCATTTCATCATCCACCATCTGCAGTTTTTAAAATTTAATTTCTGTCAAGAGTTGCAAATCCAAAGTCACAAAGATAAGATACAAATGGCAACAAAGCCTTGATTGCTTTGTTGCTCAAGTTAGGATAACTACTGCATAAAAAATAAAATTACTTGCCATTAGTTTTCAAGGACCAATCACGTCAAAGAATGATGCTTGTCTGGGCGGTTGCATCCTTATGCATACAGACGCTGATAACATTAACAGACTCTTGTGTACATGACGTACATGTCATATGAAGGGAATTTAAAAAAAATAAAGTAAAATTCTGGAATCTCGGGGCACACCACTGTGCCGTGGCACACAGTTTGAGAGACACTGCCCTAAACTATGGCCCTTAGATTCTGTTCCCCACTCCCACCCGACCCCCATCCTTCGGCTTACCAGGAGTCCCTCGTGTCAATGCCATAACAATCATGACACCAGCCACAGAAGCCTAAGAGAACAAGTTTTTTCCCCCCTGCATTCGGCTTTCTAAAATCATTTTAACCCTCGACATGGAGGGGCTTGGTCATGGGAGTATTTTTAAAACAAATAGGAGGAAATATTATTTTACTCAAAGAATAGTTAAGCACTGGAACTGGTTGCCAAGGATGTGGTTACAGCACTTAGCATAGCTGGGTTTAAGAAAGGTTTGGACAAGTTCCTAGAGGAAAAGTCCATAGTCTGCTATTGAGACAGATATGGGGAAGCCACTGCTTGCCCTGGGATTGTTAGCATGGAGTGTTGCTACTATTTGGGTTTCTGCCAGGTACTTGTGACCTGGATTGGCCACTGTTGGAGACAGGAAAATGGGATAGTTCAGTGGTCTCAAACTCGCGGCCTGGGAGCCACATGTGGCCCACCAGGTACTATTTTGAGGCCCTCAGTATGTTTATCATAATAAGACTTAGTCAAAAGGAAAAATTTATAAACTATAAAGAGTTTGACCTCATGCAAAATTGTCATTTCTTTAATAAAACATTAACTATTTTTTCTCAGGCCCTCCAAGTACTTACAAATCCAAAATGTGGCCCTGCAAAGGGTTTGAGTTTGAGACCACTGGGATACTTGGACCATTGGTCTGACCCAGTATAGCTGTTCTTAGTTTCACATGTCCTGACTTGGACATATGAATTACCTATTCACATTCTTTCTAAAATCTGCTTCCAAGTAAAATGTTAAACTTTACAATAATATATGCATACATATAGATATAAATATTTTGTGTTAAAGATGCTTCTCCTAGTACAAAGAAATAGTCCATTTAAATAAGAAGGCATGTCACATTCAGCTAATAAAAATGGCAAGAGATGTCAGCACCTTTCTCTGGTACCTTATAATAAAATAAACTAATGGGAAAAATATATATTTTATATATATATATATCGGTAACAGAATGAGATAATACGACCCAGTTTTTGAAGTTTACACTCTATGCACTCTCCTAGCATTTAGCTAGGATTTCAACAGGCGTCTACATCTCCTTTGCGGTGGGATGAGTCTAAGGATTCCTGCAGCTTTTATCAGTGTAATAGTTTACCATGGTAGCTGGAGAGAGAGCGAGTTCACACATCAGCCAGGGTTATTATGCTGAATGTGTGCTGGAAACAAAGCATCGGACCGGCTTGGGTTTGGGATTTTGTTCACACCTTTTTCAGTTGTAACTCAAGGTGTGTTACATTCAGCTACAGTGGGATTTCAGAAACAATAACAGAAAAGAAAAAGAACCTGATTTCCAGAGTTTATAAAATCATAATAAACAACTTTTTGCATACAGTATAAAATATACATTATACTTTTTGTATATATTCCCAATAAATAAAATTCCAGTACATACCATAAATAAATATATATGCTAATGTATATCTGTGCATCTAGTTATGTCAAATTCCATGAAAATATTTTTTTACAGAGGAAAACTAATTGTAATTTATATTCTATCCATATCTCATCTGACTTTTGGAAACAACCTACAAATCAAGAGATTATTGCTTCCATCCATTAGTTAGTTACAGTAGTTCATTCACGTACCAGGGCTATAGCCAAGCCTTTTTTTTCCCCTCATGTAAAAAATTATATTTTCTCAGGTAATAATAACCAGAGCTGAACTGCCCTAGTGTGTGTATAGAATGTCACCTGCTCTTTTTATAAAATCAAACTACTTGCAAAATCCCGCAGAAGTACCATCAGGATCAAATTCTTGAGATAGGGCTGCTTGACCTTTCCACCTTCTCTGACTTGCTTCCCAGCTCACTAGAGAACTTTTGACACCTGTTAATGAATTTTGACTAAAATGATTTTTTCCTTTGACAGGCCCTGTAAGAGTTTGAGCTGGTATTGTCTAAATCTGTACGGTGGACAAAATCAGGTGTGTAAAACCTAAAGGAAGTGCGACCTTGTCTGACATACTTCCTGGAAAATGAATTAACAGTTTGAGACTTCTCCCTTTGGGGGTTAACAGATATTAATATTTCTGCAAATCTTATCCACGTGCCCATTCCTTTTTATAATATGATCACTTAGAGATCTAGAGAGAAGGGCTTACCTTCATTTTTGAAACTTCTAACAATGTTTGCCGATGGCACAGATGTCCTATCAGTAGCAAACTTGTTGTACAGCTCTAGCATGTATTCCGGCGGGTCAACCTTGGCTGGGGCATGCGAAGGGATGCCAGACAAATTCAGAGTCTTCAGAAACTCATCTTTCATATTCTCCAGCATTGTGTTGAAATCAACCTCTTGCTCTGACAGGACTTCATCCAACAGTGGTCTGTCTTGGTCCAGAGAATCCTCCAAACTCAAGATAGGACTACAGGCTCCCAAGCAAACCAATGAGCAGAGGGTTGCACAGAGCCAAAGGGCTACACATTCCATTGTTTTTGTTTCACTCTTGTCTCCAGTGATTCTCAAACCCCTTTAGCTCTTCTGTGGACTCTGTGGCTGTTTTATCCTCTGGAGAGCACAGAGGAAAGCTTATGTCATCCAGAGAGTTGACAAGTTTGGAAGCACTTGCCTAGAGCTTGTGACCATCCTCCTTCTCTCTCACTCTCCTTCTCTCCCCTCCCCCTCACTTCTTCTAAAAAAGCCAGGTTTCAGTAATGGGATGACATAGACCCTGTGGTCTCTTTGCCTCTGTTATCTCTCCAGTGTAAGCTGTTCACTAGATTTTGTTGCTATCGCACAATCCCCCTCTCTCTTAATGAGCATTTTGTAAACATGTCCACATTCTGACACTGCTTAGAAGATAGCTTAATTTTCTCGTTGCAAATGATTTGCCCTTCTTCCTTCAGTTAACATCCCTTTAGCATTTCCTGCCAACTTCTAGCAAAAGATTTATTTTAAGAGAGTTTAGGATGACATTCAAACAAAATATAGCCTCTATATGTGTGGCAAAGTACAATAATTTGCTAAATTAACAACAAA
This sequence comes from Geotrypetes seraphini, assembly GCF_902459505.1. Lineage (NCBI taxonomy): Eukaryota > Metazoa > Chordata > Amphibia > Gymnophiona > Dermophiidae > Geotrypetes > Geotrypetes seraphini. The sequence goes on from NC_047089.1 coordinate 206,077,669, forward strand.
TGACCTCATTAAGACAAAGGGGTGCAATTAAAATATTTTGGATGTGGAAGAACTTTACAATGTTGAATAGTTCTTTCTGTGCACTTGGCTAATATAATCATTAAATTCTGTTTCAGTTTAAGTACATGATAACCCAGAAGATATAGGGCTCCTTTTATCAAGCCGCGCTAGCGGGGTTAACGCGCATGACGTTTCATCACAAGCTAACCCCCGCGCGGTCCAAAAACTTACCGCCTGCTCAAGAGGAGGCGGTAGCGGCTAGCGCGGCCGGCGGTTTAACGTGCGCTATTAGGCGAGTTAAACCGCTTGCGCGGCTTGATAAAAGGAGCCCTGAGTGTTGTCTTCAATTAATATGGGACACTTTGAATACCATCCTTCTCACTGTGTAATCTTAGTACCAAAAATGTAAAGCGGATGGGACTTGCACACTGCTTTTTCTGTGTGCTGTATACAATCAAAGTGGTTTACATATTTTTAAAGAGATACTTATTTTGTACCTGGGGCAATGAAGTGTTTAAGTGACTTGCCCCAAGTAACAAAGCTGCGGTAGAAATTGAGCTCACAACCTCAGGCTGTTGAGGCAGTTTCTCTAGCCACTAGGCCACTCCTCCACCCCATGTGTCATCTGTATGTTAATATTACAGAATAAACTAATGCTGCCTAGAAACCTGAATGTAACAGTTACGTGAGTAAGCGCTTTGTATGCACTAAGGGGGGAATTCTATAAATGAAGCACAAAATGCAGCTCTGGGAAAAAAATCTGCGCTAAGCAGGGTGCAAGCGACCAGGAAGTGACTTAAGAGGGAAAGCCAAGGCTAGTGAGAGCAGAAGGCTAGAGCTGCTGCTCGCGCCGGCAAAAAGGTTAGAGACATTGGTGGAGGGGAAGGCACATGCACATTGGGGGAGGGGCAGGGAAGGACTGGGGTGGAGAGAAGAAGAGGTGCTGGGTGAAGAAGAAGCATTTGTAAATCTTCAAAGAGCAATATGAAATCATAATGAAAGCTGTTATGTGGAGGAGTTGAGAATATATAAGCTTGAAGCAGCACGGCCCCTGAGGAAACTGAACGGTGAAACGGTTGAGTAACCATCGTGGAGAAGAATAACCTGAATCGCAGTTCCCAGATGCTAGGGTCCACCTTGGGGGTTAGCACCCAAGAAAACTATCATTGTAGACAATACAATGAAACCTTCCGCCCAATGTGTGGCGGCGGCCAAAAAAGCAAACAGGATGCTGGGAATTATTAAAAAAGGGATGGTTAACAAGACTAAGAATGTTATAATGCCCCTGTATTGCCCCATGGTGCGACCTCATTTGTAGTATTATGTTCAGTTCTGGTCTCCTTATCTCAAGAAGACTTACACCCTGAATGGAGAAACTTTAACCAGGACTACGGCAGAACGAGACTTAGGAGTAATCATCAGTGCTGACATGAAAGCAGCCACTCAAGTGGAGAAGGCTTCATCTAAAGCACGGCAGATGATAGGTTGTATCAAGAGAAGCTTCGTCAACAGGAAACCTGAAGTCATGATGCCATTGTACAGAGCCATGGTGAGACCTCATCTGGAGTACTGTGTGCAATTCTGGAGGCCACATTACCGTAAGGATGTGCTCAGAATTGAGTCGGTTCAGCGGATGGCCACCAGGATGGTCTCGGGGCTAAAGGGTCTCCCGTACGAAGAAAGACTGAGCAAATTGCAGCTCTACACTCTTGAAGAGCGTAGGGAGAGGGGAGACATGATTGAGACATTTAAGTACATCACGGGACGGGTCGAGGTGGAAGAGGATATCTTTCTTCTCAGGGGACCCTCGACCACAAGAGGACATCCGCTCAAACTCAGGGGAGGGAAGTTTCGTGGAGACGCCAGGAAGTACTTCTTCACGGAGAGAGTGATCGAGCATTGGAACAAGCTTCCAGTGCAGGTGGTCGAGGCACGCAGCATCCCAGACTTCAAGAACAAATGGGATACCCATGTGGGATCCCTACGAGGTCATGCCAAGGGATAGGGTCACTAGGACTTGAATGAGCGGGTCAGTAGAGTGACAGTATAATTACAATTATACTTAAGGGGTCAGAAGACTTAAGAGGGTGGGTAAATAGTGTGGGCAGACTTGATGGGCTATATGGCCCTTATCTGCCGTCATCTTTCTATGTTTCTATGTTTCTAAGAAAGATATAGTAGCGCTAGAAAAGGTTCAAAGAAAAGTGACCAAGATGGTAAAGGGGATGGAACTCCTCTCGTGCAAGCCCATGGTTTTAAAGTGGGCCTTTACAGCGGGGAACGGCAGCAGAGAGCAGGAGAGTCTGGCGAGCAGGGAAGAGAGATTGGGCACCGGTCCGACACACTCTGTCCCTGCCCGACACCCCTCCCCCGCCGCCTCACCCACAAACGATTCCCCTCCCCCCCCCGCAATCCACAAATAGCAGGAGGGATGTCTACTCCATCCTGCCACCACCTGATGCTGCCCTCCCTGCCCTTGCGAATATGGCAGGAGGGATACCAACTCCCTCCCACCACCAACTGAGTCACCCCCTGACCGGCACCTGACTCACCCCCCCCCCCCCGGTCTAGCACCCCCCGTCTGGCACACCGCAGCACACCCGGCACACTTCTCCACCCCGACCTTCCCGGCCCACCCCTGGTCCGGCCTGGCCCAACCCGTTCTGATCTGACACGCAAAATATCTGTGCCATGTAAAAAATTGAATAAAAAAGACAGGCAGGCCTGTCAAAAAGCCTGCAGACCTGACGGTAACTCAGTTACCGACAGGTCTGCAGCATTCGGGTTTGCCAACAGTAAAACCCGACTCAAATTAGCCAAGCAATTGTTAGTGAATCAATCACTTGGTTATTTTGCATGGGGTTTTACTAATTTGCATGGGACAATCGGGATCGGATCGCTACAGGGGTTAGTTAATCAGATCGGAGGGAGAACTGGTTGCTAAGGGGTCGCAAACCGATCGGTACATGATCGGTTTGCTTGGTGAATCTAGGCTATAGTCTGCTACTGTATTGCTTTTTGTCACATGAATGAGAATAGGCATCCCAATATGTCACTAGTGATTTTTGTGGAAGGCAGCTTCGTCTATGGCTATGCCTGATGTAGCAGAATGTCATTCAAGTACTGTTCATCCTCATGAAAAAAAAAAAAAAACCATGCCCGTGGTGTTGCCAAGACCCTTGAGTGCTGGGGTTATCTTCTGTGTAAGTGATGCAGTAAGTACTACACACAAGCATACTCTCACAATCAAGGCACATTGAGCTATGATTAGGCAGTGAGTAGGGATTTTTTTGTTAATGAAAAATAAATTTGCATTCTTTTTTGGAATCACCCTGTTCACTACATATTTTTATAAAGCCTTAACTTTCAATACTTACTTTTTTTTGCCTCTATAGTACTTGCTCACCCTCTAGCCCCTCCCCCCCAATACTGCCTATTTTAAACTTAACAGTGGTTTCATGTAAACTTCTCAATACTGTAAAAGTTTATAGACTATAGATTTTAGATTGCATTTCAAGCACAGAGCAGAATCTAGGGGTGGTCATATCTAGAGATGGTATTAACGTAGTCAAACAGGTAGTTAATGCAATTTCAGAAGTCAGAAGGATACTTGAGTGCATAGGGAGAAGAATGGCCAGTAGGAAAAAAGGAACGTGATAATGCTTCTGTTTAAGAATCCCAGGAAGCCTCATTTGGAGTACACTTCTCCCTCAATTTTCACGGGGATTGGGGCAGAGCCAGCCCACGAATGTTGAAAATTTGCAAATAACTTTTTGGCCGGCTCTGACCCACCCCCGTCTCCCTTCCGCCTTCCCCCTCCCCCTCCCTCCCGGCATCCCAGACGTTACCTGGTGGTCTAGCAGGCTTTCGGGGCAGGAGAGATCTTCCTATGCTCCTGCCCCATGCAGATCACTTAGACAAAATGGCTGCAGGAAGTTCCCATTGTAGTCTTGAGAGACTACGGGAATTCCCCACAGCCCTTTTGTCTCAGTGATCTGCATGGGGCTGGAGTGTAGAAAGATCTCTCCTGCCCCGAAAGCCTGCTAGACCACCAGGTAAGGTCCGGGGAGGTCCAGAATGCAGTGTTTCCTGTATTAAAAAAAATTGCGAATAACCGAATCCGCAGATACTGAAACCACAGATTCGGAGGGAGAAGTGTACTGTGTACTAAGCAGCAAAGAAGACAGTGGGAACAGACAATGAACACTCTGCAGGAACAATGATGTAACATAAAACCTTGTTTATTTCATTCTGAGATGTACAGTAACATAGACCTGACACAGTACTATGTTTCGACGAACAAAAGCACCTGCATCAGGGGTCACTAACACAAAGATGAAAAGCGTGAATATTTTAAAAAAGAGACAAATATATAATTATGAATATAATTATAAAAAAGTAGAGCAAAATGAGAAAAAAGAAATAGCATAGCACACCTGTAACATTGGATTCATAGATAAAAAACTAAACCTCTTCATAGGACTTTCTCTTGGTTGGTACTGTGTACTAAGGCCAGTATTGGACAGACTTGTCCTAATTCTGGAGACTGTTCCTTGGAACGGATATAAACAGGATGGAGTTGGTTCAGAATGTGCCTATTAAAATGGATAATGGTCTTTATCATAAAGCATATGGGAAGAGATTTAAAGATTTCAATATATATACCGTGGAGGGGAGGTAAGGGAGAGGAGACAAAACATGTAAATCAATTCATGGGAGTTGGGCCTCTTTCAGTGGAAAAGAAGTTCTGGAACAAGGGGTGATAAGATGAGGGTGAAAGATGACAGACTTAAGAGTAGTCTAAGTAAATATTTCCTCATGAAAAGAGTGGTGGATATGTAGAATAGCCTACCCAGTGGAGGTAGTATAGACAAGGGCATCTCAGAATTCATGAGAGAAGCATCTAGAATCTCTGAGGGAGAGGAAGGGATTGTAGGAACTGTGCTTTTGGCTTGGATGGACAGAGTAGGTAGGCCGCATGTTCGTTTCTGCCATCAAGTTCTGTTTTCATGTTTACACAGGGCTGTACTGCTATTTTCTCGTCTCTCTACTGTGTCAATTTTGGTAAAATTTTAGCAATTCCTCATAAGGACAATTTGATATTCCCCACCCAAGATCATTCCTGCACCTTTAGTTTGTCCCTTCCATGTTCCTTTTCTGTTAATTTTGTAGTTCAATCCCTCTTTCCTCTCGTTTCAGTTCGTCTGTCCATTTGCTTGTCACACTAATATTCCCCTAGATGTTTTAATTTACTATTTAAATGTCATTTAAAATGACCTTTTATTGATGCAAACCACCTAGAAGTCTGATTAGGCGGTATAATAAATGTGAAACTTGATATTAATGTATGCTTTCTAATACTGTACACAGTTGCACAAGTTGACTTTTTCTCTTGTTTGCATAGCCTTGTAGCCTCTTCTGCTATTGTGGTTTTCCCAAACATGCCGGGAGACTACATGTAATGTTCAAATATTTTACTGTTTCCTTTGTTTGCTGGTTGAAGAATGTGAAACATGCAGACTTTGGGATTAAAATGGCGAACTGCATGGCATCACGATAGGATCATTCTTTACTGTTTATATCTAGCATGTTTACACTGGCTTATTGCAACAGTGTACACGCTGAGAATATTAAATGAGATTGCTCAATTTATTTTCAGTTGTCCACCCAGTCATGTCTGCATGCTAAAAGGGCAATTCTATAAGCTGATGGCTAATGCTTGGCACAAAATATGCACATAATTTATAGGCCATGTCTTTCATAGGAGCCAACTTTTGAAAACTATTGAGGGTGCTAAACCCAACAGAAATTAACTCTCCCTAGACACAATCAAGGAGTTTGTTCAATATTGGGGGTAATCAAGCACCCACAGAGCTGGCTGCTAAGATGTCTATCAATTGCTGGTGCTGCTGCAGACCTCCTAGAAAACACGATTTAGAGTAGACCAGGGGAAAGGAAGGGAGGAGAATGGAAGAGACAGGAAGAAATGCTGGATCGCATAGGGCAGTGGTTCACAAACCCGTCCTGAACAGTCTGGTTTCAGGATATTCACAATGAATATTCACGAGTTAGAGATACATGCAGTGGAAGCTAAAAAAAATGTTATTCTAGGAAACAAGTTACCCTAATTACTATATCACTGAGGCATCACCTTGGGGTGATCTTTGCCTCCTCTCTCTCCTCTGATCAGATCCAACAAACCACCAAATCCTGTCACTTCCTCCTCTATAATATTGCCAAAATCCATCCTCTTCTCCTTGATTGTGTCTAGGGAGAGTTCATTTCTTCTCTCTGAACACACTACCAAAACCCTTGTCCATGCTCTCATCACCTTGTGCTTAGGTTACTGCAATGTACTTCTCTCAGGCCTCATGCGCATCCGTCTCTCGCCTCTTCAATCCGTTGAAAATTCTGCTGCGCGACTCATATTCCGTGAGAGCCGCTATTCTCACATTACCCCTCCCCTCATGTCACTTCATTGGCTCCCTGCCCATTTCAGAATACAGTTAAAACTCCTCTTGCTGACTTACAAGTGCATTCGCTCTGAAGCCCCTTCCCCCTCCCCCCGATATCTCTCCTCCCTATGCTCCCCCCCCTCCAATCATCGGGCAAACCCCTCTTATCTGTACCCTTCTCTTCCACTGCCAACTCCAGACTCTGTCCCTTCTTTCTTGCGGCACTGTATGCCTAGAATAGGATGCCTGAATCAATACATCGTGCTTCATCTCTGGCAGTGTTCAAATCCAAGCTAAAGGCCCACATTTTTGAAACTGCCTTCAACTCTTAACTCCCACTCACTGCTGTCAAATACCTATACCCACTGTAACATTTCCTCTACCATAATCTCCCCGACCCTGTAAGTCCTGCCTAAATTAGATTGTAAGTTCTTCTGAGCAGGGCCTGACTATTGTATGTTAAAATGTACTGTGCACAGATAACAGGGGAAACAAATCCACAAAATACAAAGTGGCAAAAATGGGTGGACCCATTTTTGCCAAAATGTACAGTGCTGCATACGCCTTTTCAGCGCTATAGAAATAATAAATAGTAGTAGTCATAGCAGACAGACTAATGCACAGTGCAAAAGCATGAATTTTAGGCAGGGCGGGATTAATTCCTTGAGGGCCCCTAGGCACACAAGTACACTGGGCTCCCCTGCCCCGCCCCACCCCACCATGCGCCCAGGCGGAAACAGGAAGCTGCATCAGAGGGAAGCTTTGGGCAAGCAGCACCGCTTGCACAATTACAGTTCCTGTTGCCTTTCTTACCCGCGTTGCTTGATTGTCTTATTTTCCGTCGATGGGGGGGCGCATTAATGATCAGGGTGGGGCCCGTGTTGCCGATCGATGCTGGAGGGGCCCATTGCCGTTTGAAAAAAACACAATGTTTATGCCTTCCTTCATCGGGCCCCCCTGACCATTTCGGACCCCAGGCACATGCCTACTCGGCCTATTGGTTAATCCTGCCCTGATTTTAGGGCCTGTACGAGGTTAAATTGAAATAAAGCATGTAACAATCATGATGAGGAAGTTTAAGTTTATTGAAAATTTGATTTACTGTTCATCAAAACTGTCTGAGTGGTTTACAATTGTATCATATGGTATGGGGATAAAACAAAATACAAGACAAGCGGAGCAAGCTTCATCCGAGGCAAGGCAAATCATAGGTTACATACGCAGGAGTTTCGTCAGCCTTAAGCCTGAAGTCATTATGCCATTGTATAGATCCATGGTGAGGCCCCACCTGGAATACTGTGTGCAATTCTGGAGGCCGCATTATCGCAAGGATGTGCTGAGACTGGAGTCGGTCCAGAGAATGGCCACACGGATGGTCTCGGGACTCAAGGATCTCCCGTACGAGGAACGGCTGGATAAGTTACAGCTGTACTCACTCGAGGAACGCAGAGAGAGGGGTGACATGATCGAGACATTCAAGTATCTCACGGGCCGCATCGAGGTGGAAGAAGATATCTTCTTTTTCAAGGGTCCCGCGGCAACAAGGGGGCATCCGTGGAAAATCAGGGGCGGGAAACTGCACGGAGACACCAGGAAATTCTTTTTCACTGAAAGGGTGGTTGATCGCTGGAATAGTCTTCCACTTCAGGTTATTGAGGCCAGCAGCGTGCCTGATTATAAGGTCAAATGGGATAGACACGTGGGATCTATTCACAGAGAAAGGTAGGGGAGACTAGATGAGCCGTGGCCCTTATCTGCCGTCTATTTCTATGTTTCTATGTTTCAATAACATAATGAGTAAATCAAAATTAAAAAGGAGAGGGCGGTAAAAAAAAAAAAAAAAGAGAACCAAGAGGTAGGAGGGATGGAACTCCATAATTTAATAGAAAAGAAGGGGGGGAGGAAAGGGAAAGAGGGAAGTCTTTTTATAAGTATTTCATAGGTCAACATCATTGATAAAGTGTGAAGGATTCTTTAACAGAGGGGATAGGTCACAGATAAGTGGGAGTCATATTGAAAGCATCAGAGAACAAGGAAGCTCATCAACCATCTCCACATATTTAGGTAAAGAATGGATCTAGAGAAGGGGAAAGATAGAAACACAGCTAGAGTATCTGGTGCACTTCCTCTGCAATTTTTAAATTATCACCCCTCCCTCCTTCCCTTCATGTCCAGCATAATCATCCCTTTTTCCCACTGCCCCCCTTGTGGGGCTGCCACTGCTACCAACTGACCTCTGCCTGGGCCTGGAACAAATCGAAGCATTCCAACACGGGTCTGACTTTCTGTCAGAGGAGGCAAGATAGAGCAGGGCTTGAGTGTGACCCTGTTGCTGCAAGGTAAGCCTGGCAGGGTGATTCTGTTCCTGTCTTGTGCCTCTCCCCCTCCCCCCCCCCCAATTTCAGTGTCACTGTCATGCTTAATTTACTGTATTGTGCTAGCCCTGGGTACAGGATAGGACCATTGGGGGTTATAGGATAAAGGGGCATGAAAAGTGGAAAGCATGTTATCAGAGAGAAGGAAGCGGATGGAAAAGGCTGCGGCTGCCAGTTCATCAGCACCTGCTGACTGGTGGCATCCTCTGGCATGCCTCTCTTCTGGACAGCTCTAATGGAATCGTATTGTGCTCTGAAGGAATGTGTGCAATGTGAATGGTGCCGAAAGTCAGGGAAACGTTAAGCAGGCTCGGGAAGTGTCAGGGATGACATGTATAATATGATTGAAAGGGTGTAGCTCCCATGATAGAGACAGAGGAGTTGGAAGCAAATGACAACAGTTTGCTTCCTCTGCATCATTTATATTACAGAGACATTCATATCTCTATAATAGACAAGAAGCAAACTTGTTTCAATGAGAGAAAAAATTCTGGATCTAGAAGTCATGAGATGAGGTTGCAAAGGGGGGAGAACATCACACGGAGCAGGAAGGGGAAAATATTTCCTCACCGAAAGGTGCTATGAAACAGGATTCCAGCAGGGTAGGTAGAGGCCAGAAGAGTAACAAGATTCAAGAAAGTCTGAGATAAAAAGAGGATCCTTAGTTCCAACTACAAGTAGTTAAACTGTGGCCATAAATATACTCCCTCTTTTATTAAACTGCGCTAGCAGTTTTTAGCGCAGAGAGCCATGCTGAATGGCCCGCACTGTTCCCGACGCTCATAGGAATTCTCCCCCTCTTTTACGAATCTGCAATAGCAGTTTCTAGCGCGGGGAGCCGTGCTACTCCCGACGCTCATAGGAACTCGATGAGTGGCGGGAGCAGCGCAGGCCATTCAGCGCGACTTCCCACACTAAAAACTTCTATCGCAGTTTCATAAAAGGAGGCCTCTATGAGCGTCGGGAGCCGGCTCCCTGCGCTAGAAACTGCTAGCGCAGTTTCATGAAAGAGGGGGATAGTCTGACTGCTTAACTTGGGGGACAAGATGTCAGGCGATCCGACTGGCAAAGGGAACTTTTTCTCCCTTCCCCCTCTTACATAGACTGACATTACCAGGGGAAAGACATACTTCTACTTTCCCCCTCAGCTTTCTCAGTGCTCTCTCATACATGTATGCACGCACATGTGTGTTACAGTTATTTCTTGATATCAGTTTTTTATAGTGCTGTTCAGCTTACCCACAATATAATTCATCAATCAAAATAAGATCTGCCCTTGCCAAACAATACCATATACTGTAACATTGACCCATATGTGTGAATACACGGTAGGTGTCTTGTAGTTGCTCCTAGGGTGAGGAAGGCAGGCATCAAGGGGAAATACTTTTAAAATCAATAGGAGGAAATATTTTTTCACTCAGAGAATAGCTAAGCTCTGGGACGCGTTGCCAGAGGTTGTGGTAAAAGCGGATAGCGTAGCTGGTTTTAAGAAAGGTTTGGACAAATTCCTGGAGGAAAAGTCCATAATCTGTTATTAAGATATGGGGGGGGGAACCTATGCTTACCCTGGATCAGTAGCATGGAATGTTGCTACTCTTTGGGTTTTGGCCAGGTACTAGAACGGGCTACTGGTCTTGATGGACCATTGGTCTGACCCAGTAAGGCTATTCTTATGTTCATATGTTCCCAGGGTGTGTGGGGCATGTGGTGGTGAGAGTACATGAGGGAGAGGATGTGTGAAGATATGGAGAGAAATGGAAAGGTTGCTGTGTGAATTCTCTCCACTCCATTCTCTCATCTAGAATTACCAATTTGCCCCTGGTTGACTGAAGAAGCTGATGCTGACCTGATTTTCCTGCATAGCTTTCTAGTTCAGACTGTGGTTTTCTAAACTTCAACTCCATGCCTACAGTGGGTCAAAAGCAGGCCTGAACTAGAGTAAGCGGACAGCCTTATCCCCAAGCTGTGCCTTTCCTCCATCACGCTCTCTTGAAATAAGAACATAAAGAACATAAGCGTTGCCTCTGCCGGGTCAGACCAGGGGTCCATCGTGCCCGGCAGTCCGCTCCCGCGGCGGCCCCCCAGGTCCATGACCTGAAAGTGTTCCCTACCTAACCTGAAATATCCATACCCTATTCGCTCAATGTCCTGTACGGTATACCTCTATCTGTACCCTGTTATCCCCTTCGCTTCCAGGAAGTCATCCAGTCCCTTTTTGAACCCCAGAATTGTACTCTGTCTTATTACCTCTCCGGGAAGCGCGTTCCAGGTGTCCACCACCCTCTGAGTGAAGAAGAACCTCCTTGCATTTGTTATGAATCTGTCTCCTCTCAGTTTTTCTGAATGACCTCTTGTTTTAGTTGTCCCTGCTAGTCTAAAGAATCTGTCCCTCTCCACCTTCTCTATGCCTTTCATGATTTTATAAGTTTCTATCATGTCCCCTCTCAGTCTCCGCTTCTCCAGGGTAAAGAGCCCCAGCCTTGAGTTAGATTTGCATGCAGTGTATGATATAAATATATGTCTACGCACAAAAGTATACACATTTCATATATATATTATTGATGTTTATTCACTTATTTTAAAAAGAGACACACATTTATACAGAATGACAAAATGAAGAGTAGCAAATCAACTGGATTGGATGGTATAATCCCAGACTACTGATAGAACCGAAAAATGAGCTTGCAGAGCTATTTGTGTCTAGACATGTTCAAAATTTGTATAGCTTCCAATCTGCGAGCACAGTGTAATTTGTTTTGCAGGATAAACATGATGACACAAGAGAGAATGCTTTATAAATAGAACTTATTCATTTTTCATTAAATTTTGAAAATGGTTATAAATTTAATTAATCTAAAAATTTAAATGACAAATTCGGCTATGAAAAATTTCTGTGGTGCCCCCTTCCCTTGATGCCCTAAGCACGTGCTTTCTTTGCTTATAAGGTTAATCCAGCACTGGTTCCATGTCTTCCATGCTATATTTCATCATGCATGCTTGCCTAATCATTATACAGGAGGAGTGTGTGGCGCAGTGGTTGGATCTACAGCCTCAGCACCCTGGGGTTGTGGGTTCAAACCCCACATTGCTCCTTGTGACCCTGGGCAAGTCACTTAATCCTCCATAGCCCCAGGTACGTTAGATAGATTGTGAGCCCACCGGGACAGATAGGGAAAAATGCTTGAGTACCTGACTGTAAAAACCGCTTAGATAACCTTGATAGGCGGTATATAAAATCCTAATAAACTTGAAACTACTAGTCATGTCATTCTATGTTAGCCTTGCTTTGCAATACACATCTCCCTCATTCATGGAGGATAGGGGCGGAGCCGGACCGTGAATAGGGAAATATCGTGAATATCCAGCTCTGACCCACCCTCGCCGCCCTCCCCCGGCATTCCAGCCTTACCTGGTGGTCTAGCTGGCTTTCGAGGCAGGAGCAAACTTCCTACGCTCCTGCCCCGTGCAAATCGCCAATAGGAAATGGCTGCTGTGAGTTCCCGTAGTCTCATGAGACTATGATGGGAACTCCCCACAGCCATTTCCTATTGGCGATCTACACGGGGCAGGAGCGTAGGAAGATCACTCCTGCCCCAAAAGCCCGCTAGACCACCAGGTAAGGCCGGGATGCTGGGGGGGAAGGTTAAAATATGGGTTTGTTTTTTTTCCCTTCCCCCCAAAAAAGTTGCGATTATGTGAAATTGCGAGTGCGGAAACCGCGAATGGGGAGGGGGAAGTGTACTGTGTTTACAGTGCCATGTTTTGCTGAACTATGCTTGCCATGCTATGCCTCACCATACCACGTTTTGTCGTTATATTTTTACCGTGCTTTGTAAACTTTGGGCCGCTACTAAACCGCGCTAGCAGTTTTAGCGCGGGGAGCAGCGCTGAATGGCCCACGCTGCTCCCAACGCTCATAGGAACTCAATGAGCGTCAGGAGCAGCGCGGGCATTCAGCACAGTTTAGTAGAAGAGGGGGTTTGTTGTGCCATCTTTGTTAGACTTGCCTCAGGTACATTAGGTAGATTGTGAGCTCACTGGGACAGACAGGGAAAAATGCTTGAGTACCTGAATGAATTCATGTAAACCGTTCTGAGCTCCCCTGGGAGAATGGTATAGAAAATTAAATAAATAAATAAATAAATACTTGTAACCTGGGTTAGCCACTGTTGGAAATAGGATACTATGCTTGATGGACCTTCGATCTGTCCCAGTATGGCAATTCTTATGTTCTTATATTCCTGACTCAGGTCCATCTGTATACATGCATTAGGTTCACGTAGGTTCCCCTTGAACTTTAATGCAAATACAGAGGAAATCCAAAAACCACCCTCTTATTAAAAAGAAACGCCTGATAGGAAGATGAATGTTTGAACAAGTCCATCAATCTGCTGCTTTCATGCTAAATACTGGAATTCTTAGATATATGAGATTTTTTTTTTTTAAAGTCTAGTGCTAAGGTGCTTTGAATTATATCAGTTGTAAGAAAAATATTTGCTTCCTTTAAAAACATGGAGAAAAAAAATAAAAAATGTTCCATACTCTACCAGAGGAGAGCGACACGTCTGATAAAAGGGATGGAAAACCTTCCATATGCTGAGAGATTGGAGAAACTGGGTCTCTTTTCCCTGGAGAAGAGGAGACTTAGAGGGGATATGATAGAGACTTATAAGATCATGAAGGGCATAGAGAGAGTAGAGAGGGACAGATTCTTCACACTTTCAAAAAATAAAAGAACAAGAGGGCATCTGGAAAAGTTGAAAGGGGACAGATTCAAAACAAATGCTAGGAAGTTCTTCTTTACCCAACGTGTGGTGGACACCTGGAATGCGCTTCCAGAGAATGTAATAGGGCAGAGTACGGTACTGGGGTTTAAGAACGGACTGGACAATTTCCTGCTGGAAAAAGGGATAGAGGGGTATAAATAGAGGATTTCTGCACAGGTCCTGGACCTGTTGGGCCGCCGCGTGAGCGGACTGCTGGGCATGATGGACCTCAGGTCTGACCCAGCAGAGGCATTGCTTATGTTCTTATGTTCTTACCATATAAATTATGACAGTCCTTTCTTCACCACTCATGAAGCCAATGCATTCTCTTCTTCAATACACAACTCTGAAAATGCCAAAACTGGAAAAAGTCGTTGAAAAATTCAATTATTCAGAATTTCACCATGGAATATGGGCGAACAAGTACTGTCATGTTCTTTCTTTAAAAAAAATCTTTATTGATTTTCAAACTTCGATAGTGCAATACAAATGGTAAATCAGAAAAACTGCACAAAACACACTATTCACTATACAATTATTGCATTAAACAATCATTTTCTCCCATCCTCATCTTCATTCTTAATATAATAATACATATGATGTGATTACAAATTATAAATAAATAATTTAACTATTCAAAATACATTTCCCTCCCCCCACCCTCCCTGGATGTGTAAGGAAATCTAATGATAAAGAAAGAAACATGACCCTTATTATAATGCAATAAAATTAATGGACTCCATACATCATTAAAGGATTTACTGGTCCCCAAACGTTCCGCCATCATCCTTTCATACTTATATGTGGTACACACATTTATCCACCAAAAAGTGAAATTGATCTTATCATGATTTTTCCAATTCTATGTAATCAATTGAACAGCTATTCCCATCATAATCAGGAAAAGGCGACTTTTATACTTATCTATTGTCATGTTCTATTTATACAACCATAAATTAATTTGCCAATTGGGAAACTGGTTTTAAACTGTGTCCTGAAACACAGGGAGATAAGAAGTTGCCCAAGACCAGAGGAAGGGAGTCAATGGCTTAATTCTTTAAGATAACCATGCCCGTCTATGGCATATTTGATACTGATTTCCTTTTACTAAAGTCCGCTAGCATTTTTAGCGCATGCTAAGCCCTGCTCTAAACAAAAATACTAATGCCAGCTTTATGGAGGCGTTAGCATGTAGTGCACGTGGCTTAATTGACTTCTTGTATGCATTTTTTAAAATTTACTTGAATTCTCTTGTTTACTTGAATTCTCTTGTTGACTATATATTTTTGAGAATTTAGTTATACCTTTTTCTTTAGATATTTTTCTCTCGATTGTAGTTATTTTTGGATTTCTTTAAGATTTTTCCTGATTTCTAGTGCAGTACTCTTCTTGCTAGGCAGCTCCTCTGTCTCGCTGTATGGAATCTTTGGCATAATTAGGATCTGATCATACAATATGAAAACAATGTTCACTAACACATTAGTGCAGGGATCTCAAAGTCCCTCCGTGAGGGCCGCAATCCAGTCGGGTTTTCAGGATTTCCCCAATGAATATGCATTGAAAGCAGTGCATGCACATAGATCTCATGCATATTCATTGAGGAAATCCTGAAGGATTGTGGCCCTCAAGGAGGGACTTTGAGACCCCTGCATTAGTGCATATTAGTAAACAAAGCTCTGAGATTGTAATTCCTTGGGGGAACTACTTATTGTACCTGAATATAACTTGGCTTGAATTATGAATGAAAAGGTGTTGCTAGAGCTAAATAAATCAATTTGAACTCAAAGGAGGGAATGTGGGCCACCGAAACGAACATTGACCTATAACAAGAGCATCTTATTTCTTCTCAGACCCTGTCAGCAACTTTCCAGGTGACCTTGGACAACATCCTTTATGGATCAATTTGTTCAACTCTAATTGGGTAATTAAAATCTAGCTTTGTTTAATCTTTTGACGTTTTTGATCAGTCCTAATGTTGGAGATGTGCAGCCATGAGATTCATTTTGTGAATTGGCACTTAACTCCTCCTAATTGCCGTTGGTTGGACTTAATTGAAAGTTAGACAGTCTCATCGGGGACATGATTTTCCACTCAAGATATAGCCAGTCTGGGTAATGTTCTAAGAGCTCAGGGAGGATCAAATACATACGTTGACGCATTATATAGGCTTGATGATACCTATAAAAATTGGGTGACTTTATTCTTTATTTGTATTGTATATTAGGATATATTATGATATTATTATATGTAGGAAAATGAAATTATTGAATGATATTTATGTTACCTGTATAGATAATAGTGTAATATGTAAAATATATTTTGTTCTTTCATTTGTATGACACTGTTTTTGATTAAAAATCAATAAAGAATAAAAAAAAAAAAAAAAGAAAGTTAGATCCTTAGCTTGAAAAACACAATTCTATAAAAAGTAGGCACCTAGTTCAAAGCGTGTACTTAAAAGTGAGCATGGTAAGGGACGGATTGTGGGAGTGTTTTCAAATTAAATGCCTGTTTTTGACTTAGGTGCATGCAATTAGGCCAAGGAAGCCCTGGCATAAATATGGTGCACCTAAAATTTTGGATGCCTAGCGATGCCTAACACCGCTTAGGCTGTGCTAAGTGCGATTCTATACAGTGCACCTAACTTTTATAGAATTGCAATTAGGGTCGCACTAGTCAGCGCTGATTTCCTAGGCACCATATATAGAATCGGTGCCTTAGCGCTCAGCCAAAATTGTGGCACCCAGTTATAAAATTGCCCTCAATACATATTAATGAGATTTAACACATGCTCCATTATTAAGTTTCAAGTTTCAAGTTTATTAGGATTTGATATACCGCTTATCAAGGTTATCTAAGCGGTTTTTACAATCAGGTCCTCAAGCATTTTCCCTATCTGTCCCGGTGGGCTCACAATCTATCTAACGTACCTGGGGCTATAGAGGACTGAGTGACTTGCCCAGAGTCACAAGGAGCAGCGCGGGGTTTGAACCCACAACCCCAGGGTGCTGAGGCTGTAGATCCAACCACTGCGCCACACACTCCTCTACAGTATTTTTGTATTAAGTGCCTAACTTATATTAATATTCATAAACGTACTGATGCACATTACTTGGCCCCAAGTTGTTATTTGAGGCAACAGATGTTGAAGTAACTTGCCCAATGTGACAAGGAGTATCAATAGGATTTGAGCCCTTGTTTCTCAGCCAGCTGCTCCAGTTAGCAGGTTACTGTTCAGTTCCACAATGCCAGCATTCCATAAATCAGACCCAATGAGTTTCAGATGTAGAGTGTTGTAGTATTGGGATTTTCTTTTTCTTGATATCATTTCTATAAAGATTAATTTGTAAGCCGAGCTTAAATTCTGCTGAAACTGTTTGGAGCACTGCCTTAAATAAATATTTTCACTAACCATGCCAGCACCATAAGGGAATATCTTCAAATTCTGAAGGGTGGTTGTGTTGATCTTGCAAAAGCATGAGATCTGCACAGCTAGCCCACACGTCGCACAAGTGATCATTCAGGAACTGGCATCGAATGACTGTAAAAGTGGTGTGCAGTGCCAGAAGTATGCTGGGAGGAGGAAACTGATTATACAAGGAAACTCCCCTTCCTCCCAAAAATATGATTTTGTCAGACAGGAGGGGCCCTAGGACTTAGTTTCTGAGAATTTAAGCCCTATTAGCAATATGGCTTCTAATCATTCTTCAATAATGAGAGAAGGGTGCCTCTTTTATTCCATGCCACCTTTCCTACGTGATGGAAAATATGCTTTCTATCCATGAAAGATAAATGCAGTGTTAAGATTTTCCAAAAATGTTCTGCACCAAACTTATTGTGAAAATTCCCACCACGTCCCAGGCTGACTCTTGTATGAAGTAACTGTTGGATGTAACTTAGTAGATAAGGACGAGTGTAGCAATGATATTGCAGTGAGCTTGTGATGAGCTTCCTGTCAAGTGGCTAAAATTAGTTTCCCATCTCAAACTCATGGATATATCTGCCTAATCCAATCATTGTTCTCTAGCTCTTTTCTATTCAGATTTTTTTCAACTGAAGTTACTAAAGGCATCATTAACTATCTACCACATCTTTCTCCTACTTCTTACCTACAAGAAGTATCCTTATAGTAATCCATTGAATCAGGGATTCAGATAGCTATTTATTGAGGAAATACCAACCCTCCCACCTCTTGTCCCAATGACAAGTGTAGATGTGGACATCATCCAGGGGACTGGAGAGGCTGTCAGTCGCACCTTTTATGGGAGTGGAGACTATCAAACCCTGCCAAGCTTTATGAGCGCCCATGATCTGCTTTCTGCTGCACCAGTTATTGTTGACCTGATAACCCTTGCCCGTCCAGTAATATCGTAACTAGAAGGATAAGATGCCGACAAAATCAAAGAGTTTAGAGAGGCTATCAGTTGTGTGTTGGACCTTCTATGGGACTGGTGACTCTTTCAATCCCTGCCAAATGTTTTGACAGCCTGGGATCTGCTTTCTGCTGCACTTGCAGCTGCTGACCTGATAGTTCCACCCATCCAATGATATCACCAGCAGCAAGACGAAGACGTCAACATTGTCAAGAAGTGTCATATTTTTGATGTTGCTCTGAATGGACACTGCAAACCTTTTTGTGATCCCCTTCGTGTAATCCCATATATGGTCCAATGGGTGGGTTCATGTGGTCAGCAAATAAGAAAAACCCAACTGATCCGCAGTAATATGGTACAACCAAAAACAAAAAAGAAATTGTGGAAGTGATGTTCGTAATGCAGGGTTTTTTTTTTCTCTCTCTGCATGGAGTTCTCCAAACATCAATGAATCAAAGTTACCAGACGCTCTTGCAATTTTTGCTAGTTTCCACATTAGCTTACTTATCTCTACCTTCATACCTTAGGACCCATGAGGAAGACAGTTTAGTTGAAACATGGCCCGTGTTGGGTCTGTACCTCCCAAAGTTAATGTGGATTCTGCTGATTGATTCTATATCTGCATTTTTGTATTGACTCAATAAACCCCTGTATCACGAACATCACTTCCGCAGTTTCCTTTTTGTTTTAGGTCTAACATGGGCCAGTATTCAAAAGGTGTTACAGTATACTCTACCTGTGGCCAGTAAGTAGACAGTTCTAGAACTGGACACTTCCATTTAGACAATGGCGTAACGAGGGAGGTTTGCGGCCAGATGGTGGCACCCCCTAATTGGCATGAATTAGAATTTACACACACCACTTTCTAAGCATATTCTATAAAGTGGTGTAGGTAAATTCTAGTGCATGGATCTCAAAAGAAGCTTGGTCAGAGGAGAGAATGGATGGGTCATGTGCATTCCTAAAAGTTAGGTGCACTGCTATAGAATGTGACTGATCTGCGTACAGTTTTGGCGCAGGCATTTATGCCAGGTTTTTGTTGTCACAAATGGCCACGCCCATTTTAGTTGCATGGACAGGTGCTACGTGTATTCTATAAACTGTGCCCAACTCCAGATATAATTTATAGAACAGAGCTCAGTGAGAATTCTTTTGGTGCTGATTTTTCAGGTGACATAAATAGAACTCCCCCATAATGCACATGTAAATGTGGGTGCCTACATTACAGAATTGTCCTTTATGGTGCCATGATTTGTGTACACATGTTTATAAAATAGTGCTTAACAAGATGCACACACAAATCCTAATTGGAGCCAGTTAACTGCAATAATTGGTTGTGCGCACCCAATGATTGCTAGCTATCAGTTCATCACTCATATTGTGTGCACAAATTGGGCACATGGCCAAATTTGTGGATGAAATTTTGGGCGTAGTAAGGGAAGCAGGGGGGTGGTGGACCATCCTCAGCACCATCTTCATACAGAGCACCGGAGACTCTCCTCCTCTCCACCTCCCCTCCACCCCTCCCTCCTCCTCTCCACCTCCACCTCCACCTTGAAATGTTTGCTGGCGTGAGCAACTTCTTCCACTTGCTGCTCCCGCTGGCCTCGGCTCCCTTCTGACATCACTTCCTGTTTATGTATTGCTTTGTGCAAGTACTTTTGTAACCCTCAGAGATTGTTTGGATATACAAGATAAAAGTATTTTTAAATTAAAATTTTTTTTTTAATGCTATCATAATGTGTTGTGATAGATTAACTGATGCTGTAACCCACCTCGAACCCCATCACGAACAATGTTGTGTCTCTGTTATTATAGTTGCTGCAGCAATTGTTTTTTGATGCATTAATTGATGTTGCAATGATGTTTATGTTTATGTTGTTGCATTAATAGATGTTGTACCTCAATAAAATAAATATAAAAAAATAATATATTTATTTATTTAAAAAATTATATACCGTTTAAACCTAAACGGTTTACATATCGTTACATACATAATTCAATAAAACAAATAAAATCAAAACAAACATTAACATATAATCATCAGAAAATCACGTGAAGTGCCTATCAAAAGAACAACCGCAAAGATCAGTTCCTTGAAAAATGCATTAACAAATAACTGCATTTTTAATAGTTTTCTGAAATTGCTCTTGTCATGACATTTTCATAATTGACCGACAAGTGAATTCCACAATTTGACCCCCACACAGCAAAAGGCCATTTTACTGGTCTCGGCATATTTTAGATTAACATTTATTTTTAATAATGCTGAGTTCTCAGACCACAGAGACCTAGATGGTACATAATTTGACATCTTACTTTTAAACAATTCAGATATGGTTCCATACAATAATTGAAGGCAAATCATTATTGCTTTATATTGAGATCTAAAAACAACAGGCAGCCAGTGCAATTGTTGGAGACAGAGCGAGATGTGATCGCATTTAGATACACCTATTATCAATCTTGCTGCAGTTTTCTGCATAACTTGTCCTGTATCTTGTCTTAATTATTCCAAGACACAGGACATTGCAATAGTCAAGTCTAGATAACACCATTGCCTGAACTACTGTGCGATGCAATAGGTGTATTTGCGCAAAACATGCTTGTACAGTTTTTGCAACTTGTAAATTCATTGAGAGGCCACAATCCAACTTTACAACTAGAACCATTATTAACTCATCAATAACCTTTAATTCCTTGGGCCATTTAGGATCAGGTTGCCCAACAAACATATTCTCAGCAGATGAAGACCTGAACGGTCCATCCAGTCTGCCCTGTAATCGCATGCATTACAATTTCACGATTAAAATAAAATGTCTTATTTCTTTGTTGTTTCTGAGCCATAGACCTTAGAAGTCCACCAGATACTCTCCTTAGGTTCCAACTACTATGTTGCCATTGAAGCTTACTCCAGCCTATGATGCAGTATGATGCATGATGCAGATGATCTCATCTGTGGGTTCAGACTATGAAAGTCTGCCCATTCAGATTCTAATTAGAGATCCGCTGTATTCATCCCATGCATTTTCACATTCTATCACCATTTTCCTCTCCATCATCTCCCTCTCCATGAAAAATAATTTCCTAACATTACTCTTAAGTTTACCACCTCTCAACCTCAATTTATAGCCTCCAGTTTTATTAATTTCCCTTTTCTAGAAGACTTGGTTCTATATTAATACTTTCAAGTATTTAAATGTCTGTATCATATCACCCCTGGCCCTTCTCATTAAATCCAATCACACCACTCTTTTCATATGTGCCTTTTTACCACAAATCATGTGTTCAATACATGTGGAGGGCCATGATCAAAAATTACGTCTAAGTCCAATTTGGACGTAGGGTGCTAGTCACCCAAAGATAGCAGTGGCAAACTGTCCAGTCTCGAAAAGTACGTCTAAAATATTTTTTTCCGAAAATCGTCTCTCTTTACGTTCAGGCATTTGATCGTTCAGACCGCCACTACGTCTATCTTTATACCATATTCTCGACCAAAATTTCATCCAAGTCCCAAATGCCCAGAACAAGACCATGTGGACATGGGAGGGGCCAGTATTGTGATGGACAATCAGCGAATTACAGAATACAAATAGGGAAGCTGGCAGTACAGATGGCATACAGATGGCAGTACAGTAGGGTTTTGCTGTGTGCACATGTTCCACCATGAATGCAGAGGTTAGAGTGGCTTATGGGCCTGGGTCCGCCTCTCTATGGTTCACTAGCCCACTCCCCAGTCTATTTAAGACACCTATGTGCAGCTCTACTAGGCTTTCCTATGCCAGGTGCTGATGTTCTGGAGGCAGGTATGTATAGTTTTAATCCAATTTTTATGGCGGGGGGGGGGGGTCAGTGATTTCTGGGGGAGTGTGTGGGGGGGGGGGGTCTGTACTTTGGTCACTTTGGATACCTTCTGCGCACTTAGACCTGTTTTTAAATCGCCTAAGTCAGAACGTATAAGTTCTGTCTAGGCAGTCTCGTTAAACTTTTGGTTATACTTGCAGTACGAAGTCTAGGTCAGCTCACATCCCACCCAAATCCCGCCCTTACCACTCCTCCTAAAATGCCTCTTTCAGCTCTGGGCGTACAGCAGCAGTAAAAAGGCATAAGCTGCATTTAGATACGTCTAAAACCTGTTTCGGTTATCAGCACTTGGACGACCTGTCTTTTTGATCGTCCAAGTGCTGATTTAGGTGGGTTTTTAGATGTATTTTCATTTCAATTATGAGCCCCTTGCTAACATAAGAATATAAGAATTGCCGCTGCTGGGTCAGACCAGTGGTCCATCGTGCAGAAACTGTTTGGGCACACAGTGGAAGCATCCCCAATATGCCTTAATTTTTTGTATCTAGCACGGAAAATGCAAAACTTTACCACACTTTAGTAAAAGGGTCCCTATGCATTTAGCATGCCAGGAAATCTATAGAGTTTGGTTTATATTAGGCTTTTTCTTAGTTTTTGTTGATTTTTGGTTCATTTTACATTTCCTTGTTAAAATCTTTTGAACACGTTAGAACTTTATAATTGATGAAAATTAGCTTTGTGCAATATTAGGGCCCCCTTTTATCACGCTGTGTTAGAGGAGACAGGAAGAGAGTGGTGAAGGAGGAGAAAGAAGTGGCGGAAAGACTAAACATGCTCTTTTCATCTGTATTTACTAAAGAGGACACATCCAACATACCAGAACCTGAGCAAATCTTCAAATAGATAAATTAACATCCATGGAAGTAAGCCTTGAAGACGTACGCAGGCAGTTAGAAAAATTAAAAACTGACAATCGCCGGGCCCGGACGGAAGCCACCCAAGAGTTCTGAAAGAACTAAAGGAGGAAATAGCGGAACTACTACAGCAAGTTTGCAATCTATCCCTGAAAACAGGAGTGATCCCGGAGGATTGGAAGATAGCCAATGTTATGCCCATCTTTAAAAAGGGATCAAGAGGTGATCCAGGGAACTACAGACTGGTGAGTCTGACCTCAGTTCCGGGAAAAATGGCAGAAGCGCTGCTGATAAAAGACAGCATCGATGAGCATTTTGAAAGAAATAAACTTCTAACCACAAGCCAACATGGCTTCTGCAAAGGGAGATCATGCCTAACGAACTTACTGCACTTCTTTGAAGGAATTAACAAACAGATGGACAAAGGGGACCCCATAGACATCGTATACTTAGATTTCCAAAAAGCCTTTGACAAGGTACCCCATGAACGCCTTCTTCGGAAACAGAAGAACCATGGGATGGAAGGAGACATACATAGATGGATCAGGAATTGGTTGGTGGGTAGGAGTGAAGGGCCACTACTCGGACTGGAGGAGGGTCACGAATGGTGTTCCGCAGGGGTCGGTGCTTGGACCGCTGCTATTAAATATATTTATAAATGATATAGAAACAGGGATGAAGTGCGAAATAATAAAATTTGCAGACGACACCAAACTATTTAGTGGTGCTCGGACTAAAGAGGACTGCGAAGAATTACAAAGGGACCTGAACAAACTGGGGGAGTGGGCGACGAGATGGTAGATGAAATTCAATGTAGAGAAATGTAAAGTATTGCATGTAGGAAGCAGAAACCCGAGGTACAGCTATACGATGGGAGGGATGTTATTGAGTGAGAGTACCCAAGAAAGTGACTTGGGGGTAATTGTGGACAAAACAATGAAGCCGACGGCACAGTGCACAGCGGCCACGAAGAGAGGTATAATCAAAAAGGATATTACAATCAGAACAAAAGAAGTTATCCTGCCGTTGTATTGGGCAATGGTGCGTCCGCACCTGGAGTACTGCGTCCAATATTGGTCGCTGTACCTTAAGAAGGATATGGCGATACTCGAGAGGGTTCAGAGGAGAGTGACATGTTTGATAAAAGGTATGGAAATCCTTTCATACACTGAGACTGGAGAAACTGGGGCTCTTTTCCCTGGAGAAGAGGAGAATTAGAGGGGATATGATAGAGACTTACAAGATCATGAAGGACATAGAGAAAGTAGAGAGGGGCAGATTCTTCAAACTTTCGAAAATTACAAGAACGAGAGGGCATTCAGAAAAGTTGAAAGGGGACAGATTCAAAACCAATGCTAGGAAGTTTTTCTTCACCCAACGGGTGGTGGACACCTGGAATGTGCTTCCAAAGGACGTGATAGGAGAGAGTACGGTATTAGGGTTCAAAAAGGGACTGGAAAATTTTCTGAAGGAAAAGGGGATAGAGGG
Source organism: Geotrypetes seraphini (assembly GCF_902459505.1). Lineage (NCBI taxonomy): Eukaryota > Metazoa > Chordata > Amphibia > Gymnophiona > Dermophiidae > Geotrypetes > Geotrypetes seraphini. Next base: position 206,101,844 of record NC_047089.1, read on the forward strand.
GTATAGATAGAGGACTTCTACACAGGTCCTGGATCTATTGGGCCACTGCGCGAGCGGACTGCTGGGCATGATGGACCTCTGGTCTGACCCAGCAGAGGCGCTTCTTATGTTCTTATGGGGGGGTTTTATCGCAGGCTGTGGCAGTAAAAGCTCCAATGGTTATAGAATTCCTACGAGCATCAGGTCTTTTACCGCCGAAGCCGGCGATAGAAAACCCTAATGCAGTGTGATAAAAGGGGGCCTTAGTTTGCAAGCTGAGGATTACATTGATTTTACATGCTTTTTTTTAGGGTGCCTAAATGAACCAAATGCTAATGGATGCACATCCCTAATGAAATGCAATGATGTCATCCCATGTTGCTGTCCATGTTCATGACTCAATGACATCATACACTGATATAATAACTCAACACATCATGCATTTGCAAACAGTTAAGTTACTCAACCATCTGATGTGCAATTACGTTGGAAAAAAAGGTGACAAAGCTTCATGTGGCACACCTCAGGTGTAATTTCTGTCAGCTCATCCATTCTTTTCGAAACAATGCGATAGATTTTGGCTTTGCACGTCAGATAAGTCCATAGCTGCTACTATGACAGTGATGTTAACAAGGTAGACCATAGAGTTTCAGCTGTCCTCTGCTCTTCTGCCCCTTTATCTCCCTGAGTTGCCTTGTGAACTATTTGGGGAATTTCATAGTTATCATTGCCGAAGAATTCCATTTAAGTGCCTTATAGGCTTTAAAATTATTAAATTCCTTGCAGCACTTTACCAAATATGGCCTGTATTCTTTTGTAAGTCAACTGCTTGTGGCCAAAGAAGCCCTTGTGGAGCATGGCTAAGAAAGACAGAAAGCTTACATAAGCATTCTTGACTTGTATGTTATCAGTGAACCTTGCACGTGTATCATAAAATAAAGCAGTTCAATGATAAAATAAATACAAACAGAGAAAGAAAAGCTTTTTTTAAAGTCTTTATTCATTTTTAAAACTTTCAACAAGTGTAACATAAGATACAATCATTTTATACTTTAACATCACTTAAAATACCATCAAAGTTTAACTAACTCACATCAAATATCCCTCCCCCCCCTTATATCTAACAATTGTACTTAAGCATAATAAATCATAAAATATTCTCTCTCTCCCTCCCTCCCCCACCCTGGACGTGTATGAACAAAGGGAGAAAATAATATTTATTCCGTACAATATTTTGTTAATGGCTCCCAAACATCCCTAAATTTCTTAAAATGCCCCTGCTGTATGGCTATTACCCATTCCATTTTAAAGATTTGGCATAACGAATTCCACCAAAAATTATAATTCAGCCGATCCCAATTTTTCATAATTTGCTGAATGGCAATCAATGTCATGATGAGCAAAAGTTTATTATTATTAGAAGAGATTTGATTCTTGGCTCTCATGGAAGTACCAAATAACAGTGTCATATGATAATGCATATCATATCAAGTTTTGCATTTTAACTTAAGGGAATCCATTCTATGTTACTTTTTGATAAAAGTGTATGTGCTATGTTTTAGCATTCTGTAAAGCAGCAAGAGAAGCCCAAATTTTCATGTACTATATACATACTAACATTCCATCAATGAAATAGTACATTATATTTATCATCTGAATAATCGATTTAATTTAAATCCATGCACTTTTACCTTAATACAGCTTTTTCTATCCTTTGAATAAGAACTTAAGAATAGCCTTACAGGGTCAGACCAATGGTCCATCTAGCCCAATATTCCATCTTCAAAGTGGCCAATCCATGTCACAAGTACCGGTACCTGGCAAAAAAAACCAAATCATAGCAATATTCCATACTACCAATCCAGGGCAAGCAGTAGCTTCCCCTATGTCTGTCTCTTTATCAGGCTATGGAATTTTCCTCCAGGAACTTGTCCAAACCTTTTTTAAAACCAGCTACATTATCTGCTCTTACCACATCCTCTGGCAATGTGTTCCAGAGCTTAACCATTCTCTGAATGAAAAAATATTTCCTCCTATTGGTTTTAAAATTATTACTCGGTGACTTCATTGAGTGTCCCCTAGTCTTTGTAAATCTTGATGCAGTAAAAAATCAATTCACTTGTGCCCGTTCTACTCCACTCAGGATTTTGTAGACGTCAATCTTGCTACTACACCAGCGATTCGGGCCGCGTGGGAGCCCTGCTCCGCCCCCCGAAACTCTTCTGACCTGCTCTGCCTTCTAAAGCAGCTCCTCTGCCATCGGGAGCCGCTTGCTACTACACCAGCGATTCGGGCCGCGTGGGAGCCCTGCTCCGCCCCCCGAAACTCTTCTGACCTGCTCTGCCTTCTAAAGCAGCTCCTCTGCCATCGGGAGCCGCTTGCTACTACACCAGCGATTCGGGCCGCGTGGGAGCCCTGCTCCGCCCCCCGAAACTCTTCTGACCTGCTCTGCCTTCTAAAGCAGCTCCTCTGCCATCGGGAGCCGCTTGCTACTACACCAGCGATTCGGGCCGCGTGGGAGCCCTGCTCCGCCCCCCGAAACTCTTCTGACCTGCTCTGCCTTCTAAAGCAGCTCCTCTGCCATCGAGAGCCGCTTGCTACTACACCAGCGATTCGGGCCGCGTGGGAGCCCTGCTCCGCCCCCCGAAACTCTTCTGACCTGCTCTGCCTTCTAAAGCAGCTCCTCTGCCATCGGGAGCCGCTTGCTACTACACCAGCGATTCGGGCCGCGTGGGAGCCCTGCTCCGCCCCCCGAAACTCTTCTGACCTGCTCTGCCTTCTAAAGCAGCTCCTCTGCCATCGGGAGCCGCTTGCTACTACACCAGCGATTCGGGCCGCGTGGGAGCCCTGCTCCGCCCCCCGAAACTCTTCTGACCTGCTCTGCCTTCTAAAGCAGCTCCTCTGCCACATTCTCCAGCTCTCTCTCACCTTCCTCCGCCCGGTGCCGCTCAAGCAGGAGGACTCTGCCCGGCCCTCTTAGAGCCCTGCTCCCCTCAGGCCCACCGGGATCACAGAAAAAGCTCCCTGCTGTTCAGGACTGTTTATCTCCTGCGTCCCTACTTCCTCTGCCCAGCTAGGCTTTTTGCCGCTTCAATCGCCAATCCTGACTCCATTGACAAGCTCCATTCTGACAATTTCCTACTTAATTTGTTTCAGTTTGGTTAAGGCCCTCTAGTTTCTATTTAGTAATTAAACTTGCCAAAGATCTTCAGTTTCTATTCAACTGTATAATTGCTCTGCTATTCTATTGTTTAAATCCTGCTAAGGACCACCTGATTATTCTTCCTGCCTTCTCTAAGTTTGTTAAGACCTCCATATTTTATTCAACTGTTTTTTAAGTTCGTTAAAAACCTCCATATTTTATTCAACTGCTTTTGCTCTGATAAGGATCGCCAGATTCCTCCCAACTGATAAGCCCCGCCCAATTACTAAGTCTCATCAGATTATATTCAATTGTTTCAATTTTGCCCAATTATCCGGCTCTGCCCTACTACCAAGCCTTCTGTTTACATTCGCTTCTTACTCCTCCAAAGGCTCTCCCAAACCCCACCATGAAACCACACCCATGGATCCTTCTTCTTCTTCTCTGCTCATCCTCCAACATCTCCTTCTGCCTGAAACCTCCCCCTCCTAACTTACTGAACCCCACTATTGTCAGTCCCACCTGCCCTGGTGCCATAATCCCCACGCTTTTGCGCACCAGAAGTCACCCCTCCAAGAAAATTCCCCGAGGAATCAATCACGCCTCCTTAAAGCCCATTTCCCCGGCCAACTCTCCCATCCACGCCTCTGACTCCCTCACCCCAGTACCGTCTCTCTACTGCAATGCCAGATCTGCATGTAACAAAACCCAAATCCTGAAGGACCTTCTTGAAGATCTTAACCCTGGATTCCTATTCATCACAGAGTCATGGATCACAAAAGACGACATATTCTCTCAAAACGAACTTTGTTCTCACGGTTACCAAGGCCTCTTCTCCCCCAGAATTAATCGAAAAGGAGGTGGCCTGGCACTCCTTCACAAATCATTCTTCGACGTCCAATTGCTAGAAAAGGGCAGCCACGCCTCCCTAGAATACATGCTAGCCTCTGTCAATGATGAACTCCATCCTCACCCACTGGGCATCCTTCTACTATATCGTCCTCCCTCCCCCTGGAATAAATCCTCTGATCTCGTCCTTGAGACCATCACTAACGCATTCCTCAAATTTCAAAGACTGCTAATCATTGGAGATATTAACCTTCACATAAACGACACCACCAACAAGGATGTTATCGATCTCAATAATTTCCTCAACTCTCTAGGCTTCCCCCCCCCCGACTCTCTTCCCAACCCATGAAAAGGGGCATACGTTAGACCTTATCACCTTCCTCGACCTCACCGATTACAAAACCTCGGTTGACGACACTCGCTGGGAACCTGTCCCTTGGTCCGACCATTTCCTAGGAGCTTTCTGCCTCCCCATCTTCATGTCATACCTCGAACCACCACCACGCACCCCCAATCCCATTACCTTCCGAAAAAAAATTACGAGCGACCTGTTCTGGAACAAATTCCTCAACCTATTTTCCATCACTCCCAATCCTCCAAGCCCTGAATCCAATTGGCTCAACTGGATCACCCTCTCTGAAACCACCTACCGCTCCCTTGCTCCACTATCAACTAAACCGTCTCCTACTCCCGCAAGGCTCCCTGGTACCTTCCATACCACAGACATCTGAAACAGAAATGTCGAATACTGGAAAGAAAATGGAAAAAATCTAAATCCCCCACCGACAGACAGTCCTGGAGGGAAAATATCAAGTTCTATAATACTGAATTAAAAAAATCAAGGAAGAACTACTACGGCAACAAAATCTCCAGATCCAACAACCAAAGTAATACACTGTTCAACATTTGGCGTTCCATATCCTCCAAACATGATTCCGCCACACCCCTCTCCTCTCCATCTGCTGATGAACTAGCAAAATTCTTCAATGAGAAAGTCACCACCTTACGATGCTCCTTCCCTCCAACACCCTCTTACAACTCCCTTGTGCTCGCCGCCTCCAACCCAAATCTAACCGATGCCAACCATATCCCAGCCGATAGATCCTGGACCACCTTCGATCTCGTCTCTGATTCCCAGGTCTCCAAACTCTGCCTCAAGTTAAAATCCTGCAACTGCACCTTGGATCCTTTCCCCTCCTACTTATACGAAAATATTCCCACACAAGCCATCTCATCCCTCACCAAACTTATAAATTCTGCTTTACTCTCAGGCCTATTTTCTGCAGAAATGGGAGTCATTGCCTTATCCCCTCTTCTGAAAAAAGCTGATCTAAACCCCTCCACACCGTCCAGCTATCGCCCAATAGCTAACATTCCTCTCCTGACCAAGATGCTGGAGTCCATCATAGCCACCCAACTCTCATCCTATCTTGAGAGTTTCTCCATTCTACTACCCTACCAACATGGCTTCAGACCTAACTTTAGCACTGAATCCCTTTTGGCCTCTTTAATTTCAAAAGTCCAACATCTTCACTCTTGCAACAAGTTCGCTGTCCTTCTTCAATTTGATCTTTCCGCAGCCTTCGACATTGTCCATCATGACATACTAATCCTTCAACTTTCTGAAATTGGCATAAACTCCACAGTCTTAGATTGGTTCGCAAAATTCCTACGTTCTCGCTCCTACTTCGTTAACATGAACGGTATCTCATCCTCCCCTTGGAAACCGATTTGCGGAGTTCCTCAAGGTTCACCCCTATCCCCGATTCTTTTCAACGTTTATATGTCCTCTCTGAAACTCCTCAAACTTTCCCCCTTTGAGACACTCTACACCTACGCCGACGACATCCTTGTCCTCCTCGAGACCGACTCCAACCTCACCAACCTTTCTGACAACATCTCTTCTTGTATAACGAACCTCCAATCCTGGGCTCTCACCGTTCAAATGAAACTCAATGAGACCAAAACAAAACTCCTATGGCTAGGCCCAAAATTAGATCAGCTGCCCACCCTCATCCCACTATCCTCAGGCTCCAAACTGCCGCTTGAGTACTCAAGCAAAGTTCTGGGAATCATCATGGACTCTACACTGTCCTTCAACGATCACCTCAACTCCTTAGTAAAAAAATGCTTTTTCAACCTTCACATGCTAAGAAAAGTCAGATCCTGCTTCAACCAACAACACTTCGCTATCCTCGTTCAATCCATTATTCTTTCTAGACTGGATTACTGCAACTCCATCTACCTAAGCCTAACAAAGAAAAGTCTTCTCAGACTCCAGCGGATTCAGAATACCGCGGCTAAATTAATTTTCGCAAAAAGCAAATTTGACCACGTCTCCCCGCTCCTATCTAAGCTTCACTGGCTCCCAGTTTTCCTCAGGGTCCACTACAAATGCGCCTGCCTAACCTTCAAGTCTCTACAAGGCATCCTTCCTCCCCTGTTTCCACTATCCTGGCTCTCCGCAAATCCCAACTCCACCAGATCCTCTCAGAAATTCATACTATCATTCCCCTCCTTAAAAGGCATTTCCCATACAGGTAAACTTGGAACATCCCTCCTCTTCAAGATCACCGTTCTGTGGAATAGCTTATCCGCCCCTCTCCAGAGTACGTCCTCCCTCCAACGCTTCAGAAAACATTTGAAAACTTGGCTTTTCTCTAAAATGTAACCACTCCCTCCCTCTCCTCTACACTTAATCCCTTCTCTCTCCCCTTATTACCAAGATCTTCTTCTTCCCATTGTAACTCCTTTCTTTTGTAATTCCTGTAAACCGTGTCGAGCTCTACTTCTGTGGAGATGATGCGGTATACAAACTTAAGGTTTAGTTTAGTTTAGTTTAGTTTAGTCAATCATATCTCCCTCTCTTTTCCAAACTGAAGAGCCCTTCCCTCTTTACTCTTTCCTCATACGAGAGGAGTTCCATCTCCTTTATTAGCTCCGGATATGTCCTCCTTTTTGAGGACATGTCCAGGGGTCCGGACAGCTTTTCAAAACTTGGCACTTTGTCCAGGTTTTGAAAAGCTTCCAGTTAGCAGAGACATTGGGACGGCATCTGCGCATGCAGGGATGCAACGAGGTGATATCACACGCATGCGTGTGGGCGTCAGGTCAAAAGCGCGCCGGGACAAAGGCGCACGCAGACAATTGAGTGCAGCGCAGAGGTGCGCGCCGCAGAAAATTACAGTTCTTAGGGCTCTGACGGGGGGGGGGGCGTGGGGGGGAACCCCCCCATTTTACTTAATAGAGATCGTGCTGCGTTGTGGGGGCGTTGTGGGGGGTTGTAACCCCCCACATTTTACTGAAAACTTCACTTTTTTCCCTGTTTTTAGGGAAAAAGTTAAGTTTACTGTAAAATGTGGAGGGTTACAACCCCCCAAACCCCCCACAACGCCGGTGCGATCTCTATTAAGTAAACTGGGGGGGCTCCCCAACAAAAACCCCCGTCGGAGCCCCTAAAAACTGTAATTTTCTTCGGTGCGCGCCTACGTCTTGCGCTCAGTTGTCACATCAGTGCATGTGCAGATGCCCTCCCGACAAGTGAACAGGTTGATGGGAGGGCCTGGGGGGTAGGTGGAACTGGTCGGACCTGGGGGTAGGGCTATGGGTCTGGATTTTCATTCTGGAAAATCTGATAACCCTACCCTTTATCTTCTTGGTTGCTCTTCTTTGAACCTTTTGTAGTTTCACTATATCTTTTTTGAGATAAGACAACCAGAATTGAATGCAATACTCAAGGTGAGGTTGCACCATGAAGTGATAACAGAGGCGCATTATAACATTCTTAGTTTTGTTTACCATCTTTTCTAATAATTCCTAGCATCTTGTTTCCTCTTTTGGCCGCTAACACACATTGGGCAGAAGGTTTCAGCATCTTATTTACAATGACACCCAGATCTTTTTCTTGGATGCCGACCCCCAACATGGACCCTAGCATCTGGTAACTATGATTTGGATTATTCTTCCCAATGTACATCACTTTGCATTTGTCCACATTAAATTTCATCTACTATTGGGCACCCAATCTTCCAATTTCCTAAGGTCTGCCTCCAAGTTTTCACAGTCTACATATGTTTTAGCAACTTTGAACAGTTAGTGTTAACTGCAAAATTAATCACCTCACTCACTGTCCCAATTTCCAGATCATTTATAAATAAGTTAAATAGCACCAGTCCCAGAACAGATCCTTGCGGCACTCCACTATTTATGCTCACCAATTGAGAAAAATGGCCATATAAACCTACCCTCTGTTTTCTGTTTGATAACTAATTCCTAATCCACAACTGAACATTGCCACCTATCCCATGACTCATTAAGTTTCTCAGGCGCCTCATGAGGAGTTTTGCCAAAAGCTTTCTGAAAATCTAGATTCACTATATCAACTGGCTCACTTCCGTCAAAGAAGTCAAATTGGTGAGGCAAGAGCTCCCTTGGCCATGCTCACTCTGTCCCTTTAAATCATGTTTGTCTATGTGTTCCACAATAAAACAGGGGAACCAATTCCACAAAAATCGAACAAGCAAGAGCAAAGTGGAAATGTTCATGCCGTTGCTCCGAATCTATAGCACTGCAAAACAACTCAGCAACGGCATGAACATTTTACTTTAGTCCACTTGTTATTTTAAAGACCATTTGATACCCAAAGACTCCTAAGACTCCTGATGCAGGCCGGATGGCCGAAACACGATCATGTTGAGTCATTGAGTTGCTTTGGATGTTTGAATTGGTTTGGATGAATAAAGATCATTGGATTTATCAGATGAGTTGAAAGACACTTTTTTGTGCACCATTCTGATTGGACATTTCCACTTTGCTCTTGTTTGTCTATGTGTTCCACAATTTAATTTTTTATAATTGTTTCCACTATTTTGCCTGGTTCTGAAGTCAGGCTTACCAGTCTGTAATTTCCTGGATCTCCCCTGGAACCCTTTTTAAAAATCGGCGTAACATTGACTACCCTCCAATCTTCAGCCTTTAAGCTCTTGGCAGATTTTGCAATGGCAACTTGATGATGGTTCAATGCATATATGCTATCAAATTTACTCACTTACTCCCCTTTTCACAAAAGCGTGGAAGAGGTTTCAGGTGCTGGCTGGTGCGCTGTTTGCTCTGTGCTGCTCCGACGGTCATAGAGTTACCATGAGCGTCAGAGCAGCGCAGAGCATTCGGCACGCCAGCTGGTGCTATAAACCTCTTCTGCGCTTTTATAAAAGAGAGGGGGGTGTTATTTTGTTAATGTTGCACCACTCCCCTCTCTCTCCCCTTTCTTTTGAGTCATAAAAGCACCTTAATTCTGTTTAGCTTCATCTTTCCAACACCTCTGGTATCTTAAAAGGTTGCAGTGCATTTACTGTGTTATTTAATAAAACATGCTTTCACTTAGCAACTACCTTGTGTCGAACATACTTCTCTTATCTTCAAGATACCAGCAGTGTCCCCAGAGCGCCACACTAACATTCTGTATGTTTTCCAGTGCCTCACAGAACAGCACTCTCTATGTTCTTCTCTGCCCCTTCAAATGCACTTGCATGCATTTATGATTTAAAACATAAATAAAAGGGTTCAGCCCGGTGTCAGGTCAAAAGCGCGCTGGGACAAAGGCGCGCACAGACAATTGAGCGCAGCGCGGAGGTGTGCGCCGCAGAAAATTACTGTTTTTAGGGCTCCGACGGGGGGGCATGGGAGGGAACCCCCCCACTTTACTTAATAGAGATTGTGCCACGTTGTGGGGGGCGTTGTGGGGGTTTGGGGGGTTGTAATCCCCCAAATTTTACTGAAAACTTCACTTTTTCCCTGTTTTTAGGGAAAAAGTTAAGTTTACAGTAAAATGTGGGGGGTTACAACCCCCCAAACCCCCCACAATGCAGCGCGATATCTATTAAGTAAACTGGGGGGGCTCCCCAACAAAATCCCCCGTCGGAGCCCCTAAAAACAGTAATTTTCTTTGGCGCGCGCCTCCGTCTTGCGCTCAGTTGTCGGCGCGCACCTTTGTCTTTCGCGGTGTTGTCTATGAACCGTTCAGCCCAGCAGCTCAGTGCAGTTCAGTTTCGAGAAGTGTCTTTTGCTTCCTTTGTCAGCTGTAACTGTGAAAGCAACCACACAGAGGCAGAATTCACAGCTCTGAGAGGGAGAGGGGAGTCGCTGCTATCCTTCAATGGCAGCACTAAGTGGCTAGGCTCAGGGAGCTAAGCCTCCATGCTCAAAAGCTTTCCATGTCAGTAAGACTTGTTAAAGCAGTTTCACAGGCACGGAAACACAGCTTCTGATGCACAAAAGGGTTCTCCGTGGTTGCTACCAATCCTCATAGCAGCTCCCGAGAATCCTATGCACATTAATATTCTGTTGAGTTTTCCTTGTGATGCACTAAAGCAGGGCTGCCCAAGTCCAGTCCTCGATATCTACTGGCAGGCCAGGTTTTCAGAATATCCATAATGAATATGCATGAGAGAGAGATTTGCATACCAAGAAGGCAGTGCAGGCAAATCTCTCTCATGCATATTCATTGTGGATATCCTGAAAACCCGGCCTGCCAGTAGATCTCGAGGACCAGACTTGGGCAGCCCTGTACTAAAGGGAACGTCCCCTGCCCTTTTTTGGGGGGGAAGGGGGGAATTTTCCAGCAGCTCTTGAGCTGCCAGTAATTGTTGAGTGTATGTTGTATGCTTACACAACACACGCTCAATAGCTGTACCCCTTTCTTCAGCTAACCTATGAGGAGTTGCAAAGAAAAATTTAGTTTTTCGCATATTGTTTCAATTTGAATTCCTTCATCCATTCTTCCACCCTTGTCAAGATTATGGTAATTTGGTGGCATTGTTTCGATGGTAAAATTATATTGTCTGCGTAACTACTTACATTAATATGTTAGTCCCTCTTTCCTTGAATTCATGTGTTTAAAAACATTTCTAATCCAACTTCCTGGCTTCAGTAAAAGAATGCCCAAAGTGATAAATAAGACTACACTTCTTCCTCCGTATTCGCTGTGATAGTGGATTAACAGACCCGCGAATACAGATAAACCGCGAATAACTTTTTCATATGTTATTCGCTGTTTTCTATTAAAAAACCATTGTGAATATGGTGAAACCGCGAATAACATGGTGGGAGACCTGGCCTGTTCCTGAAGGAGAGGCAAAACATGATGAAGAAAGTGCTGGGAATCAGCAATTTTCTCTGTAAACGCTTGGAATAAATAAATTAAAAAAATTAAAATTAAAATTTTCTCTATGCAAGCTGATGTAATTTGGGGGGGAGGAGCCAGCAAGCTAAAAACCGCAAATAATCAAAACCGTGATTGCTGAAACCGCGAATACGGAGGGAGAAGTGTACTGTTGATTTCTTGATACTCTGATTTTCCCGCATTTATTATATATTTTCCTCCCCTCCCTTCATATTCCAGACTTGTTGATCATCACTAAGGATTTGAGAGATCAGAGATCTCTTCCCTGGATGCTCCCATAGGGCTGTTCCGTAGCTGGCAGGAGTTGCTGGGGTAGAGACAGTCCTACTCTTTGCCTCCATATGTCTGACTGTATTTACATTACATTACATTAAATTAGTGATTTCTATTCCGCCAATACCTTGCAGTTCAAGGCGGATTACATAAAAGTTTTCAGAGATTACATAAACGTTTACATAGAGATTTACAGGAATAGCATAAAAGATGCCATAAGAGTTACATAAGAATTACCAAAGAGTTGTCGTTATCTTAAGGTGATAAATGTTGGGTAATAAGAATTACCAAAGAGTTGTCGGGATTTTAGAGGCATAAATAGAGGCATTTTAGCATTAGTTGGGTAATTAGAAGTGGGGTTTAGGTAGGAACTGGTCGTGTTAGAAAAGTTTTATGTATTTTTTGAAGAGTAGGGTTTTAGTATTTTTCTTGAAGTTTTGTAGTCTGTGGTTGATGATAACAGATTGGTGATTTGTCTGTCCAGTTTAGCTGCTTTGATGGCAATTAGGTTGTATTTCTTCCACAGTGTTCCCATGCCACAGACCAACAGCACTACACTACAGGGGCTAACTTTCTATCCCCCCCCCCTTTTACAAAACCACAATAGTGGTTTTTAGTGCAGTCTGGCACGCTGAATGCTCTGCACTGCTTCAGGCACTCATAGAGTTCACATGAGCATCGGAAGCAGCACAGGTCATTCAGTAAAAACTGCTATTGTGGTTTGGTAAAAGGGGGGGGGAGGGAGCATATAGTTCTCAGTTGTATCCAACCACAAAATCAGGAGAACAATACTCTACATCAAGAAACGAAGATCCTTCAAAGTAGGGATGCTAATTTTAGAGGTATACAATTGTTTTAAGAACAAGAAACATAAGAACATAAGAATTGCCACTGCTGAGTCAGACCCGTGGTCCATCATGCCCAGCAGTCTGCTCACGTGGCGGCCCTCTGGTCAAAGACCAGCCCCCCTAACCGAGACTAGCCCTACCAGCGCATGTTCTTGTTCAGCAGGAACTTGTCTAACTTTGTCTTGAATTCCTGGAGGGTGTTTTCCCCTATAACATCCTCCGGAAGAGCGTTCCAGTTTTTTACCACTCTCTGGGTGAAGAAGAACTTCCTTACGTTTGTACGGAATCTAACGTGTTGCATATTCAAGAGACCGCAACCTAAGGGATAGATTAATCCTCTCAGTATTACCAAGGCAAATTCTATTACCTGGAATTCCTGGCAATTGAAGCCATAATAAATGTGGATACTGCAGTGTGAGGGAAATTCTATAAAAGGCACCTAAAGATAGGTGCCAAATAGGCACCTAACTTAATTAGCATATTGGCTTCAATTATGAGCTTTAATAAGCTCATAATTGGAAAAAAAAAAATGAATTGGGTACCTATCTTCTCAGGCATGATCCTACATACGATAGACGCGTAACTCCAAAGTAGCATGTTTAGGGGTGGAGAAGAACTTAGGTGCCATTAGACGCGATTCTCTAAAGTACTTAGGTGCCTATAATGTAGACTTTTAAAACCATGGCCTACCTTGTAGGTACCTAACAGGTGCCTAAGTTTTAGTTAGGCACGATTCTGTAATAGGCGCCTGTGTGACTTGACATGAAATAGGTGCCTAACTTTAAGCGAATATCTTTCTAGGCACCCAATTACAGAGTCTGTCCCTGTATGCCCAAATGCCTTATCATTAACTGGTTTCACAAATCCACTGACGTGAAAAACACTTTGGATTGCAACACAGCTAATATAAGTTATGTCTTGTTAATGGAACGTCAGTGACCTCTGGTGGTTCATCCCTACTTTGAAGTTTCTCAGTTGTGTGCTATGTCACATATTTATTTATTTACAATATTTACTAACCCATGTGTTTAGACAGTTATGTGCTATTTAACTGGCCAGGAGCTGACATTGAACACACTATGGGGCAATACTATAACCCTGCAAATAGGCACCCAGAGGGCATCTGATAGGGGTATTTTCTATAAAGGGACATAGGCACCTACATTTCTTTATAGAACTCTAGTGTGATTGCCAAAATTTATTTATTTAAAAATTTATATATACTTCTCCCTCCATATCTGCGGTTTCATTATCTGGGGATTCGATTATTTGTGTATTTTTTGTTTACGTTTTTCTCTATTTTTCTTCTAGTTTTAGGCTGTCTGAGCCTCCTGGATCTTACCTGGTGGTCTAGCGGTGACGCGGGGCAGGAGCGATATTCCTATGCTCATGCCCCGCGCATAGCCATCATCAAAATGGCTGCCTTGAGTTCCCGTTGTAGTCTCGAGACAGCCAGGTAAGATCCGGGGATGCAAGAGGGAGGCGAAGGTGGGTCAGAACCGGCCAATAAACTTATTTGCGTTTTTTCACAATTCACGGGCCAGCTCTGCACCTAACCCTCGCGAATATGGAGGGAGAGCTGTACTGCTTTAAACCAAAGCATGTACAAACAACATACAAAATAAACAAATACATTTACACATCAAATGAATTTCAAACAAAATTCAAGGCAGAAAACCTCTCTGAGTCAGCAGTCTCACAAGAAAAATTTGAGGTATAAAACCTCTCTCCTAGAAACATATGAATGCTGATACCTGTAAGTATGTTAAACATGGAACCTCTATTGTGGATTCACATAAGTACTGACACATATAAGTATGTTTTTAGAAGTTTTTTGAAAACATTTCTAGGCCTACAGAGGCGCAATTGTCCAGTCAGAGCATTCCAGGACTTCACAGCTGCTACTGAAAACATTGATAACCCAATACTTGCATGAGAATACACGCCTATAAGCTAAGTTTGAACCCTTACATGTGTCATACGGCTGGCATAAATATGTGTGCTTGAGTTCTGGTGTACTTTATAACAGTGTTCTTCAACTGCCGGTCTGTAGACCGGTGTCGGTCCGCAAAAATTCCCTGCCGGTTCATGGCCCGTTGAGCTGGGTACCTGCGTGTTTGCTTTCCTCTTCTCTCCCCCCCTGGAATAGCAGTGGCTTCCTCCCCCTCCTCTCCCAGCAGCTCTCAGTTTTCTAACTTGCCTGCAGCAGTGCGAGTAACGTCAGAGCAGCGATTCACTTGAGGCTTTTGCTGAGTCGTGACCTGTCTCTGATGATGCAACTTCCTCTTTCCTCAGAGGTGGGTGTGACCCATCAAAGGACCCAAGGCTGCCTAAGTGAATCGTTGTGCGGATGCTACTGACACTGCTGTAGGCTAGTTAAAACACTGAGATACTGCTACTCTGGGTAAGGGAAGGTGCACTTGCCACTGATTGTGGGTGAAAAGGGGAGCTGTTGCTGGTAGGGTGAAAGGGGGAAGGAGAGCTAGAGCTAGTTGGGGGGAAGGGGGCACTGCTTCTGCTTCTGCTGGTCAGGGGAGTTGCCACACTGGACTGGAAATGGAGGATAGTGAAGGGGGAGCTGCTGCTGGACCTGGAGTGAAGGAGAAGGAGAGTGTGGTGTAGTGGTTAAAGCTACAGCCTCAGAACCCTGAGGATGTAGGTTCAAATCCACGCTGCTCCTTGTGACCCTAAGCAAGTCACTTAATCCCCCTCCCCATTGCCCCAGGTACATTAGATAGATTGTGAGCCCGCCAGGACAGACAGGGAAAAATGTTTGAGTACTTGAATAAACTCATGTAAACTGTGCTGAGCTCCCTTGGGAGAACGGTATAGAAAATTGAATAAATAATTAAGATGCTGCTGGACTGTGGGGAGGGCAGTAGAGAAGGGGGCAGAGAGAATGAATTGGTGGATGGGGGACAGTGGACTCAGGGAGGGAGAGATGCTAACAACAGGGGGAGAGCAAGGAAGGCATACAAGCCATAGGGTGGGGGGGCCTGGGCTCCGGGCAGGAAAGAATAGAGAGATGATGCCCAGAGAAGAGATGCTGTGTATGGAGAATAGGGGCAGACACAGAGGGGGAATGCTGGATGGAGAAGGGATGGGGACACAGAAGGGAAATACTGATCACATGGGTACAAATGGACAAGGAGGCAGAGGGTACATAAGAACATAAGCAATGCCTCCACTGGGTCAGACCCGAGGTTCATCGCGCCCAGCAGTCCGCTCACGCGGCGGCCCAACAGGTCCAGGACCTGTGCAGTAGCCCTCTATCTATACCCCTCTATCCCTTTTTCCAGCAGGAAATTGTCCAATCCTTTCTTGAACTCCAGTACCGTACTTTGTCCTATTACGTCCTCTGGAAGCACATTCCAGGTGTCCACCACACGCTGGGTAAAGAAAAACTTCCTAGCATTCGTTTTGAATCTGTCTCCTTCCAACTTTTCCGAATGTCCTCTTGTTCTTTTATGTTTTGAAAGTTTGAAAAATCTGTCCCTCTCTACTCTCTCTATGCCCTTCATGATCTTGTAGGTTTCTATCATGTCTCCTCTGAGTCTCCGCTTTTCCAGGGAGAAGAGCCCCAATCTCTCCAATCTTTCAGTGTATGAAAGGTTTTCCTTGCCCTTAATCATTCATGTCGCTCTCGTGTCGGTAGATGCTAGACAGGATAGATAGAGATGCAGAGGGAAGGTATCCATTGGAATGTTGTGTAGGAAATTTAAATAATGTTAATTATTATAAATTAAAATTGTTATTTAATTAATTAATTAATACAAATACTATCTACGTTGGGTTTTATTTTAGTCTTAGTAGTTTGCCGGTCCATAGGTATAAAATAATTCTTTTATTTCTGCCAGTCCATAGGTACAAAAAAGGTTGAAGAACACTGCTGTATAAGTTATTCACATAACCGTGGGTCCTGCCCATGATCTGCCCAGACTCTGCATATTTACAAAATAGTGCTTAGATGGAATTTTGATATAAGTACATATACTTTATAGAACCTCCCTGTAACGGGACTCTGCCAGTTGAAAATTGCTCTAACATGCCCTGTACTATCCAAATAGTATAGGAGAAAAGTTGGGGTGGAGCCAGGATAGAAACCATATACCACCCGTATAGGGTAGTGTTCATCAACACAAAGCCTGGGGACCAGTGGTGGCCACCGAAGATCATCATTCTGGCCTTTTTTTCCCCTCATGTTCTGCCTCTCTACCCAAGCACACAGCAGAAAGCGGGACATGAATGGGAACAAGAGCCACAAGCTTGAAGGACAAGGCGTTTCACACCGGTATGCCATCATATTGCTCATCTTCCACCGTTCCCTACACTCCTTTCCGTATACTCCAGTCTTTAGATTCAACTAGAATGGTTATTCCTAATCCTGAGCAAGCCCATTTAGACTCTATTAGGCATTCAACATTCTATTTCTTGGCCCTCAGCTCTTTGGAATGCAATGCATTACTCGATGCCATCAGAGCTAAACAATCTTTTCCCCATTTCAAGACTTTATTAGGCAATATGTAGAAATAAAACAAAAATCTAAAGGAAAAAAATATAATACCTATTTTATTGGACTAACTTACCCTCCCTCCCCCACTTTTACAAAACCGTAGCGCAGTTTTTAGCGCCAACCATGGCAATAACAGCTCCAACACTCAAAGAAATTCTATGAGCATCGGAGCTGTTACCGCAGCAGCCGGTGCTTGAAACCACGCTACGGTTTTGTAAAAAGGGGGGGTTAATGTAGTTTATGATTAGCTTTCAAAGGTAACCCCTTCTTCCTCCCAACTGAATAAATCTGGTTGAGAGCATAAAGGGGTCCCCTGGAGAGACAAATTGCGACATTAATTCTATTTGTTTTTTGTGACTTTTTTTTTTTTTTAATTGAATGATTGCATGTGTGCTATCTCTGGAACTTTTCTTTTGATAATGGCGTTCCTTTCCGGGGTTTTTTTTAGTACTTATGTTTACCACTTATATCTTTAATTGGTAAAGGTGATATATCAAATCAATAAATGATAATAATTTCTCAATAGACAAAGAATGTATTTGAAAATGCTGACCTCCTTGAGGAAACACCCATTGAACAGTTTGAAGACAGGCTGGTGACGTAGATGTCATTGGCACACAGTAATCAGCAGTGTCAGGGGCTCACATGGGAAGCTATTTGGTGGCTCTCATTCAGCTCATTTGGATCCAAAGTGCCCCTCCCACACACACACACACACTAAAAATATAGGAAAGACGACTAGTACAAGAGGCCACTGAAAAGTTCTCAGCCCAACCAAGAAGAGAATGATGTGGAGCCATGAAACTTGCAAGTTATTCCACACTTTGTTTGACACTTTTTGTTTCAATGATATGAAATGAAATGAAAAGTGTCAAGAAAAGTGTGGCATAATTTTTGTTTCATGGTTCCACATCATTCTGTTCTTGGTTGCAACGATCCCTTGTAACATAGTAGATGACGGCAGATAAAGACCCAAATGGTCCATCTAGTCTGCCCAACCTGATACAATCTAAAAATTCATTGTTGTTGTTGTTTTTTTTTTCTTCTTAGCTATTTCTGGGCAAAAATCCAAAGCTCTACCCTGGGAGGAGCCCGAGGTACCTCAGCCAATCAGTGCCTTAGATCCCTCCCCATGCATCAGATGATACGCCGGGGCGGGACCTAAGGCCGCTATTGCGCTGCGGCGGCCAGGATAGCAGGAGCAGGAAGACTTTTCTCCTGCTCCCAAAGATTGGCCTAGGAGCAGGAGGGACCGGGCACCCCTCCTGCTCCCAACCGTTCAACAGGTATGCGGGGCAGGTGGTCCAGGCCCGACCACCTGGGCCGTCCTGGGGTGGCCTGGTTGTGAGTGAGGCAGTGGGACCGGTGGGCCGGTCATGCTTGATCGGAGGGGGGGGACGGGTGTCGAGCAGGGCCAGTGTGTCGGGTCAGTGGGTGGGGCTAGTGTAGGCTCTCCTGCCTGCCCTGCTCTGCCCTGATCTCTCCTGCCTGCTTGCTGAACTCTCATGCTCTCTGGCGCCGTTCACTACAGTGCAGGCCTGCTTTAAAACCACGGGCTTGCACTGCGGGGAATGGCGGCAGAGAGCAGGAGAGTCCGGCGAGCAGGCAAGAGAGATCGGGGCAGAGCAGAGCAGGCAGGAGAGATCAGGGCAGAGCCCTGACAACAGTGACAGGTGGCTGCTTCTCCTGTCACTGCTGTCAGGGTCTGCGCATGAGCGGGGATCGCACCTTTGTAATCGCTGCTCGCAAATGGGGGATACTCCGATCACCCCCATTTGAATACGATTGATTGTGAATCAGTCGGACCTACCCGAATCAGAAACAGATTGTTCCGATTCGGGCAGGTTAGTGAATCTAGCCCTTTTAGTTCTTCAATACTTACTATTATTTTCTGATTCTAGATCCTCTGTGTTCATCCCACACTTTTTTGAACTCCGTCACCGTTTTCATCTCCACCACCTCTCTCGGGAGCGCATTCCAGGCATCCACCACCCTCTCCGTAAAGAAGAATGTCCTTACATTACTCTTGAGTCTACCATCCCTCAACCTCAACCTTTTACCATTTTCCTTTATCTGGAAAAGATTATGTTCTACGTTAATACCTTTCAAGTATTTTTATGTCTGAATCATATCTCTCCTTGTATTGAAACTTTTCTTTAAAATAACATTAATTATCGGGGGAAAATATTTATATTTCCTGATGTTTCTAGATGGACCCAAAGTAAGAGGATATTTCTTCTGTCTAAAGCAAATTTTGTACATGGGTGCAGGTTTCAGCTGGGATACGTATCAGTGCAAATATGCTGCTTCCTTAGATAATCCTACTTATGGGCTAGATTCACTAACCCACCAATCCGTGGCCGATCCATGGGCGATTGGAGGCAAGCCGACCGATTCGCCAACTGTCTGCATGCAAATG
Source organism: Geotrypetes seraphini (assembly GCF_902459505.1). Taxonomy (NCBI): domain Eukaryota; kingdom Metazoa; phylum Chordata; class Amphibia; order Gymnophiona; family Dermophiidae; genus Geotrypetes; species Geotrypetes seraphini. The sequence continues at coordinate 206,121,047 of NC_047089.1, forward strand.
GGGACGATTGGAGGTATGCCCCCAACTGACTGCACAGATTGGATTCAGCCCTGACAGTAGTGACAGGAGAAGTAGCCTCCTGTCACTGCTGTCAGGACTTCTGACAGCATTTTTTTTATTTTTTTACTTTAATCGGGCAGATATTTTGCTTGTATTACACAGGCAAAATAACTGTTCGGTTAAAATTAAAAATAAAAAAAATCCACTCCTGAAGTGCCTCCTCCCTCCCCAAACCACTAAAAAATGCCTCGCGTGACGATGTCCCCCCTCCCCCCGTGCACAATGCCCCGCCGAACACAAGGAAGCCAACTCCCTCCTGCCATCTCAAATGCCACTTGGCGGGGCCCGTCCCACCTCCCTCCCTGTACCTTTAGAATCATTGGGAGCAGGAGGGATGCACAGTCCCTCCTGCTCCTCAGGCCTCCCGTGATTGTCTTCGGGAGCAGGAGGAAGCCCAAAGTCCTCCAGCTCCTTCTGCTCTGCCGCAATACTGGCCTTAGGCCACGCCCTGATGCATCATTTGATGCACAGGGAGGGGCCTAAGGCACTGATTGGCTGAGGCGCCTCAGGCTCCTCCCTTGGGAGTGGCCTATGGCACCTTAGGGAGGATTGACTCAGCCCTAAGGAAGTCCCTGATTGGCTCAGGTGCCCCAGACCCCTCCTAAGGGAGGAGCCTGAGCCAATCAGGGACTTAGGCTCCTCCCCATGCATCACATGATGCAACAGGGTGGGGCCTAAGGCCTAAGAGTTGTCATGTGAGGCATTGGAGCAGGAGGGGTTGAGCACCCCTCCTGCTCCGTTAGAGGTACAGGGAGGGGGGGTGGAAAGGGGGCCTGGATTGGGGAGGGAGGTGTCCTCGGGGGGGGGGGTGGAAGGAGGGAGTTGGCATCCCTCCTGCAGTTTGTTTTTTGGTGGGTGGGCCTGGCCCGGCCAGGCCAGCCACCCGGCCTAGATTTTGCAACAGGGAGGGAGGTGGGCCGGGCCCATCCCATCCAGGCCAGGAGGGGTTTAACATGGCAGGAGGAAGTTGCCATCACTCCTGCCTTTTATGGGGCATTGGTGCTAGAGGGGGGGCATCGCGGGGGGGGGGGTCATCGACGCGGGAGTGGGCATGCGTCTGAGCCGTGACTTTTTTAAAAAACTTTTTCCATTTTTTCCTTTTTTGTAGACCAGGGAGCCCATGGTTTTAACCAGCTTTAATCCACGGGTTAAAACCATGGGCTCCCAGTGCAGGGAAGGGCAGGAGAGATTTGGGGTGAGAGCGGGGTGGCAGGAGAGATTCAGGGTGAGAGCGGGAGAGTCGGGGCAGGCAGATTCGGCAAATTTTTTGTGGGGGTTCAAGGCACTTGTTGGGAGGGGGGGTTTAATATTTTTTTTAATCAGACAGATATTTTGCGTGTGTTTCTATTCAAAAATTGGATTTTGCATGGGAGATGCTTTGCTGATGGTTTGACTATTTTATTTCTGTATTTTGTATGAGCCCTTGTATTATGTATTCTGCTGTTTTCTCGCTTGGTTGCGTTTTGTATTTTCTCTTGTGCAATGATCCTTTAATAAACACATTCTCAAAAAACAAACAAACATGCAAAATATCTGCCCGATTAAAAAAAAAAAATTTAAAGCCGGCAGAAGCCCTGACAGCAGTGACAGGAGGCTGTTTCTCCTGTCACTACTATCAGGGCTTTAGCGATCCGTGCAGTTGGCTGGGGGCATGCCAACGATCGTCTCCATTTGCATGCAGGCCTTTAGTTTATTCGTCAGCCTACATGTAAACGGAAACGGATCGCTTACGGATCGGAGGGTTAGTGAATCTAGCCCTAAGTTTGGTTCTTCCATCTCTCCAATGTGGACTAGTTAGGGCCACTTTTACAAAGCCGTGGTAGCGATGCTGCCACGGTTAATGCACCGAAGCCCATAGGAATTGAATGTGCTTCGATGCATTTACCATGGCTTTGTATAAGGGGACCTTAGTGAAGTCTATGAAATTTTAAAATATTTTCATTTATCTGGTTTATATCTTTCTTTTTTTTTTCCAATTCTTTATTCATTTTTCCATCTTCCACCAAGTATACAATATTACATAAATTGAATCATACACATCACTTGAAATTCTTTCTAATATCATCTAAATACATAAATGTACCCTCTCCCCCACCCTCCCTTTTCACAGATATTATAATCTAAATTCAATATACATATGCTATATTCACAAATATTGATTAAACCTATATTATAACTATATTACATTGAAAGTATAATTATAATTATGGGAGGGGGGTATATAGTTATAATACTGGTTTATATCTTTTGATTATCACTATTCCTCAAAAATTTGGAAATAAATTTTTTTTAAAAAATCACTGACTGCTGCTCACTGAATATTGGACCCACAGTCACGCTTTTATCTCCAGGATCCATTTTTTTAAACTGGTTATTTCTCTTTCTCTCTCTTTTTTTTTTTTAACTTAGCTTTTCTTCTTCACTGTCTTACAATATTTTCAATTTATTGGTCTAGATATTTTTTGCTTTTGTTCTTTCCAGCCCAACCCCTTTCCATGACACTGTTACAGTCCATTCCTTAGCATGTTGTGATCCTTGAGGACCAAAATCAGGGGCATTGCTCTACATTTAAACTATGGAGTGTGAGAAAAGAGAAGGTTTAGCCATTTCAACTGGTTCTAGGCTTGTCTCTCATTTGAAATACTTCTGAGACAAGAAGTCGTGATTTTTTTCTATTGTTTTTTTCTATTTGAACAAGACTATAAATCCCACAATGCTCCAGGATTGATGGCTACAGCAGGCTAGCTTTCTAGGTCTGGGTCAGTCAATAATACTCGTACAATCATATCACCTCAGGCACCTTGTTTTCTTTGGAGGTGATAACAGAACATGTTGAATCATTCTAGATCTAAGAACCTACCTGATAAAAATGCATGCCAAAGGGAAAAGATTAAGCAGGTTCTGCCAGGAGAGTCTGACTTACAATTTTGATATGGATTAAGTCCAGTAAACACCTTCTCTCTTTTTCATGGCAAGAAGTATTTGCAGTATATAAGGAGCACACCAAGGAATTCATCCTTGTGCCATTTAAAGGATGATATCATGCAGGCCTTTGTAAGTCTGATTTATCTGTCCAATACCGCTGCTGTGATAAGAGGTAGGAGTGAGGAAGTGTGGGTATGGTGCAAACAGAAGTTGAATAAACACAGTATTCTATCCTAATACTTACGTGGATACATAACCCCTTCCTACAAACTCCTACACTGGCTGCCGATGGGGGCACGCACGAAGTTCAAGCTAGGATGTCTCTGCTTCAAGGTATTAAATGGACTAGCCCCCCAAATACATTACAGACCTCTTCTTATTCCCAACCAACAGACATGAAAGAAAAACACACCTGAAATTTGTCTCCCCTCCGGCCAGAGGGTGCAAATATAAGAAATACCATCAACAACTGCTATCGTACCAAGCAGCCACATGGGGTAAAGAATTAGAAAAACTAATTGCACACACAAACAACTATGGAGAATTTAGGAAACACCTAAAAACCTACCTGTTCTTAAAATACCTAGATAACGAACCAGGACATCAACCCTTGTAACACCATCACAAACCTGATCTTGTAAACTGCTAACCCTAACCCCTAATCACCAACTACGATCACTCCATTCAATTCATGGAATATTTCTACTTCTCTGTAAGCAGCATGGCACTTCTTGGCCTTGCAGCCCACAAACTGTTGTTACTACTATTAATGTTGATACTATCAGATGTACACAGCAATACTCCTTAATTCGTTGTATGTACAGTTTCTATTTATTGTATTTACAGTTTCCCTTTATTGTTAACCGCCTAGAAGTCGCAAGATTGTTGGCGGTATATAAGAATAAAGTTATTATTATTATTATTATTATACAGGGGGAAAAAAGCCTCAGAGACTGGAACCATACACGCAGTAGTTTCTCCATAGCGCACTGTTTTAGCGTATTAGTCAATACTGCTCCTCATGCAGTCATTGATATGAAACACCTATTATACTTCTTTCTTTTATTTTTCTGTTTTTTTCTTATTTTTTTTAATGTAATTTTTTTATTTTCTTATTCTTTATCTTCACTATAACAAAGGAATCACCCACAACTTGAAAGCACCAACAGACTATTTTAAAAAGATAACAGCACTCATTTCTTTTATTGAATCTTGCTTTCTATTATTACTCCATGCCGTTTAGGAGAAAAGCCAAAGCTGACGCAGCCAGCGTTTCACAGACCTTAACATAGAAACATGATGGCAGATAAAGACCAAATGGCCTGTCTAGTATGCCCATCTGCAGTAACGATTATCTCGTTCTCTCTCCGAGAAATCCCACGTGCCTATCCCAGGCTTTCTTGAATTCAGACACAGTCTCTGTCTCCACCACCTCTTCCAAGAGACTGTTCCATGCATCTACTACCCTTTCTGTAAAAAGTATTTCCTCAGATTACTCCAGAGCCTATCACCTCCTAACTTCATCCTATTATGCCCTCTCATTGCAGAGTTTCCTTTCAAATGAAAGAGACTCGACTCATGCGCATTTACATTACATAGGTATTTAAACATCGCTATTATATCTCCCCTGTCCCACCTTTCCTCCAAAGTATACAGATTGAGATCTTTAAGTCTGTCCCCATACACCTTATGATGAAGACCACATACCATTATAGCAGCCTTCCTCTGAACTGACTCCATCCTTTTTATATCTTTTTGAAGGTGTGGCCTCCAGAATTATACACAATATTCTAAATGAGGTCTCACCAAAGTCTTATACAGGGGCATCAATACCTCCTTTTTCCTACTGGCCATACCTCTCCCTATGCAACCTAGCATCCTTCTAGCTTTTGCCGTCACCTTTTCAACCTGTTTGGCCACCTTAAGATCATCACATACAATCACACCCAAGTCCCGCTCTTCTGTCGTGCACATAAGTTCTTCACCCCCTAAACTGTACCGTTCCCTCGAGTTTTTGCAGCCCAAATGCATGACCTTGCATTTCTTAACATTTACTTTTAGCTGCCAAATTTCAGACCATTCTTCAATCATCGCCAGGTCTTTCTTCATGTTATTCACACCATTTCGTGCAGATTTTGATATCATCCGCAAAGAGGCACATCTTAACTGACAACCCTTCAGCAATATCGTTTATAAAAATGTTAAAAAGAACAGGCCCAAGAACAGAACCTTGAGGCACACCACTGGTAACATCCCTTTCCTCAGAGCAATCTCCATTGATCATTCTCCTCTGCCGCCTTCCACTCAACCAGTTCTTGACCCAGCCTGTCACTTTGGGACCCATCCCGAGGGCACTCAGTCAAAGGCTTTGCTAAAATCTAAATACACCACATCTAGTGCACATCCTCTATCCAGTTCTCTGGTCCGCTGCTTCAGGGCCGGGAATCTATGGCACGCTATACAGTATTTGCAATACTTTTATTTGCTGATATGTTTTGACATTGTTTCAGATCATTGACTGAACCATATCCAAATCATTCTCTTCTTGTCCAGGCTAAGAACTTTTCAGCATCCCCTCATATCTAAAAACCTTCTGCAGACAGTAATTTTATTTAACTTTAGGGATTGCACTACCTAGTGAATCGGTGATAGAGAATCAAGGGGAAAAATTACAACCTATTTGGAATATTGTCTACACCCTCTACAAATGCTATCACAAAGTATATTTGGTTTACTAGGTGTCGGTAGCATTTTATCTGCTATACAGAGCTAATATCAATTAAGCATTTGTCACTCAAATAAAATCTAATCAACTATTAACCTATTAGGTTCAAACAATTATGGACTATCAGCTAGCTAATAGGTACAGATAACCACCAGGAAAGGTCAGCCTGTGTCTTCCCACCTACAACACTCTTGAGGAAACAAGAAAAAAATATACAGTATAAAAGAAAGATCTGTGGTAGTTCCTTCGGCAGATTCTTTCCTTTTCCCAGGGGCAATAATGAAGCTTACTGTAAGTATCTCTAGTATATTAGCTTCTGTATGTGTCAATTTAAAACATGGAGTGGAGAAGTGGCCTAGTAATTAGTGTAGTAGCTTGGGAAACAACTGGGTTCAATATCCACTGCAGCTCTTTGTGACTCTGAACAAGTCACTTACGCCCCCCCCCCCTTTTTTTTTTTTTTTTTACAAAATCACGGAAGCGTTTTTTAGCACAGGCCGGCACATTGAATGCTCTACGCTGCTCCCGATGCTCATAAGAACTCTATGAGCACTAAAGACCGCTTTTGCAGTTTTGTAAAACTGCAAATCCTCCATTGCCCCAGGTACAAACAGATACCTCTATATAATATGTAAACTGCTTTGATTGTAGCCATCCTCTATGACAGGGAAAAGAACTTAAAGTCTGGCACAGGAGAGGTGAAACAACACTGGATAAAACAGAAACGTAAATAGGCCTCAAACAAATATTAAAATCAGACTTTACATGCTCAACTGCTGTTGTTTCCAATTTCAGGCTAAACAAATTCTTAATTTGGCACTATGATGAAAGCTAAAAGCCAAATATCATCTCACAATAATAAGCTTCTCTTTATTATGACAGGGGGCGCCATACAGCTTATTTTAAGGAACTGGAAAAACTGGGATAGACTGAATTATACCTTTTGGTGGGAGTCTCTGTGTCACGTTTTTAAATTGGAACGTACTATGGCTATACAACAGGGATTTTACAAAAAGTTTCTGAGGATTTGGGAGCCATTGACAAAATTTTGCAAAGAGTGATTGTTGATTTTGCCCTTTGGTCATGCACGTCCAGGGTGGGTAGGGGGGGAGGGAAGGTTGGAAAATATTTTTTAATTTGAGTGCAATTTTTGAATATGAGTATGGGGGGTGATATATCTATTTGTCATAGATTAAAATTTGATTGATTTTAAGTGCTTTTATAATGTAATGTGATTGTATAGTATGTTGCACTTATGTATGGCTTAAAATTGAATAAAGATATTTTTTTAAAAAATTGGTCACAAAGAATATTTGTATATTTTCATCATAATCAAATGATCAAGTCAAGCATGTATGGCATGAATTAGGCAACATGAATGTTCTCTTCTGAAAGGAAAGACAATTATTTTTCCACTACCGAAAATGTTATCAATTTGGGGTTGTCTAAATCTTCCAAACACAAATATTGATGCAACATATTCTCCTTTTTTGTTATTTCCTTTTCAGATATTGATTGTTTCCCTCTTGGGAGTCTTTTTGACTCAAACTCTTGCTAATGACGTAAGTATCCAAGTTTCCAAGTTTTATAAGAAATTTGACAAAAACGCTTATACAATTTCTAAGCGATTTACATAAAAAATGGTACATAAAAGAGAGCATATAGACAATACTGATACAAATACTAACCAACAAGAAACACAAGGAAAAAGGGGAAGAACTACAATTTTTAAAAGAAAAGGAGCATTCAAGGTTTGAAAACTCTTCTATGAAACTGCGATAGCAGTTTTTAGCATGGTGAGCCACGCTGAATGGTTCGTGCTGCTCCCGACGCTCAGAGTTCCTATGAGCGTCGGGAGCAACGTAGGCCATTCAGCGTGGCTCTCTGCGCTACAAACTGCTAGCGCAGTTTAATAGAAGAGGGGGTAAGGAAGGGAAAGGAATTTATTTTTTAAAATTTATCAACCACCTATATCTAGGCGGAATTACAATTTAGCCTTATAAGGCTAGTTTCTGGTTGTTGAAGAATCTGTCTCTCATTGTAAATGGATAATATAAATCTAAAAGTTCTCCCATTTCAGAACTTAATTCTGAAAGGCATCATTGAATAGAAAACTTTTACGAATGCTTTTAAATGTATCTAATACTTTTTCTTCGCTTAAAAAAGACAGAGATCATAGAATTGGCACCAGAAGAGAGAATAACAGAACCGCCAAGGACTTTGGATTGTACAGTATAGAAATAAATAAATACATTGGAGAAAGGCTAAATTTTCTGCTGGTATCTGCAGTGATCTGGGAGTTTTCTTCGGCTGGCGAAAATAGTTTTTCAGTTGGAGGAGAGTGTGGCTTAGGGGTCCTTTAATCAAGCTGCGGTAGGGGTTTAATGCGTATAATACCACGCGTTAAACCGCCTGCGACGCTAGCCGCTAACGCCTGCATTGAGCATTTTTTAGCCGGCCACGGGGGTTAGCACGTGATGAAATGTCTGACGCGCTAACCCCACTTGCGAGGCTTGATAAAAGGACCCCTATGTGTTTAGAGCACATGAAAACAAGAAATACTACCCTCCCAGGTAGAAAGGCAAGAAAAACAGTGAGGATGACCTTAGGTGCTCAGTCTCTTTATTGTTATCTATTAAGACTCAACACGTATGTGTTTCAGCCAAATGGCCTGCTTCAGGAGTTTGAATGATAATTGTATAAAGAAAATTGCAAATTATCACCTATTGTTATTGTCTTTTCAGCAGTATCCTTGTTGAATAATAATAATTTAAAAAAGCATACACTCTTTTACGAGTCATGTGTCTCTACTGCTCATAGCATGAAAGCGAAAGTTTTGCTAGCATCTGTAGTGATCTGGGCGTTTTCTTCGGCTGGAGAAAAGAACATAAGAACAGCCTCACTGGGTCAGACCGATGGTCCATCAAGCCCAGTAGCCCATTCTCAAGGTGGCCAGTCCAGGTCACCCGTACCTGGCCAAAACCCAAGGAGTAGCAGCATTCCATACTACCGATCCAGGGCAAGCAGTGGCTTCCCCCATGTCTTTCTCAATAACAGACTATGGACTTTTCCTCCAGGAACTTGTCCAAACCTTTCTTAAAACCAGCTAAGCTATCCGCTCTTACCAAATATTTTTCAGTTGGAGGAGATTGTGGCTTAGTGGTTAGAGATACAGCCTCAGCACCCTAAGGTTGTGGGTTCAAACCTTGTGCAGCTCCTTGTGACCCTGGGCAAGTCACTTAATCCTCCACTGCCCCAGTTACATTAGATAGACTGTGAGCCCACTGGGACAGATAAGGAAAATGTTCAGGTACCTGTATGTACACTGCTTTGAATATGGTTGGTAGCTACAAAAAGGCAGTATACAAGCCCCAATCCCTTTCCCCCTTAATATCCATATAAAGTAAAGTACTACCCAATTAAATATAGAAACGCTCTTATTACTGCTGCCTTGTAGACTCAACAAAGAAAGTATTAGCTCTGGGACAAAAAAATGGAACTATACATGGATGCTAACCCCCTAATTCTATAGAAAGCACCTAAAATTGCATATGTAATTTTGGTCACATTATCAAATTGCATGCACAATTTAATTGAATAACAAGTTATTTAGCTCTGATAACTGGCATTTTAACAAGCAAATATCAGCGCTAATTAGAATCAATTACAAGTTACATGTGTAAATTTAAGTGCAGAATCCACACCTAAATTTTATGCATAAGTCAAAAAAGGGGATGCAGAAGTGAGCGAGTCATGGGCAAATTGGGGGACGTTTCTTTAAGTTATGTGCGTAATTATAAATTTAGGGCCTGATTCTCTAACTGCGTGTCCTGATTTTAGGTAGTGGTAGGCATCCTACCGCCATCTGGCAGCCTATCAGGATGCACATTTTCTTTAAAAAAACTCAGGCGAGGAAAGACCCCTACATTGTAGGCATCTGTTGCGCATCTACAGAAATGTGTAGGGGTGCTTATGGACACCCGAGGTAACCATCCCTACGCATCTCCATAGGCATGAGGCAGATGCCTTAAATGTAGGCCTGTAAAATGCGGCTGTCAGGAAAACTAGCCGCAATTCTCCAAAGGCCCCTGTAGTGCACAATACTCTAGCACAAATTTACAGCTACTCTGAAGGAGTGTTTTGTATTTTAATGTTATTATGTTTTTTGTTTTTTTTTTAAGTTCAATCTTTTTATTAAGTTTTTGTAAATGGTACAAAATGGAAAAACAAACATAACATTATGTTTTGATATATTGATATCATTTGAATAAGAATTTTTCAGTCAATATTCCGCCTATGACTGTCAGCAGTTTTTAAAGTACTGACTGCCATGGGCTAAAATTAGTCCCTAATATTCAGTGCTGGGTATTGCCACTGAATATTCAGGACTTTCACAGCCACCAGAAATGATCTAGATTTGGCCAGTATTCAGTGTCGATATTCAAATAGCTTTTTGGGCAAGTCAGGACTACTCTTTCTGCAGTACTGCTTGCCTGGAGAGTTATCCAGGCGCCGGCATTGAATAACCGCAGTGCCCGGACGACTTCCAGGTCTGCCGCCAACCCCTGGACCACCCTTGCACTAGCTGGAGAGTGTCACGATTATCTGAATAGATATTTGGCAGTGCTACTTGACATCTGCCCCAGACCAGCACAGCACTATTTAACTGCCCTCTGTCCTTCTTGGGGGAAGGTGGCATATACAGTGCGTAAAAAAATGGACAAGGAGTTTAGATAAGATGAAATGTTTTGTAATCGTACTTCTGTTTTCAATCCAGTCCATCAGTGTCATCAACCAGGGAAATGATGGTGGCAGTGTCCACCAGACTGTGAACGTCAACCATCAGAACAACATTGCTAACATCGATACCAATGCTGGGTGGAACTCCTGGAACTCTGTGTGGGACTACAATACCGTGAGTGCTCATACAGATTTGGCAAACAGCCTTCTAATTTATTAGTTTTGAAGTGTATTCAAACCGCTAAGTTCTTCACTAATATCTCAGTGATAGATAATAAATATCCTAACTGTTAACAGACAAAGTGTTGGATTCCATTGGCATAGTAAAGGGGGATGGGGGGAGGGGCGGCCCGCCTGGGTGCCATCTTGGTGAGGGCACAGGCACCTATGCTCGCCATCCCCTATTGTAGATGGTCTATATATTTGGTAGGGAATTTCTAGCAATAATCAGTGGTCTCTTTTCATTTGCAGGGTTTTATCGCTATCAGGCCATTCGCAAAGAAAGCCTGCTATGTTACTGAGATGAACAGAAAAGTTGTGCCCAGTCTCCAAGAACTTGCAAAGGTTATCAAGGAAAATAAGGTAACATACATTGTATCTGTGTGTTATTTCTAGCTGATAGCTTCTCGCTTGGATATTTTAGTAATAGCAATGGCTTCCAATTAACCAACGCTGCGCATTCAAGGCCCTAGTAATAGCACATAAAAGAATTTACGCCGCCTCCCCTGCCTACATAGAATCCAAGCTAACCCTGTACACCCCCACACGCCCCTCTCCGCTCGGAAATGAAGAAACGCCTATGCATCCCCCCAGGAAGGTTCCTCCTATCAGAAACCACCCGCAAACGCTCCTACAACCACTTCATCCCCCAACTCTGGAACCAACTCGCCCCGCAAATCAATTACAGAACTCATTGATGACCTTCCGGAAAGCGGTAAAGACCCTCCTCATCAACTAATATTACAATCTCAATCTATCCCTCACCCCTCCTAAACTCCCCCTCCCTTCTACCCTATCTTCTCTATTCTGAACCTCTACTTAAATTGCTGTATAGTCCTTGTACTTAAACTACTGTATAGTCTTTGTATTGTCCAAATGTACTCCAGTGTGAATGTTTGCTTGTAGGCCGTCCTGAGCTACTGGGAGGACGGGCTAAAAATCTAAATAAATTAATTAAACCATAGCGACATATCATTGTCTGAAAAGAAGGTTAGACATTGCACGGCCGTGCTTGTAATTTACCAGTTTCCAGAGCTGTTCTTGATATGTATCCTATAGCCAAAAACACAGTTAAGTGAAAACAAAAAAGTAAATCTATGATCTCCCTTTCACCAGAAACTGTAATAGATGTGTTGTGTACTTCACTCCAGTCAATGCACAAACCTCACAGTATGCACAAGTACATTCAAACTGAAAGGAGGAAAAAGCCTCAGAAAAATAGTGTTCACCAGCTGCAACAACAGCTCAAGGTGAGACCGATAAATACCTCATTGGCATATTTAAAAGACCCTTCCTTATAAATATAACTCTTTATTGCATTGCACAGAGTTATATTTACATTACATTACATTAGTGACTTTTATTCCGCCTGTACCTTGCAGTTCTAGGCGGATTACAAAAGATCTAACTGGACATTTCCAGGATCGTTACAATTTTTGGGTTACAAGTGAGATAAGAAAGTTGGATAATTCTAGGAGAAATTGCGAATTAGATAAGAAATAAGATAATTGGACATTTCTAGGCAATATTAAAGAGGCAATATTAAATAGGATAACAATTAGGAAAGCTGGACATTTCCTGGAGCTTTACATTTAAAAGGAAGGGTTTTTAAAATATGCCAATGAGGTATTTATCAGTCTCACCTTGAGCTGCTGTTGCAGCTGGTGAACACTATTTTTCTGAGGCTTTTTTCCTCCTTTCAGTTTGAATTTAGTTGTACCTGCTGTGAGGTTTGTGCATTGATTGGAGTGAATTACGCATCTATTACACTGTTTCTTGATATGTATCCTATCGTTGATGCAAAAAGAATATTTTTAAGAAGAAAATTATTTGTTATTATAGTACAATCAAAAAAGTACCTGGGTACTAATTTCTCTAGTACCTTCCCAACCTACTGCCATTGCCTTCATAACCACGAAAAACGCCCTTCCCATGGGACAGCACTCGTGAAATATGGTTCTTGAAAAAATGCATTGAACATATGGGTATAATATATAAACAAGATTGCTTAAGAAACATTATCAGAAGTATATATAACAACAAAGATAATGTCATATAAAGATCTTTCAGCCCACAAAGTCTGTAGCTGCTCCTACCTGCAGTATATAAGTTAAGGATATCTTCCAGCTGTTACCTGCAGAATATAATTCTTCTTCCTAGCTAGGAAATGTAACCAAGTTAACCCATAGCCCATACTAGGAAACTGTCACCTTCCTCCAGCCCTGAGTAAAATCTGAGGGAAAGAGTCAGTCTGATGATTGTGGAAAGATTCTCAGACAACTTTCATCAAGTGAGGCAATGTTTTAAACATAGAAACATGATGGAAGATAAAGGCCAAATGGCCCATCTAGTCTGCCCATCCGTAGTAACCATTATCTCTTCCTCTTTCCGAGAGATCCCACGTGCATATCCCAGGCCCTTTTGAATTCAGACACAGTCTCTGTCTCCAGCACCTCTTCTGGGAGACTGTACCACGCATCTACCACCTTTTCTGTAAAATGTACAGTCAAACCTCGGTTTGCGAGTAACGCCGTTTGCAAGTGTTTTGCAAGACGAGCAAAACACTCCTGCAAACTTTGACTTGCAAACTGAGCATTGACTCAATATGCGAGGCCCCACTCCACCCCGGGAACCGGCTTGGCACCCCCCGCGGCCCACCCTCTCCGAGATTCTCATGAGATTCTCAGAGGGTGGAGCCAGGAGGCCTTGAGCATGTGCAGATACTCAAGGCCCCACAGCAGCCCAACGCAGATCAGCGGCAGGTGCAGCAGGCTCTTTCGGCACCAGCACCGGCACGCGTATGTCCTTTGGGTTGGTGTGTGCCAGTGTCCGCTCAAGGTAAGGGTTTGGGGGTGGGCTGCAGGGGATGCCAAACCGATTCCCGGGGTGGGAGCGAGCAGCACCAGTGGCCTCGGGGGCAGGGGGCGGTCTTTTAGGAATGTGGAACAAATCATCCAAGTTTCTCTTATTTTCTATGGGGAAATTCACTTTGATATATGAGCGCTTTGGTTTACGAGTGTGCTTCTGGAATGAATTATGCTCGCAAACCAAGGTACCACTATATTTCCTTAGATTACTCCGGAGCCTATCACCTCTTAACTTCATCTTATGCTCTCTCATTTAGATTATTGTAATGCCCGTATATGTGGACTTCCCAAAAAGTCTTTATGCGCATTGCAAGTAGCTCAGAATGTTGCGGCAAGGGTGATTGGAGGTATCTAACGTGGGGAGCATGTTTCCTCTTTATTGGGTGAACTACACTGGCTGCCAGTGGCTTGGAGGATCCCCAAGCTTTACCGAACGTAGTGGCTACTTTACTTGCTTTATATGTGCTGTCTCTATCCCTGCATTCTCAATCTCAGCAACTGTTGATCGCTCTATCTATACGGATCGTAGTTAAGGCAACTATTTGTTCCAGGGTTTTTACTGTGGTGGGTCCCCAGCTATGGAATGCCCTTCCAGAAACTGTTTGTCAAATTTCTTTTTTTTTATTTTTCCAGAAATGTTTAAAAGATTACTTCTTTCAGAAGGCCTTTTAAAAAAAAATCTGTGAGGGGTTTTTGACATTATTGTTGGTTTTATATATATGTTTTAAAGAATTTGATTATTATTTAGGGGTTTTTTTTGCATGTAAGATTGTGTATTTTGAGAAAGTTTAAGTGTGGTATGTTTAGTATTTTAATGTTAAGGTGTATTTGTTTATTTATTTTATGTGTGGGGTTTTGTTTTTCTGTAACCTGCATAGGTTTTTTGGATATGTGAGATATAAATATTTTAAATAAATAAATCCTTCTCTTCATTGTTCTGAATGCTTTAGAATCAGAAGGGACCCGCTGATCCTCCCCCACGCTCCCTGCAGTATACTGCCACAAATACCCTCGCCAGTAACGTGGCCCAGTTTGGAAAGCCCGTGGAGGCCTTGTGCAGAGGAATTCCTACTTATCATCCCCAGGAAGTACAGGGTAAGTACTAGAAGAACTCTGATAACCCTAATATATACTCTAATCCCGACCTTCAGACTCTTAATCCTAAACCTAACTCTAATCATTCTTCACCCTCATATTCCTAAACCTAACCATAGCCATAACCCTTACTTAGACTGACCCGCACCTTCCTAATCCTAGTCATAAACTTTACACTGACCCAGTGGCATACCTAGCATATGTGACACCCGGGACCCATCATTTTTGACAACCCCCACCACCACACACACACATCTGTATGAAAAACATGATTTTTTGTAACAATCCACACATCGCACAAGAGTATACCTAGGAAAAGGCAGCATCTTACATACTGCATCTTACATACATACTACATCAATACACCCATTGTAAAACTAAACAAGCCAGACTAGTAATGTAATGTAATGTAATTTATTTCTTATATACCGCTACATCCGTTAGGTTCTAAGCGGTTTACAGAAAATATACATTAAATTATAAGTAAGAAAGGTACTTAAAAATTCCCTTACTGTCCCGAAGGCTCACAATCTAACTAAAGTACCTAGAGAATAATAAAGAAATGAAAAGTAGAGATAGAGGTAAAATAAGAAAATAAGCATTCTAACAAGATAGTACAGATCAATCTTGCACAGTCAATGCTAACAGAAAACCATGTCTTTTGAACACACAGAAACACTTTTGCCTAGTATGGAATATGTCATCACAAACTAATCCCTCCCCCTTTTACAAAACTGTAGTGCGTTTTTTAGCCACGGTGGTAACAGCTCAAACGCTCATAGAATTCTGAGCATCGAAGCTGTTGCCACCACGGCCGTCGCTAAAAAACGTTCTACGGTTTTGTAAAAGGGGGGGGATAAAGCAGAAATATGTAGATAAAGGTTAAACTGGACAACCAAGAAGCTGGACTCTGCACTCAATGCAACACCACAGAAACAGATACACTGACGCGTGCCCCCTAATATTCTGTAAAAGAGAGATAGCAGATGTAAATTTGAAAAAAACAGAGAAATAGAAACATGATTCCATATAAAGGCCACATGGCCCATCTAGTCTGCCCTTCTGCAATATCCTTTAACTCTTCCTCTCTCTAAGCGATCATCACTTTACAAATTAACAAATAACCTCCCCCCCCTTTTATGAAGCTGTGTTAGGGTTGTTTTTTTTATTGCAGGCCGTGGCGACAAAAGTTCTGCCACTCAAAGAATTCCTATGAGTGTTGGAGCTAATATCGTCACGGCTGGTGATAAAAAAGCCTAATGCAGCTTCATTAAAGGGGGTGGGGGTGGGGTGGAGATAAAACAAAAATGGAAAATAAGATAATACAATTTTATTGGACTAATATATTTTTCAATTAGCTTTCAGAAGCCAGTACCTCTTTTCTCAGGTCAGAAAAGTATACTGCTGTTACCGTATCTTGTCCTGACCTGAGGAAGGGGGTTTTGGTCCCTGAATTAGTCAAAAATGTATTACAATTAGTCCAATAAAAGGATCACCTTATTTCCATTTTCTATTTATAAATATTTATCCGTGCAGAGGTGCATCAAGAACCCGCGATGACTTCGGCTGCCGGTCCACTCCCTTCAACGTCACTTACTTTTTCCGGAGCAGAGCCAGCCACGGGGTCTTCATGCACCTCTGCACGGCTGCAGTTCCACCCCCCTCTAACATCACTTACATGTTCTGGAGCAAAACCGGCAGATGCAGTCATCCTAGGACTTTGCTGCACCTCCCCACAGCTGCCGACTCTGCTCCAGAACAAGTAAGTGATGTCGGAGGGGGTGGACCGGCATCCACGGGGAGGTGCAGGAAGGTCCTGTGGCAGAGTAGGGCAGGAAGTTTCAGACCCAGGTTGCCAGCTGTATACCCCCTTGGGGTATGCTCCCGGGGTGGACCCCCCCCCCCCCCTTGGTATGCCACTGCACTGACCCTCACCCATCTAATCCTAAATCTAACCTTAACTATAACCATAACACTTATATTCTCATCCTTTTTTTAACTTACCATCATACTCACCTTCCAAATTCTAACCTTAACCATAACTAATGTTCCTCACCCTCATACTCAACCTCCTAATCTTAAACCTAACTCCAACTTTAACCTTTACACTGATCCATAATCCTTAATCTAATCCTAACAATAACCATAACCCTTGCTATAACTGTAATTGTACCCACCCTAAATAATTTATAGCCTAATCCTTCTAGCCTAATCTAAACTCTGTTATCCTAAAAAATGACATTTGCATCTGTGAAAAGCCACAAAAGTCAAAAGGACTTTGGGGAAGATTCTCAAAGCTTCATGATAAAAAAACGATGGTATATTACCCCGGTTTTAATGAGCAAATATACCAACCAGAGTGATGCTAGCTGTTGGAAAGGATGCGGTGAATGAGGTACATTTTATCATATGTGGTAGGAATGTCAAAAGGTGCAGAAATTTTGGGTGCAAGTTTTTGAGTATGTAAGCAGATTAATTCAGGTCCCACTTAAGCTTAATCCTGAAAGGGCACTATTGGGAGTAAGAATAGAAGATTTAACATTTTCTCGATCTAAACTTTTGGACTTGGCTTCATAGCCGCTAAACTGATATTAGCCCAGCAATGGCGAATGTTAAATGTACCTACTCCGAGAGCTGTAAGGGAATGCTTAGGAATAGTGTGTGAAAAATATAGACTTTCGGCCATCCTAACTAACCAATGGGCAAAATTGAATGATATATGGGGGAGCTATATTGAATTGGAAAAATAAACTTTTGAAGGAACTATTTGATTATTTTGGATTTGGAACCAGGTCTCTTGGGAGGGGGGGGGGGTGGTGAGATAGGGAACGGGAATGTTTAAACTTTAGCATTGATAAGATGTTTTATTTTTATTAGTATAACAAATGCTATGAAGTATATTCAACTTTAATTGTGTTTAGTACTGAATTTATTGTATTAAAAATATTAAATAAAGAATAAAAAAAAAAAGAATGCCCATAATATCTGAAGCTGTCATGGAACCTGGTAGCCCCTTTCAGTTTCACTTTCAGGAAAGAGGGTGGGGGAGAGCAACCCAGTGCGTTTAATAAGGTATCATAGCTTAATTCCTCCAGTGGTCAGCTGCTCAATCAGACAACCCTGTTGTACCCTGGACTAGAGTTGCCAGATTTCCTATTTGAAAAAAGAGGACGCCTGGCCCTATCCCGTTCTGTCCCCCCAGTCCCGCCCTGTTCCGTCTCCAGCTCTGCCCCATTCCTCCCACAGCCCTGCCCCCACACGAACCTCCCCGAGCTCGAAGGCCACATTTGGAAGACTTTGCGCATGCGTGGATGTTGACGCAACGATATCACATACATGTGTGCATGCATATGACATCATCACTGTGATGGCCACTCATGCGCAAAGGCTTCCAAATGCGGCCTCTGGACTCAGGACTTCCAAAACCCGGAGAAACTGCTGGGTTCTGGAAATCCCTCTGGGCGCCCGGACAGTCTTCTAAAAAGAGGACATGTCGGGGTTTTCCTGGATGTATGGTAACCAGTGTTCCCGCTAAGCTGCGCTGGCGTGCGCTGGCGCACAAAATATTACATCGCAGCGCACAAGTTTCACGTCACAGCGCACACTCGAGCGGAGGTGAGAGGAAGCGGCGGCGGTCTGCCCTGATCGCCTAAGATGCAGCAGCGGCGGCATCCCCGTAATTTACGGGGATCATGAAAGGAGCCGCCGCTGCTGCATCTTAGGCGATCAGGGCAGACCGCCGCCGCTTCCTCTCACCTCCGCTCGAGTGTGCGCTGTGACGTGAAACTTGTGCGCTGCGATGTAATATTTTGTGCGCCAGCGCACGCCAGCGCAGCTTAGCGGGAACACTGATGGTAACCCTACCCTGGACATTCCTGAAACAGATCTACCATATTTTCACACATATAACGTGCGCGTTATACGCGTTTTTACCTACCGCGCATACCCCTCGCGCGTTATACGCATGAGCGCGGTATACAAAAGTTTTTCTACATAGTTCCCACCCCACCCGACGCCCGATTCACCCCCCCAGCAGGACCGCTCGCACCCCCACCCCGAACGACCGCTCGCACGCGCTCCCACCCGCACCCGCGATCGGAGCAAGAGGGAGCCCAAGCCCTCTTGCCCGGCCGACTCCCCGACAATATCGGGCCAGGAGGGAGCCCAAACCCTCCTGGCCACAGCGACCCCCTACCCCCACCCCGCACTACATTACGGGCAGGAGGGATCCCAGGCCCTCCTGCCCTCGACGCAAACCCCCCTCCCTCCAACGACCGCCCCCCCCCCAAGAACCTCCGACCGCCCCCTCATAAATGCTTTTATTAGAAGCTTATGGCTTGCCCACTAAATATCCTCCCTTCTGGAAGACACAGCAGAGAGTCTAATAAGAGCCCACGAGATAAAAAAGTTTTTCTACATAGTTCCCACCCCGCCCGACGCCCGATTCACCCCCCCAGCAGGACCGCTCGCACCCCCACCCCGAACGACCGCTCGCACGCGCTCCCACCCGCACCCGCGATCGGAGCAAGAGGGAGCCCAAGCCCTCTTGCCCGGCCGACTCCCCGACAATATCGGGCCAGGAGGGAGCCCAAACCCTCCTGGCCACAGCGACCCCCTACCCCCACCCCGCACTACATTTCGGGCAGGAGGGATCCCAGGCCCTCCTGCCCTCGACGCAAACCCCCCTCTCTCCAATGACCGCCCCCCCAAGAACCTCCGACCGCCCCCCCAGCCGACCCGCGACCCCCCTGGCCGACCCCCACAACACCCCCACCCCCCTTCCCCGTACCTTTGGTAGTTGGCCGGACAGACAGGAGCCAAACCCGCCTGTCCGGCAGGTAGCCAACGACGGAATGAGGCCGGATTGGCCCATCCGTCCCAAAGCTCCGCCTACTGGTGGGGCCTAAGGCGCGTGGGCCAATCAGAATAGGCCCTGGAGCCTTAGGTCCCACCTGGGGGCGCGGCCTGAGGCACATGGGCCCAACCCGACCATGTGCCTCAGGCCGCGCCCCCAGGTGGGACCTAAGGCTCCAGGGCCTATTCTGATTGGCCCACGCGCCTTAGGCCCCACCAGTAGGCGGAGCTTTGGGACGGATGGGCCAATCCGGCCTCATTCCGTCGTTGGCTGCCTGCCGGACAGGCGGGTTTGGCTCCCGTCTGTCCGGCCAACTACCAAAGGTACGGGGAAGGGGGGTGGGGGTGTCGTGGGGGTCGGCCAGGGGGGTCGCAGGTCGGCTGGGGGGGCGGTCGGAGGTTCTTGGGGGGGCGGTCGTTGGAGGGAGGGGGGTTTGCGTCGAGGGCAGGAGGGCCTGGGATCCCTCCTGCCCGTAATGTAGTGCGGGGTGGGGGTAGGGGGTCGCCGTGGCCAGGAGGGTTTGGGCTCCCTCCTGGCCCGATATTGTCGGGGAGTCGGCCGGGCAAGAGGGCTTGGGCTCCCTCTTGCTCCGATCGCGGGTGCGGGTGGGAGCGCGTGCGAGCGGTCGTTCGGGGTGTGGGTGCGAGCGGTCCTGCTGGGGGGGTGAATCGGGCGTCGGGCGGGGTGGGAACTATGTAGAAAAACTTTTTTATCTCGTGGGCTCTTATTAGACTCTCTGCTGTGTCTTCCAGAAGGGAGGATATTTAGTGGGCAAGCCATAAGCTTCTAATAAAAGCATTTATGAGGGGGCGGTCGGAGGTTCTTGGGGGGGGCGGTCGTTGGAGGGAGGGGGGTTTACGTCGAGGGCAGGAGGGCCTGGGATCCCTCCTGCCCGTAATGTAGTGCGGGGTGGGGGTAGGAGGTCGCCGTGGCCAGGAGGGTTTGGGCTCCCTTCTGGCCCGATATTGTCGGGGAGTCGGCGGTCCTTCGGGGTGGGGGTGCGAGTGGTCCTGCCGGGGGGGGGGCAGGGCAGGGCGGGTAAACGGAGAGTCGGGACAGCGCACGGAGAGTCGGGGAGGGCGAAAGGAGAGTCGGGGTGGCCAGAGGAGAGTCGGGGCGGGCGAAAGGAGAGTCGGGGTGGCTAGAGGAGAGTCGGGGCGGGCGAAAGGACAGTCGGGCAGCATGCGCGTTATACCCGTGAGCACGGTATACAAAAGTTTTTATACATAATATCGTGGTTTCTGCGCGCTATACCCGTGTGCGCGTTATACACGGGTGTGCGTTATCTGCGTGAAAATACGGTACATAAAAACATTTCTTCCTGTTTGTGATCACTGTTGGAGGATTGTTGGGCCTTCCCTAGTCCTGCCCAATACACTCCCATAACATGGCTCCTTGCTATTTGGGCATATTACTGTGTTGGGTACCCTTTTCTTAGGGTTTCCAGTTGTCTGGATTTGCCCGGACATGTCCTCTTTTTAGAGGACTGTCTACACATCTGGACAGCTTTTCAAAACCTGGCACTTTGTCCAGGTTTTGAAAAGCTTCCAGCTTGGGACCGCATTGGGAGGGCCATCAGCGTGTGGATGCAACACATGTGTGGATGCAACATGTGTGGATGCAACATGGTGACATCACATGCACATGTGCATGCATGTGGCATCATTGTATCACATCTGCGCATGCACAGATGCCGTCCTGATGCGGCTCTGACCACAAGGAGAGGTTGGGATGGAATATGGCGTGACTTGGGTGGAACGGGGCAGGCCTGGATAGAACTGGGCGGGCCTGGGGTTTTTTATCTTATGTATGTTTAAAAAAAAAAAAAAATCTTTATTCATTTCAAATCTTAAATCAAATACAATATTGACATTTATCAATTAAGCTTTCAAATACACTTGAAATCCTATAATTGATCATTATAATATAAAATATTACCCCCTCCCTTATTTATTTATGAAAATGATTTGTCTCAATTATAAACAAAAATACCCACCTCCCTCCCCCCCCTTAATGTCTTAAAATTTTTATACAGGGAAGAATATTTTTAATGTAATGTAATGTAATGTAATTTATTTCTTATATACCGCTACATCCGTTAGGTTCTAAGCGGTTTACAGAAAATATACATTAAGATTAGAAATAAGAAAGGTACTTGAAAAATTCCCTTACTGTCCCGAAGGCTCACAATCTAACTAAAGTACCTGGAGGGTAATAGAGAAGTGAAAAGTAGAGTTAGAGGAAAAATAAAAATAAAATAAACATTTTAACAAGACAGCATTGATCTAAATACTTTGGAAGGTAGAAGAGAGGAGAGAAAGGAATAGAAGCAGAAGGGGGAGCCGTTAAACAGTAGAATTCTGGAGAAATTTAAATGATAGAAATAGAACAAAACAAAGACAAAAGGCAAAACAATAGATAAGATTAAAGATAAATCATAAGCTGGAAAGAAAAATAAAATAAAACTTTGTCTTCAATCCACGGTTTCAGCGTCAGTGACAGTATTCTATTAATGGCCTCCACACATCTTGAAATTTGTTATAATTTCCTTTTTGGACAGCTAGTGTCCTTTCCATTTTATATATATGGCATACAGAGTTCCACCAAAAACAATAATTCAGTCTATTCCAATTCTTCCAATTGTAAGTGATCTGTTGAATGGCAACCCCAGTTAAAATGAGCAATAACTTGTTATTATTAGATGAGATTTGTTTCTTAGCCTTCATTTCTATACCAAATAAAACTGTGTCATATGATAATGCCACATGATTTTCTAATAGGGAATTCATTTGATTCCAGATTGATTTCCAAAATTCTAATATATATGGACAATAGAATAACAAGTGATCTAAAGTCCCCGCTTCAAGATGACAATGCCAGCATTTATCAGATTTAGAGCTATCTAATTTTTTTAAACGAACAGGGGTCCAGAAAGCTCTATGCAGCAAGAAAAACCACGCTTGTCTCATAGATGCAGACATTGTACATCTCACCCTCCAAGACCAAATACGTGGCCATTGAGGTGCCGTAATTTCGTGCTTAATCTCAATGCTCCAAATGTCTCTAAGACCATTCCTTGTTTTTTTGTTTTTTTTTTTTCAATAATCCAGATATTAATTTGTACCACTGTGCGGCCTGGTGTCCCAGAAAGTCTGCTTGAAAGCACTAACTGTTAATGTGCACTAACTCATGAAAAATACAGTTTTGGAAAGTGGAATAGGTAGAGAATTACATTACATTACGGATTTCTATTCCGGGTGGGGACTGCAACTTGCAGTTAAAATAATCATTACTGTACATATAGAGGTGTAGCTAATTGCCTTCCATATTATCTACAGTGCAGTTAACATGCTTTCAATCCTGGCATGGTATGTTTTTGCACCTAACCTAGATCCAGAATCCTAGTGCACTTTCATAAACAGGCACTTGTGTATTCAAAGGTTTAGTCAGTTACTATTCAGTGATATTAAGCATTTTGGTTTTTAAATTGTTTTGAAGGTGGAAGCTTCCTTGTTCAAGGTGGAGGATGTATTAATGCTGAAATCCTGTGGCTGCTGGACATTAATCTCTGTGGTGGAATAAGCATTTAAGAGCATCATCTTGACATATTTTGCATGTATAATTCCTACCTAATGATAACATTAGGAGAGGTTTTATTATTGTTTATGATTTTCACAAAGTGCCGTTGTTTTTTGGTGCAATCATCCCAAGTTTGTGAGATCATCATTAACACACAATAAACATTTGGAAAAGTTGTGTTTTGAATGCTGTCAAATATGTTAATAAAATTGTAGTCCAGAAGACCCATGTAATGCAAGTAGAATCAGTGAAAAGTCCAGTTCCTGTCCTGTTGTGAATATTTTGGTTGAATCAATTTAAGTTATCTGCAAAGGAAAAGTGAAAGAATTAGGGAGGTGGAAGGAATGATGAATGATAGTTTGAGGCCCAACCAAGAAGAGAATGACGTGGAGTTATGATACTTACAAATTATTCCACACTTTTCCTGACATTTTTCATTTCATTTCATATCATTGAAATGACAAGTGTCAAGAAAAGTGTGGAATAAATTGTAGGTTTCTTGGCTCCACATCATTCATTTCTTGGATTGAGAACTTTTCAGAGGCCTCCTGTATTTCTCAGAGTCAAAGGTTGGGTGACCATAGCCCCACTATGGGTTATGGGTTTGTTTATTTGAACAGAACTGAACTGCTTCACCTTCATAAAGCTGAAAATCTACCGCCTGCTCAAAAGGAGGCGTTAGCGGCTAGCGCGCGGGGCAATTTAGCGTGCACTATTCCGCACGTTAAGGCCCTAGCGCACCTTCGTAAAAAGAGCCCAAAATGACTAAAAACGTACTTGTTTGATAAAAACCTATCTGCTCAGTAACTCTGCCTCTTTGGAGTTTTTCTCTTTTGCTGTGCTTTATCTATTCCTGGTATGTATGAAAATATTTGCTTTTATACTTCCTTCATAGGTACTAGCGCCCATTGAGACAGAGAGGGAAATTCCTTAAAGTACCTGATTAGACTTTTAGCCATTGTATAAGTCAAATTTTCAATTGTTTTGTAAACTGCTTCGAAGCCAGTGTGGTGATTTAGCAGTATATAAACACTGCATTAAACTCAATTCAATATACCATCTACAAAAATCAAAGCCAAAAAACAAAAGTGAATTAAATCCAAATAATCTATAAATCTAAAAAATTAAAAACAAAACAATTTTTGTTTAAATCTTGTTTAAATAGTTGCCAAAAAACCAAAAAGATGCATCTTAACCATTGATCTGAATTTTACATAAGATAAAATATTTATGGGGGTTTCTAAATAAATAGTAGTAGAAGCTGTTATACATACTGTTCCACAAGGTAGGGGTAAGACCCAATATTCCACAGTGAAAGCAATCCAAACGATGAGAACAAGAAACTGGATATGGATGTTCTGAAAGATGATTTATTATTCACTCTTCACAATAAAATCATAAAAATACAAAGAATAAAACCAAGTTAGTAGTCCACATGTAATTATTCTACTGGACCCTACACGGTCCGTGTTTCGGCAAACACGCCATCCTCAGGGGTCCAGTTGGTAAGGGATCACATATAAAAATGTAGACTAAAAACAAAGTGCGTGTCTTTGAGCAGATAGCCATAGTAGCGTGAAAAAATCGCATTGGTTTTATTCTTTGTATTTTTATGATTTTATTGTGAAGAGTGAATAATAAATCATCTTTCAGAACATCCATATCCAGTTTCTTGTTCTCATCACAGGGGTAATAACACTAAAATTTTAATGTCTAGTTTTGTCAGACTGCATCTTCAAATTGATCAGGTAACCGAGATTCTGATAGATGGAACCAGGAGTGTAGCTGCCATTAAGTGAGCCTGGCAAAATACCTAGAGCTGCCCAATGGTAGGGGCTGCCTACACCCAAAACCTCCCTTCCTCTCCCACCCCATGCTTGGGTCTGGCATTGCTGCATCTTCTCATTCACCCACCTAAACTAAACTAAACCTTAAGTTTATATACCACATCCTCTCCACAATTATAGAGCTCGGTACAGTTTACAAGAGTTTAATAAAGGAAGGAGTAGCATAGAGGGGTTGGATGTTGAGTCCAAGGGGGAAGAGAACATTACAATTTTGTGAAGAGCCTAGTTTTCAGGTGCTTACGGAATAATTGGAAGGAGCCCATATTCCGTAGTGGGGAATAAGATTATTCCAGAGCTCTGTGATTCTGAAAAAAAGAGATTTGCCCAATTTTCCCGCATAGAGGATACCTTTTAGCGAGGGGGAAGGATAGTTTAAGTTTTTGGGTGGGCCTGGTGGTGTCAGGGCTCGAGGAGTTCCAAGAAAGAGGGATTAGTGGAGGTAGGATGCTGTGTAGGATCTTAAAAGCTAGGCAGGCACATTTGAAATGAACTCTGGAAATTATTGGGAGCCAGTGAAGTTTGGACAGAAGTGGGGAAACATGATTGAATTTGCATTTTGTGAAGATCAGCTTGGCAACAGTGTTCTGAATTAGCTGAAGTCTTTGAAGACATTTTTTATTTAGACTTAGATAGATGGAATTGCAATAGTCTAGCCTGGAGAGGATGATAGATTGAACAAGGACAGCAAAATGTTGGCGGAAGCAGGATCTCACTTTCCTCAACATGTGGAGGCTAAAGAAGCATGATTTTATCAGGGAGTTGAGGTGGTCGTTGAAGGAAAGAGAAGAGTCGATAATGATGCCTAGGACTTTGCTAGAGAACTCGAGCTGCAGTGTGGCTCCAGAGGGTAGTGAGAAGAGGGAAGGTAGCTGTTCTAATTCTTGGTCGAGCCAGAGTAGTTTCATTTTGGACTCATTCAGTTTCATTTGAACTGAGAGGATTGGAGTTTCGTTATGCAGGCTGTGATGTTCTCAGTGAGATTGGTAAGGTTCGAGTCTGTCTTGAGAAGGACAAGGATGTCATCAGCATATGTATAGATAGTTTCGAAGGGAGATAGATGGAAGAGTTTCAGGGAGGACATATAGATGTTGAAGAGAATAGGGGATAGGGGTGATCCCTGCAGGACTCCACAAGTCGGTTTCCAAGGAGCGGACGTGGTTCCATTTGTGTTGACAGTGTAGGAGCAGGAACGTAAGAAGTTTGAAAACCACTCTAAGACTGTGGAGTCGATGCCAATCTCAGAAAGTTGATAAATTAGAATATCGTGGTGGACGACATCAAAAGCTGCAGAGAGATTGAATTGTAATAGGACAGCAAATTTATTGCGAGAATGTAATTGTTGTACCTTTGAGATTAATGAGACCCGTAGGGATTCGGTGCTGAAGTTGGGTCTGAAGCCGTGTTGGTAAAGTAAGAAAATGGAGAATCTGTCTAGGTAAGATGAGAGCTGGGTAGATATGATGGCCTCTAGCATTTTAGTCAGGAGAGGGATATTTGCTATGGGATGGTAGTTAGATGGAGAGGAAGGGTCAAGATCGGCTTTTTTCAGTAATGGGGACAAGGCAATATGTCTCATTTCTGCGGAGAATAGGCCCGATAGTAATGCAGAGTTTATAAGTCTGGTGAGGGATGAGATGGCCTGCGTGGGAATATTCTCGTATAGGTAGGAAGGGAATGGATCCAACGTACATTTGCAGGATTTCAGTTTGAGACAGAGTTTAGAGATCGGATATGAGTTCAAAGGCAGTCCAGGATCTGTCTGCTGGGATAGGGTTAGAGTCGTTGGGAGCCAGAGAGTTGTAAGAGACTGCTGGTGGGAAGGAGCTCCTTAAGGTAGTGATCTTTTCATTGAAGAATTTTGTTAGGTTGTCTGCTAAAGGGGAGGAGGGGGGGAATGGTGGAATCATTTTTAGAAGTTAAAGTGCACCAGATGTTAAACAGTGTACTACTCTGGTTGTTGGATCTGGATATTTTGTCACCATAGAAGTTCTTCCTTGCTTTTTTTAGAACTGAGTTATAAAACTTGATATTGTCCCTCCAGGATTGTCTGTCTGAAGGGGATTTAGATTTTTTCCATTTATGTTCCAGAGCTGCTTCAGTTCTCTGTGGTATGGAAGATACCAGGGGGGCCTTACGGGAGTAGGAGATAGATTTAATAGATAAAGGGGTAAGAGCACAATAGGTAAACTTGGAGAGGTTTACCCAGTTGTGCCAGTTATATTCTGGGTTGACGGGCTTAGGACAAGAGGGAAGTTGGTTGAGAAATTGTGTCCAGAACAGTTCGCTCGCGATTTTTTTGCAGAAGGTAATAGAATTTGTGACACACGGTGGAGATCCAAGGTGAGACATGAAAATGGGGAGGCAGAAAGAACCTAAAAAGTGATCGGACCAAGGGACATGTTCCCAACGAGCATCCTCGGCAGAAGTTTTGTGCTCAGTCAGGTTGAGGAAGCTGATGATATCTATAGTAGGCCCCATTTTGTGGTTTGGGAAGGACACAGGAGAGGGGAAACCTAGAGAAGTGAGGAAGTGGTTGAATTTGGTTGTATCCTTGCTGGTGTTGTCATCTAGGTGGAGATTAATATTGCCAATGATCAGTAGTCTCTGAAATTTTAGGAAGGCGCTTGTTATGGTCTCAAAGATGAGATCGGAGGATTTATTCCAGGGGGCTGGAGGCCGGTATAGTAACAAGATGCCTAATGGGTAGGGGTGGAGTTCATCGTTGACTGAAGCTAACATATATTCTAGTGAAGTGTGGCTACCCTTTTCAAGGAGCTGAACGTTGAAGAATGATTTGTAGAGGAGTGCCAGGCCTCCTCCTTTTTGGTTTATTCTGGGAGAGAAGAGGCCATGGTAACCATAGGAACAGAGTTCATTTTGTGTGAATATATCATCTTTTTCGATCCATGATTCTGTGATGCACAGGAATCCAGGATCAAAGTCTCCGAATAGGTCCTTTAGAATTTGGGTCTTGTTGCAAGCTGATCTGGCGTTACAGTAGTGTTGGGACTGGGGTGAGAGAGTCAGAAATGAGGTTAGGTAGTTTGGCAGGAGGAACGGGCTTTAAAGAGGAGTAGTTAACTCCTCGGAGGTTTTTTTTGAAGGGGTGATTTCTGGTGCACACTAGCGCGGGGATTCTGAGGCCAGGGCAAGTATTACTGACATTTGTGGAGTCAAGTAAATTGGGGGAGGGGGGGAGAGGTTTCAGGCAGTGAGTAGTGTTGGTAAATGAGCAGAGAAGAAGGAGCCAAGAAGGTTGCTTCATGGTGAGATCTAGGGGGACCAGTAAGAGGCTGAAGGCAGAACCTGTTAGTTAGTCGTAGAATCTGGAATTAGAGGTTTGGTTCTTGTTGAGTGTTGAGACCTACCAGTCCTCCCAAGGCTGCAGCTGTCACAATAAAGAGAGGCTGAAAGCTGCCTGTCTCTGGCTAGTGGGGCCTTTCCTTTTTGGGTTCTGCCCCTGATGCAGCTTCCTATAGGCAACAAGTGGCAGAGGAAAGGCCTTCCTAACCAGAAAAAAAAACTGCTTTCAGCCTCTCTACTGTGAATGAGGAGCTGCAGTGAGCCTAGATCAGGAATGGGCAACTCCGGTCCTCGAGGCCGGAATCCAGTCGGGTTTTCAGGATTTCCCCAATGAATATGCATTGAAAGCAGTGCATGCAAACAGATCTCATGCATATTCATTGGGGAAATCCTGAAAACACTGACTGGATTCTGGCCCTCGAGGACCGGAGTTGCCCTCCCCTGGCCTTCCCTCCCAGGTACAGGGTGGAGAGGTGGTAGTACTAAAAGCAATGCTTGGGAGGGGGAGGGGAAGGGGAGGCATAGAGGAGAGAGAAAGATAAACCTGGGACTTTTTCTGCCGTCATCTTCTATGTTTAAACCTGGACCAAAGGAGAAAGGGAGAAGGGGCAAATTATGGACTGAGGGGGTGGACGAAGTGAAGGGGGAGAGAAAATGAGAGAGACCCTGGGCCAAGCAGAGACTGAGACCCTGGACCAAGGAGGGAAGAGGAGAGAGAGAGAGAGAAAGAAAGCACATCCTGGAATTAGGAGGGAGGGATAGAGAGAGACACCCTGAACTGAAGTAGGAGGAGGAGAGAAAATAATGCACACACATACCCTGGATTAAGGAGGGAGGAAGACACACACACACCCTGGACTAAGGGGAAAGAGAGAGTGAGAGACATCCTGGACCAAGGAAAGAGGGAAAAGAGAGATTGAGACCATGGACCAAGGAAGAAGAAAGAGAAAGGAGTGAAAGAAGAGATTCTGGACCACAGAGGGGGTGGTCAGGGCTGGGGATTACAGGAAGAAGGGAAGAGAGTGGACATGGAGAAGAACAGGGAAATAGAGAGCAGAGGCTGAGCATTGAAGGACCATAGAGACAAGGACGTAAAAGGATGATGCTGGACAATGACACAGAGGGAGATGCTGGGCAGAGTAACATAGGGACACAGAAGTGATAGTGAACATAGAGGAAGGATAGGGACACAGAGGGAAGACAGTGGATAGAATGGATAGGGACAGAGAGAAGAGACTGATTGACTTAGTAAGATAAGAAATGTTAAAAAGACAGGAGATCCCAGAAAGAGTTAAGAAAAACAGGAGGATAAAGCAGTAGACATTGGGACCAAATAAATGCTCAAGACAACAAAGGTAGAAAAAATATTGTTTGTTTCTGAATTTATAAATTATAATATGCAAGGTTTTGGAAATTGCATTTCAATTTCTATGCTGTGAAAGGCTTGTCAACTACAGATCTGAAAGGGTATCTCCTCCCTCCCCTGCTCCCCACCATATCAGGAGATGTGGAGGAGCATTTTCGATAGGACATCTGAGTTTGAGTTTGGACCCTCCAAGATCCACCCAAAACTAACTGTACTCACCTGTACACCACAGCAATAGCCCTTATGTCTGCAGGTGTCATCTTTATGTAGGCACAGTAGGTTTCAGTGGGTTTTGGAGGGTTCACCATACAATATAAGCGGGTTATGGTGAGATGTGTACCTGGGACTTTTTAATCTGACGTTCACTACAGAGTCCCTCTGCTGAAATGTCTCTGTGGCTATCTGAAGCCGTGGACTGAGCAGACACTGTCTCTTGAATGTTTTAATGCACAGCACTGCATACATCAAGCAGCGCTATAGAAAGGAGAAGTACCATAGAAGCTGTTATACAGGCTGGAATGTACCATTTCTTTCACATTCTTGGATGGTGGGAGGGGGGTCGATGACCACTGGAGGAGTGAGGGGGGTTGTGCTTTAATCCCTTCAGTGGCCATCTGGTCAGTTTGGACATCTTTTTGGCCCTTATTTGATTATTAAACAGGTCTAGCCCCAAATGTCTAAACGGTGCCCTGGATGTTTTGTTAAAAGTTCGATTATCACTGCAAAACGTCCAAGTCCTAAGCCCACCCAAAACACGCCCCCGTGGAATTTAGACAAACGGGAGACGACCAGCCTAGAAAGACATCTAAAATATGGGTTTTAAAAACAGTGATTTGGACGTTTTAGCAAGAGAAATGCCCAAATGTCACTTTATGCCATTTTTTGGACATTTTTCTCTTTTGGTTTGTTATGAATTAATAATATATTATGTGAACATGAAAAATGAATGGAAGAAATTGGGGGTGGGATTGGGGGCAGGACTAGGATGGAATTGGGGGTGGGGCTATGGCAGGATTGGGGCAGGACTGACAATTAATAGATGTCCCCTTTTGATGAAAAAAAAAATAAATGGTCATGGTAATCATGGCCCAGGGCATTCGGTGCCCTTTAGCACGGCACCCTGGGCCAGAACTTCGCCTGGTGCTTAGGTTATGCTGGCCCTGCTTGTCTCTCTCTAGTTTCATTCTGTTGGTCTCTCTCTTTCCCCTTCTTTTATTGAATCTTTACATTGGAGAAGTAACCTAAAGGTTAGATCAGAGGACTGTGAATCAAGGAAGCCCAGATTCCAATCCTACTGCTGCGGTTCCTTGTGATCTTGTCATGTCACTAAGCCCTCCATTGTCTCAGGTACAAAGGTAGGGTTGCCAGATTTTACTATAGTAAAATCCGGACTCCTACACCCCCAGGCCTGCCCAGTTTCACCCATACCTGCCCTGTTATGCCCCAGTCCCGCCCTAGCCCCAGTCCTACTCCCCTGCTGCCTGTCCAACACGATTTAGAGGAGGCCTTTCAAAACCCGGACAAAGTGTCGGGATTTGAAAAGCAATCCGGACCCCCAGACATGTCCTATACAAAGGTGAAGAGCAATTTTCTAACTGGGCTTGTAAGTGGTACCTTAATTGGCACTTACTCACACAAATGCACTCAGTTCTGTTCTATAAGCATGTAATTGCAAAGGGATATACACAAGGGACAAGCATGAGCAGGTCTTTCACCTACACATTTTATAGAATACAGTATTATAAATTAGATGCACTGCATGGCATACTTAGGTGCACAAGCCATAGACCTGGTGTAAGTGGGCGTGCCTGAAAGTAGGAGAGTTGATGATGACTTATGCTAGTATTCTATAATGGAATCTTGGTGCCATGATGCCATTATAGAATTGGTGCTTAGCACATGGCATCAAAGCACTTAATTGAGGTGCCAAGTTATAGAATTGCTTCCTTAGACTGTGAGACTTCTGTGGACAGGGAAATACCTACTGTATCAGAATGGAATTCACCTTGAAGTACCACTGGAAAGGCATGAGCAAAATCCAAAATACATTTAAGAGCCCCAGCCATAGCGTGTGTGGATAGGATGCTGAGCTATCTGTGCAGTAGATAGGACTGAGCAAAGATGGTTTTTAGCCTTGTTGCTCTATTCCATATGTCCCTGCGCATAATCTTCAGTCTTTTAATGATCATAGACAGGTCTTACCCAGCCTATTGGGAAGCTACTTGACAAATTGCTTTTTACTTTATTGCAAAACAAAAGAACGATCCAACGAATCTGCCATGAAGAGTCATACGATGAAAACAAGGAAAAAAAATGGCAGATGTACTGTACAAGCCTACAAGGTACAAAATCTTTACTGGAGAAAATACAATGTAGCAATCCAAATAATGGTTCTCATATGTGAAGACATAGGACCTGACACGGTCCGTGTTTTGGAAAACACTTCTTCCTCAGGGGTCCGGGATGTTATGGTACACAGATGTAGAGAACCTTATTGAAAAATGAAGAACACGGGTAATCCATGAACGACAGGCAACGTAAGCTCCTGTCCTGCTGCAACTTAGTCGTTCTGCTTCATTGCTCCATTCTTTTTTTTTTTTTATTTCTTTATTCATTTTAAAGCCATAAGTAAGTGCAAAATAAAATACAATCATATAATTCTATAAAAGCACTTAAATACAATTACAATTATAATCTATGATAAAAAGATTATCATCCCCCCCCCTGAATTATATCTAAGAACTACATTCTAATTGAGAATTGAAAAATACATTCCAACCCGCCCTCCCTCCCTCCCACCCACCCAGGACGTGTATGACCAAAGGGCATAATCAGCAACCACTCTTTGCAAAATTTTGTCAATGGCTCCCAAATCTTCAGAAACCTCTTATAATATCCCTGATGTATGGCCATATTAAGTTCCATCTTAAAAACATGACAGAGAGACTCCCACCAAAAGGAATAGTTCAGTCTATCCCAGTTTTTCCAATTTCTTAGAATAAGCTGTATGGCAACCCCTGTCATAATAAATAGAAGTTTATTATTATGGGATGATATTTGGCTTTTAGCTCTCATCATAGTGCCAAATAGCACAGTGTCATATGTTAGTGCCACTGGATTTTCCATTTCTTATAGAATGGTCTGCCTATTTTTCTTCAATCTGAGACCTCACTTACCCAATTTAAGAGCAGGCTTAAAACACATTAAAAAAAAAAATCTGGCTTTTTAGGGCCTGTTAAACGAAAACATGTAGGGTTCCTTTTACTAAGGCACACTAGCCGTTTTAGCGCACACTAAATATTAGCATGTGCTAAATGCTAATGCATCCATTATAGTCTGTGGACACGTTAGAATTTAACGCACGCTAAAACAGCTAGCGCGCCTTAGTAAAAGGACTCCTTAGGTATTTCGAGTGTTTACTTCCTTGAGTCTCTCTGTGATATTAGGCGTATTCCGTTGATACAAAATACTGCTTTCAAGGTTATTATGAACTCAAAGAAATTCGAACACGTTACTCCCCTTCTTAAAAAGGCCCACTGGATTCCGGTCCAACATAGAATAACTTATAAAATTGCCCTCCTAATTTTTAAAACTCTTAGAACCAAGGAACCAGCTTTTATAGATAAAATTCTAATTCCGTATGAAGCTACCAGATCCCTTAGATCCTCTAGTCAAAATCTGCTTTGGGTCCCCTCTTTAAAAATGACAATTGATCGACTCTTTACAACTCTCTACAAATGATCTACTCTTGACAACGCTAGAAATGACTATTATTCTTCCATTGTAACCCCCATTCTTTATATCTTTTGTAACCCCCATTCTTTATATCTTTTGTAATCCGCCTTGAACCGCAAGGTAGTGGCGGAATAGAAATCTCTAATGTAATGTAATAAATACCTGTCGGAATACAATATTTTCAGTAACAGCACCTTCAATATGGAATGCCGTACCAACACATCTTCGGGTAGAACAAAATTTAAATAAATTCAAGGGATCTCTTAAGTGCTTCCTATTTACAGACACTTTCGACCACCAATGGCATTTCCACTGTAACTTACTGCATACTGAAATTCATTAAATTATATTGATTTTCAACATTTTACAATTTTCTGGTGAATATCCCTCTTACACATTCTGTGCTTATTTCTCAGTGATTGGGTCTAGTATCCCTTCCTCCCTCTCCAGGTTTCACTCTTGACCAGGGGTATCCAACCTTTTGGCTTCCCTGGGACACATTGGCTGAAAAAATTGTTTCTGGGGCTGCACAAACACTGCAGCAAGACAGAGAAGGGAGCCGGCAAGATGGTAAACACCCGGGGACAGCAGAGGAAAACACTGCATTGCCCTCGAACGGGGCTGCACAAAATACTTCACGGGGCTGCATGCGGCCCTTGGGCCGCAGGTTGAACATCCCTGCTCTTGACTATTACGGGATTGCCTTGTTTGATTACATACTTTCATAATACCTACTTGTTTTTTTTTTTTTAATATATCTGTATCAGTGTGTGCTTATGCTTTGGCAGATGCCGTATCTGTTCTGTTTGTTCTGTTTTATTTGACTAAAAAATTCAATAAAAATATTTGAAATAAAAAAAATGTCTTTTTTATAAAAGAATAAATAAATAAATAAATAAAAACAAATTTCTTCGCTACCCCTCCCCATTATTGCTTCCAGTTCTGTTCTCGTTCCTGTTTTATATTGTAGTTCCTCCCCTTTTTCCATCACGTTTCTCTGTATGTCTTATTATGTATTGTCCTTGTTTTTCATTTTGGGGTCCTTTTATCAAGCTGCGGTAGGGGTTTAATGCGCGTAATACCGCGCGTTAAACCGCCTGCCGCGCTAGCCGCTAATGCCTGCATTGAGCAGGTGTTAGTTTTTTAGCCGGCTGCGGGGGTTTGCGCGTGGTGAAATGACCGACGCGCTAACCCCGCTAGCGCGGCTTGATAAAAGGAGCCCTTTGTGAATTTTTATGTCTATTCTCTAGTTTTTATTATTGTGAAATGCTTAGTATTTGATTGGCGTTTTTATCAAATCACTAATAAACTTGGAAACTTGATAGGGGAGTGCTTACAGTCAGCTGCTGTAGAATGAACTTAGGGCTAGATTCACTAACTTTCGGATCCGTGTCCGATCCGTGGGCGATTGGAGGCAGGCCGACTGATTCACCAAACATGGGTGCAATTAACTCAGCTGGGGATAAAACTATTCAGTTATGCAGATGACTTCACGATTATAATCCCATTTGCTGACTCTATCTCGGAAACTATTCCCAAGGCTTCAGAAGCCATAAACATGATGGAGCAATGGATGACAAACTTCAAGCTCAAACTTAATTCAGAAAAAACAAAATTCTTCATTGCTTCACCACACCCGTTTGACACCAAAACACCTCTATGCATCAATGAACTTAATCACCCCATCCAGCCCACCATAAAGATACTAGGCGTAACTCTAGATCAGTGCCTAACCATGAAAGACCAGGTGGACTCCTTAATCAGAAAGGGTTTCTTCACTCTCTGGAAACTCAGATCCATTAAAGCTTATTTCGATACGTCGGCATTCAGAACCCTGGTCCAATCCCTCGTACTAAGTCAACTTGACTACTGTAACATCGCCTACTTAGCTATTTCCCAAAAAAATATGCGACGTGTACAACTAATGCAAAATGCAGCGGTCAGATTAATCTTCGGACTAAAGAAATTCGATCATGTATCACCCTAATACCGGCAGTTGCATTGGCTACCGATGGAAGCACGCATAAAGTTTAAATTTGCCTGCTTCTGCTTTAAAGCGCTAAACGGACTTGCCCCTAAATACATAATTGACCTTTTCTCCTTCTCTGCCAACAGACACAAGAGAAGCTCTCATTCCTACTTCGTTTCCCCCCCAGTTAGAGGTTGTAAACTGAAAAAACACCATGAACACCTTCTTTCACATCAAGCAGCATTGTGGGGTAAAGACCTAGATCAACTGCTTTCGCCCACTACTTATGAGGAATTCAGAAAACGTCTAAAAACTCAACTGTTCCTAAAGTATCTAGACAACTGACCCACTCATCTTCTTTCTCCTCCATAGTGATTCCTCTGTCCTATTAATCTCTTTCTCCTCAACAACGCATTTCCGGTCCTATTAACTCTCCTCTTCCCCCCTCTTAAATTCAATCAATTTGTACCTCGCTTAATCTATTGTAAACCGCATAGAACTTAACGGTATTGCGGTATATACTGTTATTATTATTATTATTATCGGGGGCACACCCCCAACCAACATCCAACTAATATAGAGCGGAACCTCAATATTCGCAGGGGTTAGGGGCAGAGCCGGCCCACGAATATTGAAAAATCAAGGATAATTTTTAGGGCCAGTTCTGACCCACCCCCGCCGCCCTCCTGTGTCCCTAACCTTCTAGCGGTGACGTGGGGCAGGATCAATCATCCTACGCTCCTGCCCCGTGCAGAGCCATCATCAAAATGGCTGCTGTGAGTTCCCGTTGCAGTCTCGAGACTACAATGGGAACTCATGGCAGCCATTTTGATGACAACTCTGCACAGGGCAGGAGCGTAGGACAATCGATCCTGCTCCGTGTCGCTGCTAGACCACAAGGTAAGGTCTGGGGAATGTCCGATGCAGAGTTTTGTTTTTTTCAAAAAATTGCGAATAACCAGATTTGGAGGGGGAACTGTACTAGCAAGTATAGTAGCACACCAAAAATCAGTGCAGACCACTCCACTCCCAGGAGGAAACACGTCTGCAAATATCACCTGGGCGCACCTTCCAACTCCAAATTGCAAGACGTTGTTCCTATTCCCACTTCATACCTAGCTATTAGAACCAACTGCCCCGGCCTCCCCCCCCCATATCAGATTCCTTAATGAGCTCCCAAAATTTAGAAGAGCAATAAAAACCTACCTCGTCCCATAAATAACATCTTTGTAAGCTAACTGAAAAGAAGAACTGTATGTTAACGTAAAATGATCAGATTGTATACTAATTTTGACCCTCTGTATATGTCAAACCAAGACGACCCAAGACTACTGTACACAGGTAAATTCACAATCTGTCTGTCTATGCATTATGTATGTTAGCTTTGTAACCCGTTCTGAGCTTCTTGGGGAGGATAGGATATAAAACGAACTACATAAATAAATAAATAAAGGTATAATGTAGGTACATAAATGTGGCATTTTAGCCCACAACTTGCAGTATTCTGCAAAGCATCCTGGTCCTGATTCTATAAATTTTGCCTGATTCTATAAATGTTGCCTAGCCGATTTCCACACAAAACCTAAATTTTTTATTTTTTTTTTTAACTTTATTAATTTTCAA
This sequence comes from Geotrypetes seraphini, assembly GCF_902459505.1. Classification (NCBI taxonomy): domain Eukaryota; kingdom Metazoa; phylum Chordata; class Amphibia; order Gymnophiona; family Dermophiidae; genus Geotrypetes; species Geotrypetes seraphini. The sequence goes on from NC_047089.1 coordinate 206,157,955, forward strand.
AACTTCAATAGTGCACTACAACAACTGTAACAAATAATTATACAATAAAAGCACATTCAACTTAAACATATCCACAATAAAGGTATAATGTAGGTACATAAATGTGGCATTTTAGCCCACAACTTGCAGTATTCTGCAAAGCATCTTGGTCCTGATTCTATAAATTTTGCCTGATTCTATAAATGTCCTGATTCTATAAATGTTGCCTAGCCGATTTCCACACAAAACCTAAATTTTTTATTTTTTTTTTAACTTTATTAATTTTCAAAACTTCAATAGTGCACTACAACAACTGTAACAAATAATTATACAATAAAAGCACATTCAACTTAAACATATCCACAATCAACCATTTCCCCCACACCCACCTACTCACCCAATAATTATTCAATAAAACACAAAAACATATAGTACTGCAAAAACTTTACCCCATTCAAAATACTGATATCGTCCCACCCACCCCAGGTATAAATATTTAAAATAAATTTATAATAGAAATAATCCCCCCCTCCCACCATTCCCTGGATATTTACCACAATATCAAAAACTGATTCACATTCAATAATCAATTATAATGAGGTAACATACGATGTTAATGGGCCCCATATCAATTTAGATATATTACCATTTCCCAAATTCTCAGCATTCATCTTTTCACATCTATAACTAGAGCAAAGACTTGCCCATCAGAATGAAAAATTTAAACGATCAGAGTTCTTCCAGTTTCAGGTGATCATCTGAATGCCTATCCCAGTCATAAGGAAAAGACGTCCTCTATATTGATCTATAGAGGGCTTAACATGTAATATTGTTAAAATTTCTTAATTAGCTTAAATGGTTTGATAATTGAAAATGCCATTAAAAGCCAGTTTTAAAAAAACCCAACAATTAATTTAAGTACCACATGGAAATCGGTGCAGCGCCTACATAAAAAGTAGGCCTGGTTAGAGACTGACTTTGGGTGTGGAAAGCATTAGGCACCATTGGTTAAGGCCAGAAAAACTCTGCCCTAATTTACTGGTGCCTAAGTTGTAGATGCCTACTGGTACCTAACTGGATTTAGGCGCCAATAAACGGGATTCTATAAACAGCTCCTAAATTTGATTGATCCCTAGTTTAGGTGCTGTTTATAGAATCAGGCCTCTTATGCGCATAAATTATAGAATAGTGCCCAAACTTGCACACCAAGTGCTAGGTATGCTGAAACGTACACTTGCAATTTCACCAAGTTTCACATTTCACCTTTATTCTAGAACAGTGGTTCCCAACCCTGTCCTGGAGGACCCCCAGGCCAGTCGGGTTTTCAGGCTAGCCCTATTGAATATGCATGGAGCAGATTTGCATGCCTGGCACCTCCATTGTATGCAGATCTCTCTCATGCATATTCATTAAGGCTATCCTGAAAACCCGACTGGCCTGGGAGTCCTCCAGGACAGGGTTGGGAACCACTGTTCTAGAATGAGGGGATTATTCTCAGAAAAGAAAGAATAATTGCAACGCTAAAAAGGCATCTTTGATTAAAAGTATATGTAGAATACTATTACTCTAAGGGTTTAAATTCAGGTGGCATACGTAACTGCTGTCCTTTGGCTTATCAAGTGATATGGACTATGACACTTTTGAGAATAAATGTAACACAATTACGTACGCCCTAAACTCAAAGCGGGTGTGTAACTAAACATAGGAGGAGACGCAGAGTTGCCAAATGGCCCTGAATTAGATAAGGGGAAACACAAAGGGCAGATTGTTGAAAGGAAGCAGTGGGTAGAATTTACTGGTATGTTTCAATGCTAGAAGTATTCTGGAGAGATGGCCACCATTTGTCTCCCTGACAGGGAGGGAATTCCCTCCCAGGGCCAGAATAAAGGAATTAGATACTCTAGGCAAATGTTGCACCTCCTCAATTAACTCTTAGGTCCCAAGCCCCACCTTCCCCCTTGAGATTTTGATCCTTTAACTCCACAGTCATAATCCTCTATAATAAAACCCTAAGCGCGCATGCGCACTTAGGATTTTGTGAGCCCTGACAGCTTGCTGTGTCCTTCCGTGGCCGTATTCTATTTGTGTCTTGAGGTGCATGCGACAGCTTGAGACAGCTGTCGGCGTGTACAGGGATGTGAGTGGCGGTGGCGGTTTCACTCCTGATAGCTGACACCTAGAGGAACGGCTGGAGGGTGTCGTGCGGCGGTTGAGAGGTGTCCTATGCTGAGAGGTGTCCTATGCTGGCAAAAATTCTCTGCTGGAAGGGGTGCTGCAGGACACGGGGGAGCAGGGAAGGGGTGCTGCTGGACACGGGGGAGGTACAAGGAAGGGAGAAGACCTACTGCTGGACAGGGGGAGCAGGCAAGGGGTGGTGGTGGACAGCCGAGGAAAGAGAGAGAAAGAAAGAAAGAAAGCGGCCAAGGAGAAAGAGAGAAAGAAAGACAGACACACACATCTATTCTAGCTTAAAGACTAGTCAATTCATAAGAATAGCCTTACTGGGTCAGACCAATGGTCCATCAAGCCCAGTAGCCCATTCCCAATGTAGCCAATCCAGGTCACTAGTACCTGACCAAAACCCAAAGAGTAGCAACATTCCATGCTACCGATCCAGGGCATGCAGTGGCTTCCCCCGTGTCTTTCTCAATAACAGACTATGGACTTTTTCTCCAGGAAATTGTCCAAATTTTTCTTAAAACCAGCTGTGCTATCCATTCTTACCACAACCTCTGGCAACGCATTCCAGAGCTTAACTATTCTCCGAGTGAAAAAATATTTCCTCCTATTGCTTTTAAAAGTATTTCCCTGTAACTTCGAGTGTCCTTTAGTTTTTGTAATTTTTGACCGAGTGAAAAATCGATCCACTTGTAACCCGTTCTACTCCACTCAAGATTTTGTAGGCTTCAATCATATCTCCCCTCAGCCGCCTCTTTTCCAAGCTGAAGAGTCTAACCTTTTAAGTCTTTCCTCATATTACCTTCCCTGAACAGTTCTGTAAAATTCATAACTGGACATCATGCATTCAAATATTAACTATTCAAAAGGTACTTATCCAACTAAATAGACTATCTGAAAATTACCAGAGAACAACTCCTCAGACACCCAGGCACAGGTACAACATGAAACATGTGAAGAGACAAAGCAGTTAATTGCAGGAATGAAGCTGGATTAATAGAGGCAGTGGAGGTTAATATATGATCCCACTTTTACTAAGATCCCCATCTTTTACTAAGATGCGATAGCGGTTTTAGCGCGCGCGCTAGACCTTAACGCCAGCATTGAGCTGGCGTTAGTTCTAGCCACATAGCACATGCGTTAAAATACCTACTGTTCTTGAATCTATACTGCCTCAATGGAGGCTGCAGGGATAGAGAGTGAGGGAGGGGAACAACTGGGGAGGAAGGACTAGACAGGAGAAGGTTATCATGCCGCTGTACCAGGCCAATGTACGCCCTCACCTGGAATACTGCGTCCAGCACTGATTGCCGTACTTGAAGAAGGACACAGTACTACTCAAAAGGGTCCAGAGAAGAGCGACTAAAATGGTTAAGGGGCTGGAGGAGTTGACATACAGTGAGAGATTAGAGGAAACTGGGCCTCTTCTCCCTTGAAAAGAGGAGATTGAGAGGCGACATGATCGAAACATTCAAGATAATGAAGGGAATAGACTTAGTAGATAAAGACAGGTTGTTCACCCTCTCCAAGGTAGAGAGAACGAGAGGGCACTCCCTAAAGTTAAAAGGGGACAGATTCTGTACAAACTTAAGGAAGTTCTTCTTCACCCAGAGAGTGGTAGAAAACTGGAACGCTCTTCCGGAGGCTGTTATAGGGGAAAACACCCTCCAGGGATTCAAGACAAAGTTAGACAAGTTCCTGCTGAACCGTAACGTACGCAGGTAAGGCTAAACTCAGGGCACTGGTCTTTGACCTAAGGGCCGCCACGTGAGCGGACTGCTGGACACGATGGACCACTGGTCTGACCTAGCAACGGCAATTCTTATGTTCTAATGGGACAACATGAAGACATGATAATCCTAGTACAGTCCACACAAACAGCACCACACTGGAAGGGTAAAAGAATTTTAAATAATACTGTGACAGCAAATCACCTAGTATTTCAAAGCTCCAATTCAATTGTCTGCATTTGTACTCGTTTCTACAACAAAGTAGTCGAAATGGAAAGAGTAGTTCAGTTAATTGAAAGAGGTGGGCCTAATCTTATGAGTACATAGTCTTTTACAAAACATTGTGTGGTTTTTCCTAGCTGAGCATTCTTTCTCTGGTCCAGACCTTCCTTTTTATAACTGGTAAACAACACAATCATCTCCTCTTCTGAACATGTGTTGAGACACAGCTTCTGTTCTGTCTAATCATTCAAAAAGCCTCTGACATTTTGCTGTCTCTTGGCATTGTGTGCATTGGCTGTGGCTTGTTCTTGTGAAACATTTGGGAATTCTTTCTTTTTCTCTCATCTGGACTGTTCATTTTATGTTCTCAGCACTTCCGGAGAGCTTGTGATGTCATGTTTTCTCTCTCTTCTTCCTTTCATTTTTTTTTTTTTTTTACATAGTACTTCGGTAGTACCTGTCATGCCAATAGTTTCCAGAATCTGGATTTGGGCAGGACACTGCCAAAAATAATATGTTATGATGAAGGGCAGGAGCACAGGTATTGATAGTTTCAAAACTTTTCTATTACAGGGTTGTAAAAAAATCAAACCCTTAAGCAGTGGCGTAGTGAGAATGGGAAGCACCTGGAGTGATAGTGCCCCCTCTTTCTCTGTCCCCCCTCCCCCCCCCAACTGTGCATGCTCCTGTTCCCTTCCCTCACACCTGTTTAGTCTCCCCCGTGTGAGCAGCATCTCTGACTTGCTGCCCACACCGTCGTCGTCTCTCCTTCTGACTTCACTTCCTAGTTGCGGGACCCAGAGGGGAGCACCGAGGCCAGCGTGAGGAGCATGTTGGAGCTGCTGTTCGTGCCAGGAAAGAGCTAGAGGTATGGTGGGGGAGAATTAAAGGCACGCACGTGGCGGGGAGGGAGTGGGAAGGAGCAAGGGGCAAAGATGAGGAGAGGTGCCAGCATCCTCATCAAGACAGCGCCCAGGGCAGTCCACCCCCCTTGAGTTATCATTATAGGCTATGTTCCTTCTACGTCAGGGGTGTCAAACTCAAATACACAGTGGGCCAAAATTAAAAACTTGGCCAAAGTCGCAGCCCAACTAAAACAAGTGCTGTGGTCGTAAACATGTTTAAGGACAAGGTTCGGCAAAAGAAACTATAAGAAGAGGTGGGCCTGCCGGCCAAAGGGAGTAGGTATTCATCTGGCCAGCCTTGCTGAATAAGGTACAGGGGGGATCTGGATGGGCTTGGGGGGGGTGATTGGGTTTCAAGGGGTGGGGGGGTTGTTGGCAGGAGGGTATGGGCATCCCTCCTGCCAGGGATTGTTTCGGGCTTTCCAGCAAGAGGGAGTAAGGGTGAGGCTTCGAGGGTGTCGGCCTTCTGGTGGAGTTTGGTGATTCCCTGCCATGGTTGCTCAGCTGATCGTGGCAGGGCGATTTACTTGCCGTGATCAGTTTAGTGACCGTGTCTATTAGACCAGAGGGCTGCAGCGTGAGCGGACTACTGGGCATGATGGACCACTGGTCTGACCCAGCAGCGGCAATTCTTATGTTCTTATGTTCTAAATGTAGGCCAGGATGAGGGGCTCCTCTTGGCTAGGCTGAGACCTTTTCAGCGGCCCCTCGCATTGTGATATCATAATACCTCATTCCACCAATGCCTAAGAGCCAGTCTCATTGGTGATGTCACAATGGGTTGGTTTCCCTATACTTGTGCCCATTTGCTAGATGCATTTGCCTCACTGAAATAACTTGTAAGTTTCATGGCTCCACGTCATTCTCTTCTTGGCTGGGCTGAGAACTTTTCAGCGGCCCCTCGTGCATGCCACTATTTACAGTACATGAAGAACGGCAGTGCAAGACTTCTAAATTGGCCTGCTTAGCACCTACACCTGAGCTTTCCATGAATCATGACCAAATAACTTGTCTAATTTGATTAATGTTATTGTAGATTTTTTTACATAGCTTAGTAGTTCTAATTCAAATGAAAATAAAGAGTTATTTGGGGGTTTTAAATGCACTTACACCCCCCCCCTTTTAGGAAGCTGCTTTAGGCTTTTTTATTGCCGCCCATGGCGGTATTAGCTCTAATGCTCAGAATTCCTATGAGTGTTGGAGCTAATACCGCTGAGGCTAGCGATAAAAAAGTCTAACGCGGCTTCATAAAAGGAGGGGTTAGTTTATGCAAATCAGTAACAAGGAATTGTAAAATAAGCGTGGGATATTGTTTGTTATCTAAGGTAATGGTTGGTCACTGTGCAATCAGTTTTGGTCATTAGGATAGTGAATGTGAAAAATTCTTCAAGAATATCATAACTAAACACTTTTGGTATGGACAGATCACACCTAAGGCCTTGTTTCATTTCACTTTGCTCTCCCTTTCTTGCCTTATAGGTTAAGGAGGGACTGGGGTGGGAAAATGTGGAAACTCAACCTAGTTGGCAAACATGTTCTGCACACAATCTAGTTTACTCTGGTGTTCCACATCTGCTTTAATGAAAAACCAAATATTTTATATCAGGTTTTGATCAGATTGCACCCTGAAAATATATAAAAGGAAAGAAATGCTCCACAGCTCATTCTGGAGTTTCAGCTGTGTAATTCCTTTGCACTGGTTCAAACAGGCAGAGCAATGAAGACTGTGGTAAGTACTTTAATGCCTAATTAACCACTTAAAGGAAAAAGCCTTGAATGTGACTTTGCAAATGGGAATTGACGACCACTTAAACGTGTCTTCATTCTCAAATCGGACAATTTATTTATTTATTAGTCTTTAAGCCCGTTACATTAACGGGTGCTAGAATAGATGTGTCTGTCTATCTGTGTTTCTTTATCTCTCTCTCCTTGGCCGTTGTCTGTATCCTTCTGTCTCCCCCTCCCCCCCCAAGCAAAGCTGTCTCCCCCCCAAATGTCTCTCCATGGCCCTCTTCTGTCTTTCCCCCCCCAGAGCAAAGCTGTCTGTCCCCTTTCCCTATCTCTCCATGGCCCCTTCTGTCTCCCCCCAGCACACCCCTCCCCCCAAAGCAGCCCCCTATCCCACTCCCTGTCTCTCCATGGCCCCTTCTGTCTTCCCCCCAGAGCAAAGCTGTTTGCCCCAAGCACACCCCTCCCCCCAAAGCAGCCCCCTTTCCCTCTCCCGCTGACTCTCTCTCTGGCCCTCTTTCTCTGTCTGTCTTTCTGTCCCTCTTCCTGGCCCTGTGTCTTTCTTTCTTTCTGTCTCCCTCCCTCCCACTGTCTGTCTGTCATTTTTCCCCATTTCCCTGTGCAGCAGCATTTCCATCCCACTTCCCTATGCAGCAGCAACAGCATTTCCCTCCTATCCCCCCCTTTCCTGTGTAGAAGCAGTAGCAGCATTTTCCCCCACTCCCCCTTTCCCTTTTCTTACCTTATCTTCCCTGCTCCGTTCAGCCCCTCCCCCTTCTTTTACTGCCGTTGTCGATCCGGCCTGCTCCTGACCCTCCCACCGCCGACAAACCTCGGGACTCCAGCCATGTAGGCAGCACTTTAAACACGCTGCTTCGCGGCCTTCTACTGGCGATTTCCTCTGCCGCGTCTGTCTCCAATGATGTCATCAGAGACGCGGCAGCGGAAATCGGCAGAGAAGGGCGCAAAGCAGCGTGTTTATAGTGCTGCCTACGCCGCTGGAGCTGGGGGGCGACGGAGAGGGCAGGGGGGTGCTAGCGGCCGGCAGCGGTGGAGAGCAGGGAAGGGCGCGCATGCCACTTGTCTTGCCTCGCGTGAGGCCAGACCGTAAGCTGCGCATGCGCACTTCCTATGTGTGCTACAGCTCATGGAAAACGGACACACGCATAGGAAGTGCGCATGCGCGGCTTACCGTTTTATTATATTAGATTCAATTTTCTATACTGTTCTCCCAAGGGAGCTCAGAACGGTTTACATGAATTTACTGGCGACCCACAGGATTTTAACAGTGATTTTAGAGCATCTTGGCTTTCGGTCTTCTATTATCTTCCTAAATTAAAGGTCTAGTTTATACTTAATGACATTCTATAATATTTCTCAGGTAAAAAAATGAGCATTGTTATACATAAATTGTTTTACATCTATATCTAGAAGTCTGTTTACTAAATTGTGCTGTTATCGTAGCAGCACGTGTTAATAGTTAATTTGGATGCCGTGCTAAAATGCTTTACAAAGTCCTGGGTCAAACTTTAGCTGATACCAGGAACAGCAGAACGCCAATGCGTTCCTTGTATCAGCTAAAGTCTGACCCAGGACTTTAAAGAAAAGTCTCGATTAAATTTTGCATTCAAGTTTAAAAGCTGGATTCTTATAAAATTTAAGCTAATAAAAAGAATATAGATATTTAGTGGTATTTGAGCCTATGAGGAAGCACCAGCGGCAAAAAGCCCCATAAATTAATATCTTGCATATCTGGGGTGCCACTTCTGACGGCTCTGTAAACACCACTTGAGAATTGTTTGTAAAGCTGTGAAAGGAATTTACTGCAAAGCTTTGTGAACTTTGCACAACTTTGTAAAAACTGGTATGCTAGCAAATCTTAAAACTTTCCCAGCTGGTTTAAGTGCTAAAATGATTTAGCAGCATGTGCTAATTTCTGCATTGGTTTCAGGTTTATTTAAAAATTTGATATACCGCCTTATCAAAATTCTAAGCGGTTTTACATAATATATAAAAACAATGAATAAAAAAGTATAAGTTAAAAACAAATTATAGTTATTTAAAACAGACAATCAAACACAGAGACAAACATTAACTTACCGAAACAAAATGAAAAAGGGTGGAAATACATTTGTGTAATGAAAAAGGGAGGGAACAAAAAATAAATAATCTAGCACTTTGTAGAAAAGATTAAAATGAATAAGAAAAGGCAAGGAACGAAATTCCATTACAGTCCTTAAAAGGACTATTATACTCCAAATGCGTCTTTAAAAAGAAAGGCCTTCAAGCTACTCTTAAATTTATCAAATAATGAAATTTCTCTTATATAATTTGGTGCTGAGTTCCAGATGGTAGGGGCTGTAACAGAGAAGATATTCGTATGCATGGTACTAATGTCTTAAAGAAGGAATAGATAACAAGTTTTGATTAGAAGAGCGTAATGTGCGATGGGGGGTGTGGGGGATTAATAACCTGTTGATGAAATCGGGTAGACCGGAAGGTAAGGTCTTATGTATTAGTAACATTATTTTATAAGTAATTCGATTATATAACTGTGCGCCTGCATTTATGTATCATTTGCGTACATAGGGAAAAAAATCTATAATTCACGATCAGAAATGGATGCTGGAAAAGATCAGCACTAAGCCCTCTTCTATAAAAGGCATGTGACAGTACTGAAATCTGGTGTTAATCCTGGCGCCCAAGTTGGACACAGAAAACCAATATTCTATAACAGTGTGTGCAATGTTTTGGAAAGCCCACTCCCAGCCCTTGTCCTTCCCATGGCCATACGCTCTTTTAGGTTGTGCACTATGGGATTTAGGGTAGGGTTACCAGACATCCGTATTTCCTCAGATATACCCTCCTTTTGAGGACATGTCCGGGGGTCCGGATGGCTTCTTAGAACATGGCACTTTCTGCCTGGGTTTTGGAAAAGCATATACCAAATTGCTGTCGGGCAGGAGGGCATCCGTGCATGTGCGGATTCCCTCCTGCCTGACTAGAGCAGGCAGCGGAGGGAGGGGCTAGGGTGGGATTGTGGGCATGACTGGGGCATGATGGGATGGGAGATGGGTGGAGTTGCGCAGGCTTAGGGACGGGTCTAGGGGGTCCAGATTCTCCAAACAGAAAATCTGGTAACCCTAATTTAGGGTGCCTAGTGTTATAGAATAGGACCCAACCAGATGCATGTGCAAATCCTAATTGGTGCTAATTAATGTAAATAATTGGTTTTTGGCATCCAATTATTGATGGTAAACAGCTTTGTTAACCAATTAAGTTGCTTGCGCATCTTGGAAGTGTGCTCATATCCAGGCACCATATATAGGATCTGAATAATAATGTACAGAATGCCAGTTGCAGGAAAATGTACACTTACATGGGTAAGTGGCAGCAAAGTGAATAAGGGGGAAATTCTTAAACTGGCACCTACGCTTTAGGCACCGGTAGGCAGCCTATTGGCACCTAAGTTATTTGAAGACCACCATTAGAAATGGCAAAAAATGGTGAGGTTGAAATGCACCTGTATAGGTGCTTTAGGTCACCGAACACCAAAGTAGGCATGGCCAATGCCGGAAGTAGTTTTAAACCAAGAAACCCAAAAAATGAAAGCATAGAAACAAAATCTGTATAATAAAAAATTCTTCCAACAATATGAAAGCTGCAGATAAGGTAATGCAACCTAAGCTGGGTTATATATAACCCTAAAACTAAACCCAGTGTAAAAGGGAGGAAAAAGAACTGAATACAAAATAATAGAATTATTTAAAAGTATGTGTCACAACTCAGTAAAGTCCTTTTTATAAGAATTATGCACTCCCATTAACCCAATTAGGTAAATATGTGAAACATCCTAGGACCTCTCGTGTGCAAAATTGTGTCCAATCAATAATCACGTCCTCTCACCAAATCAAAACCTACATCTCGCAATCTTCTTCAAAACTATTAATGTCTATTAAACCCATTCATTTACTCTCCAAAAGAACACATCCAAGGTTGGATAAGTTCCTACTGGAACAGAACATAGGCATGTAAGGCTAGACTCTAACAGGGTCTTTGACCTAAGGGCCGCCGTGTGAGCGGATTGCTGGGCGCGATGGACCACTGGTCTTTGACCCAGCAGCGGCAATTTTATGTTCTTATGTTGTAATGTAATGTTATAGAGTTAAAAATGCTGTCCAAAATCAAGAAAAAAATGACCAACTGAGTACCGGTACTTACTGTATCTTTCTCAATAGGATGTTTGCCCCACTCCAATATTTTCAAGTGGTGTGCTGCCTTCAGCTCTTATAAAACCTCTTATAAAAAGGACTTTAATGAGTTGTGAAAACTGAGGACTCTCTATGACCCTCATATTTGAACTTGATTTTAGCACCATTTTCTTTAGTAATACATGTTGTTGAACTTAATTGTCCCTTAAACTATGACTTTTTCGAATTATTACAATGAAACCTACTTTTCTCCTAAATGAAAATGTTTTACCAATGACTCTAGGAAGAGAGATAAGAGAATGGTAATGTTTGAGTGTGATTCTGAAGGACTGGTAATAGGTGATAACCTACTTGTTCAAGGTTTATCCTCTTTCTTAAAGGTTCTAGTTGGTTTTCTTCTGGGGATTTTCCTAACTCCAAGTTCTGCAGATGAGGTAAGCAGACAAAACTAAAATTATAGGTGTGATAAGCTGATGAGTTTTTCGATTCCCCTCTCTCCCCCCCCCCAAAAAAAAAAATAAAAAAAAAGATTGGACTGATATTCAAAGGCAATTATGGCTACTACCTTTGATAAAGAAATATTTAATCATACCAAAATGTGTAAATGATTTTTGTTATGGAACACAAATGAAACAGGGACTGACAGTACAGCAGAAGACAATAATCTACTTTTCAGAAACTTCCAAATTTGAGTTTGATAGAGTCCAAGCGTACTCATCACAAAAGCGGATATCCCTTAACTTCTGTGATATGTGTGAAAGTCTTTGCATGACATATGCTTAAAATTGTGCTGCACAAACAAAATTTCTGTGACAGATTCAACCAGAGAGGAGATCAGCAATGTCTTTCTCTCTCTTTAGCACCCCCATGTGTTCAGACTGACTAATAGGCCAGAAAGGGTTTCTTTCATGTGGGTAGGTCTGTTGATCATAGTTTATAAAAAAAAGTGTGTGTGTTAGGGGAGGGGGGGGGGGTCCAAAAAATTAAAAACATGGAGGACATATCTGAAGTCCAAAAGGCGGATATGTATGGTACGGTATCTCTAATTTCACTAGTATTTTGGAATGTAAAGGTTATTTAAATTACAAGAGAAACTGCCATGTATGCACTGAGTGCATGAGACATAAACAGTCATTTTAGAAAAAATGTAGAAAATATCAGTCGGTTGAAAACTGGCACATGCGTGGTTAATATGTAGAATGCAGCATAAAGGTATTTGTACCGGCATGTACACACTTTTCTTAGCCAGTTTAGAAATATAAAGTATTTTCTTGCCACTTTCACAGAAAGTGGTATCTCTTGCCAGTTTAGTTAGTTGTGTTTTTTTTTTGGGGGGGGGGGAAAGGGGGCAGTTTGCCAAAACCTAAATGTGTTTAGTAGCAGGTGTAAATCTGAAGTTAATCTGAAATCTGAAATGGGGAATAAACGTGTTTCTTCTAACCACACCCTAGTCCTGCCCAAAATATATCCAGACCATACCCACTTGCTATTTACATGCACTTTGGTTTTTGATGTGCATATGACAGCTTTGTTAAAGAGGACATTAGAAATTTATGCAAAATAAACTTTTAAGTATGGTTTATGAACAACTCAAATGTGAAAAGCCCTTCTAAAATATCTACTTTAAGTTTGGGCCTGCGGAATATATGTACAGTTGATTCTGCTTAAGTGCAAGCTCTTCAGGCCAGGTCTTCGTGTGCGCTTAAATGGAGAGTGCGCTTAATAGGATTGGGGGGAGAGTAGGGGGAGGCTGCAGTTAAGCCGGCTCAGTTTAAATATGGCGCTTGGGCTGCTGGAGCCTAAAGTACAGGAAAGCTATGCCCTACAGCTTGAGTGGAAGCGGAGCACTCACTTTCCCAGCTGTCCCAGCGCTTAAGCTGCTGTGTGAAGCCAAGCCATTCCCAGTCAGAACGTGATTGCATTTAGCCGGAGTGAATGTAACGTGAAAGAATAGAGGTTTGGACCTATGACATCAGTGCGCATAAGCGGATTGTGTGCTTATCCGAATTGCAAATATCCGAAGTTTACGTCCATTGACTTTAATGTAAAAAAAAACCCCGGGTCCGTGGTGGTAGGCTGCGGATAACCTAAGCGTGCGCGTAACCAACGTGCACTTAGATGGACTAAATTAAACACTGATGCTGGTGATTTATTTAGGAGTCTTTTTACTAAGCTTTGGTAAAAAAAAAAAAAAAATAGCCTTAGCATGCCCTTATCTGGACTTTTCCACGCGCTAAGGTTCCTCCATACTTGCTGAACAGGTCCCTCCACTCCCAGGATGAAAAATGCCTCAAAGAGACCCCTAGTCATGCCCTTCAACTACAAATCGCCAAATGACGTTCCTATCCCCACTTCATACCAACCCACTGGAATCAACTGCCCCTACAGATTAGATCCCTTGAAGGACTCCTCAACTTTAGGAAAGCAATAAAAACATACCTCTTCACCTAACTCCCCTGCCCACGACAAATAGATTACAAAGAAATGTATATTGATACAAGATCCTCAGTATGTGTCATGTTAGGATAAAAACTTGGATAATCTTGCACTGTAGCTATGAGAAATTTAACCTGTAAACTGTTTATTATGGTTATTGGTATTAGATCCCTAGTATGTGTCAAGTTAGGATAAAAAGTTGTACCAGAAAAATCTTGTACTGTAACTATGTCAAATTGTAATCTGTTAACTATATATTATGTAAGTTAACCTGTAACCTGTCCTGATCTCTTTGGGGAGGATGGGATAGAAAATGAATTAAATAAATAAATATGCATGTATGTATACAGTTAGAGGGGTATGATCAAAAAAAGCGTCTAAGTCCCCTTTTGGCCTAAGTCCTTAAATATTCAACGCAGAAGCAGGGAAAGTGTCCATAACCAAAACAAACGTCCTTGTTTTGATTATGGCCTTCCTCTGCCTAAACGCCCAATCTCCACTACGTCTACAAGTACACCTACACGACATCTACACTTTTTAGCCATAATGAAACAAAAAAACGCCTAAGCCCCAAATGTCCAACAGAAGGGCTTTTAGGCGAAGGAGGAGCAAGTCCTTCGCCTAAAAGCTGGATTCTGTAACCGGTGTCTGTCAAAAACAACACCGGTTACAGAATCCCTCCCCCCCAAACATCCAGGCAGGAGGGTGCCCAAGCCCTCCTGCCATGTCGAACCGCGACCCCCCCCTCCCGACAACATCGGGGCAAGAGCCCTCTTGCCCCGGCCAACCGCGACACCCCCGACGATATCGGGGCAAGAGGGAGCCCAAGCTCTCTTGCCCCGCCGATTAACATCGGGCCAGGAGAGAGCCCAAGCTCTCCTGGCCCCGGCGACCCCCCCCCCCCCCGCGTCTCGATCGGGCCAGGAGGGAGGCCAAGCCCTCCTGGCCCCGGCGACCCCCTACCCCCACCCCACACTACATTACGGGCAGGAGGGATCCCAGGCCTCCCTGCCCTCGACGCAACCCCTCCTCCCCCCAACGACCAACCCCCGATCGCCCCCCAGCCCACCCGCAATCCCCCGGCCAACCCCATGACCCCCCACCTTTTTGCAAGTTGGCCGGACAGAAGGGTGCCAAACCCGCCTGTCCGGCAGGCAGTCAACAGCAGAATGGGGCCGGATTTGCCCAGCCGTCCCAAAGCCCCACCCACAGGTGGGGCCCAAGGCACCTGGGCCAATCAGAATAGGCCCGGGAGCCTTAGGCCCCTCCTGGAGGTAGGGCCTGAGGCACATGGGCCCAACCCGGCCTCAGGCCTCAGACAACCTGTAAATGTTTTGGTTATACCTGTTGTACGCCTAGATGTAGGTCGGCCCACCTCCCGTCCTTTCCCCTCCTCTAAACACACCTCTTTTCTCTCTGTGCGTCTAGAGGCAGGGGAAAGGCCTAAGCTGTTTTTAGGTACGTCTAAAAACCAGCTTTGGTTATGGGTACTTGGACGATCAGGCTTTTTGATCGTCCAAGTAGCCATTTAGGACACTTTTTAGACGTGGTTTTTTTTTTTTTTTATTATTACCCCCTTAGCATACACATATTTGATAGTTACTACAGGATGCTAGATATGCTATTTTAAGCTTTGGTGGCAAGAATTATTGCCTAATGGAGAACAGTAAAATGGCCCCTTGATTTGGTCACTGTGATGGCTGAATATTGAGCATATTTGTAGTAATAGCATATTCTTTAAATAAAATATTTGTGTGAATGGAGCTTGTCTCTCACACCAACACAATTAGTACTAGATGAAAGCCTATAGATAATTATATGGAATAACTTTCTCTAAAGGAAAAAAATTAAACAAATAGAAAGGTATAGAAGCTGGAACAGGTGTTGGTGTACGAGTCTGAGAAAAGTTCACCAGGAAAGGTTAGATATCATGGACAGACTTGAAAAAGATTTGGGCACCTCTCCCTAAGGGCAACCTTCTTACCCCTCTTTTTAAGGTAGTCCTTCCAGTACTGTATAAAACAAAAGAACTTCAACATACATCATGTTCATTTTTAGGCAATCCAAATCATAAATAAAGGAGATGATGGCGGTAGCGTCTACCAGACTGTCAACATCAACAAGCAAGTGAATGTTGCTGTTTTCAATTTGTATTCTGGGCGGCACTCATCCAATGCTGTCTTTGACTACAACCAAGTAAGTACCAGATATATGTGATCAATTCTGAAACCACAAGATTGGAAGAGAACCTCAAGAGATCATCAACGCCATTCCCAAGCAGAATAACCTCTCGTACATCTTTTCAGAGAGAATTGTTTGTCTAGCTTGCTCTATGCAGTGGTTCTCAACCCTGTCCTAGGGACCCCCCAGCCAGTCAGTTTTTCAAGATATCCCTAATGAATATGCATGAGAGAGATTTGCATACATGTCACTTCCATTATATGCAAATCTCTCTCATAAATATTCATTAGGGATATCTTGAAAACCCAACTGGCTAGGGGGTCCCCAGCACAGGGTTGAGAACCAGTGCTCTACAATATAATATCAAGTAATAGAGCAGA
This sequence comes from Geotrypetes seraphini, assembly GCF_902459505.1. Lineage (NCBI taxonomy): Eukaryota > Metazoa > Chordata > Amphibia > Gymnophiona > Dermophiidae > Geotrypetes > Geotrypetes seraphini. Next base: position 206,173,905 of record NC_047089.1, read on the forward strand.
GGATGCTAGTCCTAAGAAGTATCGTAAACATCTCATAGATCATGTTAAGGGTCCTTTCCATACCTACTAACGAACATTATGCTCAATCATGGTGCTCATTTCCACAGTGGTCAATCATAGTATTGCTACTTGATAGTGATTATCTCAACCGACTATTGCTGAAAAGTTGTGTCAAGATGATTAATTGATTTAACACACTTATATCCTGCGTAAAACCTAAGTGGATTACAAAATATATACATAAACAATAACATAGTATAACATTTATTCATCCTGTATCCATATTTACCCAACAGACAATACTCTTCATCTATTTAAAATAAAAGCCTCCACAAATTACAATGTTTTTAGAAGCTCCTTAAAGTACAGTACTGTATTTTATTCACCATCCTCAATTGTCCAGCCATAAAATCACCCTAGCAACATAAATAGCCCTTGTTCTGGTATCAACATATTTCACCCGTTGTAGGCCCTTCAATGACAGACACTTTACACCTCGAATCTACTTATAACCTAGCCCAGAGAACTATATCCGGCTTTTATCAAGTGGTGCTAGAGGCTTTTAGCATGAGCTAAATTCTCCAATGCTCATAGAATTCATGAGCGTCAGAGCACTTACCTCAACGGCCCATACTAAAAACCTCTAGTACACTTTGTTAAAAGAGAGGGTAAGTCTGGAGAAAATCCCCCATGATGTAAAGGTCAGTGAAAAGAAGTAGAGTCGAGCAAAGGACTTTCAACAAGCCAAATTTCCAAGTTTTTATTAGAGAATTTGATGTACCGCTCAGGATGCTAGCTGGCAGAGCAGTTTACAATATAGTAATATACCAGGATTAGTTGTCAGCCGACAAGCTGTTTGGCAGGCAATCTGAGAGTATATAAATTTATTTATTTCGATTTCTATCCCGTTCTCCCAGAAGCTCAGAACGGGTTACAAGTAGACATTCATAATCGTTTGAAAACAGACTAGTCATGACAACAAATAAGTTACACTAGACAATAACAGAGCTTATTCTAGAGACCAGACTGGTCATAGTGAAGAGTACTAGAAGAAGTATATTGAGGAGGCAGTTTTTAATGGCCTGATTGGAGGAAGAGGAAGGGCTTTACTGCTCTGCAGAAGGTCATTAGTGAGTCTAACGAGCTGATCTGTGTGGGTAGTCGGTTCCATAGCTGAGGTAGGAAATGGCTCAACAATGCACATTTACTGTACATTGATACTTCATGAACCTTAACACAGTGTGTTGACCTCTGAGGCAGGCGCATATGCGCCAAAACACAGTGCCATGTTGGTTCCCCTGTCTACAATAAACATTCATTTTCTGCATATTCTCTTGGTTTGGAAGTCCTTTGCTCACTGATACTTACAACCCAGCACCTCATCAACAACTACAATGCAAACACTGAGCTTGTACGTACCTTCTGTATAGCAAAGTACAGGAACACTAAACAATATAAAGCAGTTTCCAAGACCACTTTGATGGTTGAAGGGTGATAAATTTTGTTCTGACTTGCTTGTTATAAATTGCTTTGAGCTAATCTCAAAATGTGGTGGATCAAATATTCTAATGAACAAAACTAACATTTAGTTTTACTCTAATTTTAACATATAAAAGTATAATAACTTTACCATGAGTAAGAAAGTGGTACTGAAAACCTCTTCTTTGTTTTCTAGGGTATCATTGCGTACCACGTGCCTTACAAAGGAATATGCATTCTTGCCAGAATGGACAAAAAGACATTTCCAGGTTTAGGAGATTTTGAAACAATGGTTCATGACAAAAGGGTAATTAATTAATATGAATGTACATACAATATGGGGCTCATAATTGAAACAGAAATACGTCTAAAAACCCACCCAAAATCGGCACTTGGATGATCAAAAAGACAGGTTGTCCAAGTGCCAATAATTGAAACGGGTTTTTAGAATATCCAGGGACATTTTGGGCCTCTGAATCCTGATGTGTGCCCAGAGCTGAAAGGGGTGTTTTTAAAGGAGTGGTTAGGGCGGGATGTGGGCCGACCTAGACTTAGTCATACTGTAGGGATAATCGAAAGTTTTACAAGGCTGCCTGGATGGAACTTATACACTGTGTCTTAGGCGATCTAAAATTAGTTATAAGTGCCCAAAAGGTATCCAAAGTGACCAGATAACCACTGATAACACTCCCCCAGTGAACTCAGATAACACTCCCCCAGTGATCAATGACCCCCTCACACTGCCATAAAAATTGGAATAAAAACATACATACCTGCCTCCAGAACATCAGCACCTAGCATAGGAAAGCCTAGCAGAGCTGCACAGAGGTGGTTTAAGTAGTCTGGGGGGTGGGCTAATGAACCATAGAGAGGAGAACCCAGCCCCATAAGCCACTCTAAACACTACATTTATGGTGGAAAATGTGAGGCCACCAAAAAACCCCAAAACTCTACTCTACTGCCATATAGGTGCCTCCTGCAGCCATAAGGGCTATTGGGGTTGTAGACAGGTAGGTATAGTAGGTTTTGAGGGGCTCAACATTACTTATATGAGAGTTGTGGTGAGATGTTTATGAGGCACCCGTTTTGTGAAGTTCACAGCAGGGCCTGTAAGGTACCCCACTGCTGTGTTGCCAGGTCTGGGGGACATCCATCACTTTGCTGACCCCTCCCATGTCCAAAAGGTCTTGTTCTAGGCGTTTGGGATTTGGACAATTTTTTGGATGAGAATGTGGTATAAACATAGACATACTAGCGGTCTGGATGATCAAATGGCTGGACGTAGAAGTAGACAATTTTCAGAAAAAAAATATTTTGGATATACTTTTCAAGAATGGACATTCTGCCGCTGCCAACTTTGGGTGACTAATGCCCTACGTCTAAATCAGACTTAGACGTTTCTTTTGATTATGGCCCTCCACGTGTTTTTATGTTGATCTGTCAGAATATGAAGGACCTACTAAGATGGGGCATTTGAGACTAACTCTGGGAAAAAGTAACTAAAGTATTGGATCAAAATATTGAGAACTAGTCTTATAGCCCGTTACATTAACGGGTGCTAGAATATATGTGTATGTGTCTGTCTTTATTTCTTTCTCTCTCTCTCTCGCCTTAGCTGCTTTCTGTATTTCTGTCTTTCTTTCTTTCTGTCTTTCTTTTTCCTTGGCTCATCCCTTGCCTGCTCCCCCTGTCCATTCTACCTTCCTTTTACCTCCCCTGTGTCCACCACCACCCCTTCACCACTCTCCTTATCCAGCAGCAGCCCTTCTCCCTTTGTTTTACCTCCCCCCCTGTCCAGCAACATCTCTTTCCTGCTCCCCCTGTCCAGCAGTAGGCCTTCCTTCCTTTTTCTCCCCCCCCTGTCCATCAGTACCTCTTCCCCTGTCCATCAGCACCTCTTTCCTGCTCCCCCTGTCCAGCAGTATGCATCCCTTTCTTTTTCTTCCCACCCTGTCCCAGCACCTTTTCCCCTGTCCAGCAGCACCTCTTTCCTGCTCCCCTAACCAGCAGTAGGCCTCCCTTCCTTTTTCTTCCCCTCCTGTCCATCAACACCTTTTCCCCTGTCCAGCAGCACCTCTTTCCTGCTCCCCCTGTCCAGCAGTACGCCTCCCTTTTTTTCTGCCCCCCCCTGTCCATAAGCAACTCTTCCCCTGTCCAGCAGCACCCCTTACCTCTGTTTGCGTCTTCCCTCCGCCGACTGCCACCTCAAGCTGCCGCGGCCTGCAGGCACCGAAAGCCGCCGCGGCCTGCAGGCGCTGACAGCCACCGTGGCCTGCAGACGTCGACAGCCGCCACGTGCGTCTGAAGTCGACAGCCAGCAGCCGCCTCTGAAACGTTTCCGCCACCACTGCTTGAAAGGCCCGCAGAACCGAAGGCGTCCTGGAGTCCTGGTGTCGCGCATGCGCACTCTTACCGGCCACAGCCCGAACACGGCGAACACGGCGAACACGGCGATAAGAGTGCGTATGCGCGCTTAGCATTTTATTATATAGGATGGCTGATTTTTCATGTCATGGATACATAAGCAATGCAAAAGTTGCATGTTTGATCTTCTATAACCCACCCACCTCCCCTTTTATGAAGCCACATTAGGCTTTTTTATCACTGGCCACAATAAAAGAGCCTAACACAACTACATAAAAGGAGGTGGGGGGATTAATTTTATATTATTACTTATAAATAAAAGAATGGGGTTGGACTGTAGTGTTACAAATTGTTTGCTCTAACTCAGGGGTGTCCAACCTGCGGCCCCGTGAAGTATTTTGTGCGGCCCCGGTCGAGGGTGATGCAGTGTTTTCCTCTGCTGCCCCTGGGTGTTTACCGTCTTGCCGGCTCCCTCCTGTGTCTTGCTGCAGCATTTTTGAGGCCCCAAAAACATTTTTTTTTGGCCAATGAGGCCCAGGGAAGCCAAAAGGTTGGACACCCCTGCTCTAACTGAATTCTTTAAAATATCATTTTTTGTTCTGGCGACCTTTTCCCAGAGATGATCACATTTCTAACTTCTGCCTTACTTTACGAGGGGGTGCTGAAAAATTCTCAGCCTAACCAAACAATTTCCTAAATTCTGAGTGTTTAAAAAAAAAAAAAAACATTCAATAAAGCAATAGCATGCACAGGCTGAATGCCAACATTCAATACATCACCAAACCCTCTCCCCTCCTTGCAAAAGAACACCAATTCCCACCCACTCCCTCAGCTGAGTTTTTATTTTATTTATTTCTTAAAAAAAATTATATACCACCTTTAAACAAAACGGTTTCCATAGAAATAAAGACCAACCAAATAATTGGTAAGACAGTGAAACAATTGTCCTTCTCCCATGTTAGTCAAGCTATGCCTCTCCAAGTGCCATACGGAAGCCAGATCCGATGGAAGGAACCACAAGTGTCATACTTTAAACCTCTTAATTTGGACATCACATATATATGGCCCACTTTAAGAAGATCAGTCTGTGAGGGAAGAATGTCCCTTTCCCAAAATGAAGCCATACAAAGTCTGGCCGCTGTGGCAACCAAAGCGATGAAACGAGCTTGTTCCTTCTCCAATCCCTCAGCAGGCTTATTGAGAAGGTAAACATCCATTTGTAATGGTACGTGATGTCTTAAAACTGTTCAATAATGGCTGAACCATCCCCCAAAACAGAACTTTAGGACAGTCCCACAAGACATGTTTAAATGTCCCCTCTGCTCCACAGTCTCTCCAGCATTTGCCATCCCCATGTGAGAACAAGAGATATAATTTTACAGAGGTATAACAGCACTGAAATAACATCTTATACTCTTGTTCAATCAAAGGAATAGCCAAGGAAATTCAAAGCAAAGCATGGTACAAGTGCTCCCACTGATGTTGTCAAACCTAGGAGCTCTTCCCATTTACTCTCCTACAACCAGGCCAGTGGGCTTTATATAGTCTAGAGCAGTGTTCTTCAACCGCCGGTCTGCAGACTGGGCCAGTCCACAAGAATTTCCTGCCAGTCCGTGAAGAATTAGTGTCCATCCTCCTTCCGGCTTGGCTGCTCCTTATCTTCAGCGCCTGCTGCACTTGTTTGCCAGGACAGCGCACAGTGGCTGACCCGGTAGAAGGAACAGCGTCTGGAGTTAGCCTAACCTTGAAGATGGGCGATTTCAAATTTGTAAACAGTTGTTATAAATAAACAACAAAAAGCGGAAAACAACCACCGTCGTTATCATGAAAGAAAGTTTGTGAAACAGTCATCTTCAATAATTTCCTGAAAATTTTATATAAAGATGGAAGTTGAAACCAGCATCTACTAGGATTGTGATACCCTGAGTCTGGTATTGTGGAGTTCTCCCCTATTTCTTTGTAATCTATCCCTGTCCCAATAAAGAATAGTTCCTACTAGAACTCATAAAAATATGGTACTACAACTATTAATTATTTGTATAGCACTACCAGACGTACGCAGCGCTGTACAGAGTCACAAAGAAGACAGTCCTGGCTCGAAAGAGCTTACAATCTAAACAGACAAGACAGACGAACAGGATATCATGGATACAGTTAAGGGGAACGGTTAATCTGCTGGCTTGGTTGGTACGCAGTGGGGAGTAGGGTTATGGATTGAAGACTATATCAAAAAGGTGGGTTTTCAGTTTGGAAGGGAAGGGGCGTCTGGAATTGGCAGTGTAAGAGAAGGGTACAGCTAAGAGCAGCTTATCTGAGGAACGGAGTTCTCTAGGAGGTGTATAAGGAGAGAGGAGAGATATTGAGGGGCAGCAGAATGAACACACTTGTAGGTCAGCATCCAGTCTGCCCATCCGTAGTAACCATTATTTCTTCATCTCTCTAAGAGATCCCACGTGCCTATCCCACTGCACATACACCCAGCCTGACCACAACACAGTGACTGGAATTCCCTGTCTTACCCTACTCTGGGTTATGAATGCTAATTATACAGCTTTCCCAAACTAAGCTGGTTCAAGCTAGGATATCAAACCCAGCTCTTCCATACTGCAATGCACAGCACAGTGCCCTGAAAGGAGTATTTCATTATATATATATGTGATCTTTTACTTAAATTACAAACAACTACTACTATACATTACATATATAGTGCTGAAAGGCGTACGCAGCGCTGTACATTTTGACATTTATAGATGGTCCCTGCTCGGAAGAGCTTACAGTCTAACTTGGACAGACAGACATGACATATAGGGTTGGTGAATGGGGATACAGAACCCAAGGAGAGAGGAGTTGAAAGCACTCTCGAACTGGGCCTTGAACACTGCCGAGACAGAGCCCACCTAGGGATTCGGGCAGCTTGTTCCAAGCATATGGCACAGCAAGGTAGAAGGAACAGAGTCCGGAGTTGGCAGTTGAAGAGAAGGGCACAGATAGGAGGTAGGCAGAGCTCATGGGGTGGGGGGAACACAAGCAAAGTGAGATAGTGAGGGGCAGCCGAGTGAGTGCATTTGTAGGTCAGTAAGAGGAGTTTGAATTGTATTCAGAAATGGATGGGAAGCCAATGAAATTACAAATTAACCCTTTATGTGGCATTGCTGCTCAGAAGTAACATGTGCTTTCTATGGCTTTTGTGGGAGATCTGCATCTCCAAATGCCTGTTACTTGACACTGTTGCTCTCGTTCAACATCATTTATTTATTTATTCAATTTTCTATACTGTTCTCCCAGGGGAGTTCAGAACAGTTTACATGAATTTATTCAGGTACTCAAGCATGTTTCCCTGCCTGTCCTGTTGGGCTCACAATCTATCTAATGTTCCTGGGGCAAAGGGGGGGATTAAGTGACTTGCCCAAGGTCACAAGGAGCAGCATGGGTTTGAACCCACAACCTCAGGGTGCTGAGGCTGTAGCTTTAACCACTGCGCCACACTTAAAGCAACCATTTCACCATTTGCCAATTAAAGGGTTAATAAAAATAACCTGCATTCTTCTGCAACTTTTTTTATTTATTTATTTATGTGATGAAAACTATGGGCCCTACTCAAAATGACTTTTTCTCAATTCTGAAAAAAGACCATAAAAGAGTTTCATTGTTCAATGTCCCCTGTTGCTTCCTTTACAATGCTCGGTGGGATATCCGGGGGGAAGTGATGTTTTAGCCATGCCTGCTAACTCTCCGTTATCTCTCATTATGCCATAGGAGATGCGAAAAGAACTGCGCGCCCTGCGCAAACACTATGAAATCACTAGCTCCATGATCCCAAACCTCAGTGAATTTAGTGGGGCCATTCAAGGAATGTGTTGGGGGCTTCCCACCTATTGGGCCACGGAGTATGAACGTAAGTTGAACTCCAAATTGTATGCAAGAAAAAAAAGGAAAAAAGTACTGAACTGCATAAGGCCAATTCAGAATAAGGTCAATTTAGAATCATTCATGCATTTGAGAGGCTAAATGCAAAGATGTCAAAAACAGATCATCATGGAAGTAATTTTGTAAGGTTTTAGGGCCTCTTCTATTAAACTGCGCTAGCAGTTTTCTAGTGCGGGGAGCTGTGCTGAATGGCCCACGCTGCTCCCGACGCTCATAGAGTTCCTATGAGCATTGGGAGCAGCACGGGCCATTCAGCGCGAATGTCTGCAATAAAAACTGTTAGCACAGTTTAATAGAAAAGGGAGCTAGACAGGCAGTAAGATGGTGGTCAAAAGTGTGGTTGAAAGCTGAGGTAAAAATTCTGTGTCATAATTGATTCCAGTCTGCAATCTAGACACATACATAAATGTGGGCTATATACATAATAAATAAAAGATAAATATAAGTGCAGCCAGCAAAGCACCAAAGTGTACGTTTTACATTTCAAAGCTAGAAAAGTTACCTGTGGGGACTAAGCACAGTTATCCCCTCAAACGCTCACCTCAGGCCTTGGTAAAAAAACAAACCAAACCACATTTTGCAGGAGGTCATGTTTGCTTTGCGCAAGGAGCAAAAGCCAATGAGGACATTTTTGGAAATCTTCATGTATATTTCCAATGCCCAGGTTATTTACGAATTAATACATTAGCCAACCTTCTGCATCACTGGCAGGATTTCAAAATATACTTGAGATTAATTTAAATGAAGGTGATGCGTTTTTCTAAAATTAAGAATTCTTCAACCTTCAATGTTTATTTGTACAGTTCTGTATTTTAAAAATTCAATAAATATTTTTTTAAAAAAGGAACACAAAAAAAAAATTATTTTTATGATGAGTTTTCTTTTTCTTTTCCAAACACTCCTTTTTTCTCTTGAAATTGCAGGACCAAGACCACTGATCGACGCTAGCGGCTGTTCAGGACTGAAGTTCCTGTTCCTGGAGGTTGGGTTGTGTGGTGATATTCGCCTCTTCTAATCACCCTTCATCATGAGACAAACAAAACCTAAGTCCCTAACTGCTTTATTATGTTCTGTGTAATTTTGTATTCACCCATCAAGAAATGTATTATCCTAATCCAGTAGGTCAGGTTTTCAACATACATGAGATAAATTTGCAGGCACTGTCTCCCCTGTATGCAAATGTATCTCATACATATTCATTGCGATTATTCTTGAAAACCTGACTGACTGGGTGTGTTCCAAGGACTGGGTTGTGAACCCTGCATTAGTCCAATAAAAAGATATTGCCTTATTTTTTTTGCTGTTGACCTTTTTTTCACACCTACTCAGATGGTATAATACAGCAACCATGTGACTTTATCCATTAAAAACTGGAAATTATATCCTTGTGTCCCCAATCTCTTGCTTCTTTCCATTTTATTATCCTATAAGCTGTTGTAACACCGATGTATATTATATGATTTCTGTTAAATTGTATATCTACCTCATTGCCCAAAATCTTTGCTGTGATTAATATTAGAGAATGAGACGGTGACAAAATTCATCACCGTTCCCGTCCCCGTGGATAACCACGGTAAACAATCTTCATGTCATTCTTTAAGGAGAGAGGGAAGAATGGCCACAACCACTGACCCGCAAGCTTTGCTTTGAAGAATGCTGGTGTAGAAGGACTGAGGTTGAAACAGACACTACAGAATGACAGTCTCTGGTATCCAGAGCAGATATTGTGATGTCATAATGCCTCATTCCACCAGTGCCTAAGAGCCAATCACATCAGTGATGTCACAATGGCTTCATTATCCTTGGCTCACATAAGAATCAGAGTATGAATGGCCACAGCCAATGACACTCAGGCTTTGCTTTGAAGAATGCTGGTGTAGAAGGACTGAGGCTGAAAGACACTAAAAAATGACATGGGATTATTTCCTGCGGTTATCCGCGGGGACGGGAACGGTGATGAATTTTGTCACCGTGTCATTCTCTAATTAATATCAAATAAAATTAAAAGGAGCTACTACAACATATGAAATAATGCATGCTATGGCCCAAGCCTTAAACACACAAGCCAGAGATGAACATTTTACACACGAACATCAGGACAGCTGCTAATAATAATTTGCATTCTGAGCTCTCTCTTCTGGCTTGGGATAATATTATTACGGTGGTACACGATATTTTGAAGAAGGTGAATGCATTCAATGCTGTGATTATTCTTAACACACTATCTGACCAATATTCAAAATAATTTAATTGGCTGGTTAAATCGCTTGTTTGAAGCTATCCAGTTATTTTCAGCGGCATTTCACTGGTTATCTTCAATGAAATGACTAATTAGGGCTAAATTCAAGGGTGGGTAATGTGGGCATTCTAGGGGCGGAGTCGGATTAAGGACCAATAATCAGTAAACTGCTTAAATCAGACCACATAAATACCAGTCCTATCTTTAAGCATTTGACTTATTGTTGATTCGAAGGGCTGCTGTTCTGGGTAAAAAAAATTATTCTTAGTGTTTGGATGCAACCGACCGCACCTGCTTTCTGGGCTTGGCAGAACTGCCTCCATAGTTTAATGCTTTTGGAACAAAGACATGCCCATCTTTCCTTTAAATGGAAAAAAAACGGTTCTTTGTGCAGATTTGGGACTCCTACATTCAGTCCTTGTCCCCTAGGGCTCGGAGTTTAGTTTTGAACTCGTTCTAATCTGGTGTTCTTTTCTAATTTCTGGATTCCTACCCCGGTGTGTTGCATGGTGTGTGGATGGTATGAGTGGCTGGTGTGGATGCTGGTGTGTCCGATGTTTTGGAGAGTGCAGGGGAGAGGGTTTGTTTTGTTAGGGGTTTGCTTTACTGATGGGGGGGAATAGTCCTTGTTAAGTGCTGGTTGGAAAATATATGAAAACAGTTTCTAACGCCTGCTTCGTCTTTGTATTCTGCTGGGAGGGGGGTGGGGTGTTGGGAGATTCACATTGGTTGGGAGGGAAGAAAATTGAAAATGTTGTACTTGTTGATCCTTCAAGTCTGATTTCGATATTTGTGATATGTGCTTTGTTTCTTGTTGTTCAACAATAAGAATGATTTTATTTTAAACTAAGCATTTGGCTTAATTATGCAATCAAGAGCGGAATATTGATTTAACCGGCTAAGTGTTAGCCAGCTCCAAACCCCCCAGATATTCAATGCAGAAGCTCAAACAGGGCCTGGCATTGAATATCCAGGAATAACGCCAATGGCGGGCAGCAAAACGCTTGCAGGTGCTGGCTGAATATTGGGGGAGGGGGGATCTAGGTTACAAGAGTACATGAAAAATATTGGAGTGGACATTTAGACCTGTCCAAGGGCTGCTGTAAAGGTCTGCACCTGCCACTTATACTAATATTTTATAGGGGTGTTCAGGCAATCAAAAATCCATTTTGTTTCATTTTTGTGTCATTTGCAGTTTTTTCATTTTGGTTTTCTAAATTTTCATTTTTTATTTTGTTCTTAGAACTGTTTGTTTTATTAATTAAGAGGCAGTTGTGGCTGCTAAACACTTTAGAACCCACTGATAGCACCCAACCCCTGACCCGCATCCCCTGATGCAGAAAGCAAAATTCTCCCTGCACCCCTGATGCAACTCAAGAGCTCCCATACGCCTGATGCTCAAATCAAGGCTCCTTCCAACACTCCCAATGCAGAAATTAAGATCCCTCTGCACCCCAATGAAAAGATCAAGTCTCTACCCCAACCAAAACTCTTCCCCTTTCTGGAAAACCTTACTTCCTGCAAACAACATCCCATACCTCTGCCTCCCACCACCCAGGCTACTCTGAGGGGTGGCATGTCCCCCAAATACCCTATTCTCCAGGGTCGCACGACCCCCCCCCCACCCATGCACGGCTTCCTTGCCGAGCCGCAGCTCATCCCCCTGATGAGCTCAGCAGTCACTAGCTCGGGATACCGCTATAGGCCTGTAATGCAATTACAGCCCCCAACCCCTCCCCCAATACAACAGAGCTGCAGCTAGGACACCCAATGCTCACAGCCCATAGAGAAGTCGTCTAACAGTAAGTTTAGCCCCATGTCTGATAGGTGGACCCTATGCCTAGCAAATAACCCTGAGCAGGCTACATCCATTCAATCATGTCTAATTTGCATCCCTCCCTGTGACTCCATACACCCTGTGGTCAGTCTCCTGGTCCATCTCTGCAACTCCAACTGGCGCGGACTGGGAATAATGTCTGACCACACCAATGTGGTCCCAGGGTACCAGGATAAAACCACGTGCAGATCATCTTTGATGGTGTCCATGAGCTGCTTTCCAGTCCACGAATCCATGTCATTGCCCCCAAGGTGTAGCAACAGCACATCCAGGCGCCGTGGGTGATGCTGTAACTCCACCAAGAGGGGAAGCAGGTGGTGCCAGCGCATTTTCCTCTGACCCCACCAGGACATCCGAACACCCAAGCGCTGAAGGCCCAGATTCTGACCGCCTGGTCTGGTCACCGCACGCTCCCCAGCCCAATGTACGAAGGAGCGACCCACGATCCACACCGAACAGGTACACCAGACAGCATCTACAAGGCAAAGCTAATGTTTCAGTCCATGACCAACCTCTGAAAAGGAAGGGTTAGTATGTGGACTTGGTGACTGCATGCACTCCCTCTCAAATCCCCCCGTCTCTCCCTCCTCCACCTTATATCAGAAAGCCCTTTTCGCTCCCCGGAGTACAGCTCCCAGCTTATGAGACTCCAAGCCGCAAGAAAACAAAACTGGAGGAAAATGTACAGGGGCAGGAAATTTATTAAAAACACAAAAATTAAAAATTAGTACATAAACCACATAAAAATGCATCAAAAAACTGGTACTAATGGTCATGTGGACCGGAACCGACACGGTCCATGTTTCGAAGAAACACTTCTTCCTCAGGGGTCCCAATTGTTGATAATATGGATTATCAGAAAACCAGATAGGATGAAAACAAAATAAAAAAATAAACGAGATAACCTGTGTAGGTGTAGCACTGTGAAATCCAAAGTGCGGAGTCATTGAGTCACTGAGTCATAGAGTCGTTTGAATGTACCATTGTGACATTGGAGGAATAAAGATCTTGACATTATCAGATGAGTTGGAGGACACTTTTTTAGTGCACATCATTCTGTTCTGGACAATTCCATTTTGGTTTCTTTGTATTTGTGTCTGTGGTTTTGTTTTCCCCTGGTTTGTTCTTTCGCTACCGAAAGCTTCAACGTCCCCCAGAGCTCTTCGCGACCCAGTCCCATAAATACTCTGGCATCCGAACACCCTCTGCTCACGCTCGAGGTGCCAACTGATGAAATTGTGAGAAGTGAAATTGAGACAGGGCATCAGCAATGTTGTTCTTCACGCCAGGTACGTGCCGCGCCCGAATAAAAAGATAAAGCGCAATACCAACTCTCTCACTAACGCATTGACCTGCAAGCAGCTCGCCACCTGCCTATTAATCACCTCCACAACTCCCATATTGTCGCACCTGAAGACTACAGTCGTTCGGGCCATAATTCACATGCTACTAGCAAGGGGAAGAGTTCCAACAAAGTCACGTTCTATGTAAACCCGCAGCTTCTCCAGGATTCTGGCTAAGGGGTAGCACATCAATCTCCCTAGCAACAAAGGCTAAAACCTGGTCCCTTCGTGAGTCCGATTGCAAGTCCAAGTTGAAGTTGTAAACCTCTGGTTGCTACATTGGCAGTGCCCCGTTGAAGTCCCAAAGGAATCACACCCACATCCACAGATCCTCCCATACTCCCATAGTAATTCTCACAAAGTGCCTCTTATCCAGCACACCCAACATGGCTACTGCCTCCACTTCCTGATTTTTGTGTCTGCTTGGTCTTTCTCAATGAAGCAAGTTCCTGTTTCCGCCTGGGTGGACCGCGGCAGACGGAAAGCAGGAAAGGGGAGCCATGGGCAATGTCGCTGAATCACTGCTGAGGTCAGCATTTTTTCCAGCTTGACAGGAGAGAAAGGTGAGAACATGCTGGGCCTGGATTAACTGTTTGTTTTTAAGTATAAAGCAGGGGCAGATATTAAGAAGTGCTAACTGGACTAACAGTGTTTTGGGGTTTTTTTTAAATTACAAAGCAGGGAGTTTTGTTAAAGGGGGAGGGGGTGTCATAAAATGATGGGCCCCGGATGTCACATATGCTAGGTATGCCACTGCTTCTTCTTATGGGTCCTGCCCTCCATCAGATGAAATATGTCAATGCATGTCCGCTTCTGAATTTTCTTACGCAGGGCTCGGGGAACCTTTTCCCAAAGCTCAGTGTGTGTGACGAGTGCCAGCGCACCTCTATTTTGACCCATCTGTCCCGCTACTCCCTCCATCAACACCCCCCCCCCCCCGACTGTGACAAAAAAAAAAGTGGTGGATGAAGAAAACTGAGAAGAAGAGGAGGAAGATGAATGATCCCAGCCCCTGCGCTTGGGCTTCCCCTTCCCCGCCTTCCTACCCATATCCAGAGCACCTCCTGCTACCGCCGCTCCTCCATCGGATCCTCCAGAGGCGCCATGTCCAGCAGCCACCATGCTCGATTGCCCAGCTGTCATGGACCCCACTCTCCATGATGCTGTGGATTCCAGAACGCTGCATGCTGGTCCTGCCGCCGGAACCATGTCCTGTTTGCATGCCCGCATGCTGGTCGCTCCAAGTGCCTGCCAATAAAGATAATAATAATAATAACAGTTTATATACTGCAATACCGTGAAGTTCTACGCGGTTTACAAAATACTAAAGAGGTACAAATTGATTGAATTTGTGAGAGGTGAAGGAAAGAAAGTGGTAATAGAACAAAAGAAGCGTTAAGGAGAAAAATGAATGGGTCAGTTGTCTAGATACTTTAGGAACAAATAAGTTTTTAGGCGCTTTCTGAATTCCTCGTAAGTAGTGGGTGAAAGTAATTGTTCTAGATCTTTACCCCATAATGCTGCCTGATGTGAGAGAAGGAAGGAGCAGTAACCTGATCCTCCTCCTCATCGAAGGAGTCTCCAGCGAACAGTTCAGTCTGCACCTCTCGATCCGCAATACTGCTCCACTGCCATGCTGAAAAAGCCTCCTCGGAAAAAGCCCCTCAAAGGACCAGGCATGCCCCGAGTCCTCCGAGATCCCAGCTTTAAATCCTCCCTGCCGACATCCCATGTGGCTCTGGCCCTCCAATCGCCGCAAGACGGAAAAAAGCCCTGCCAACCAATCCGCTTCCTGCTCCCCGCTGTTGCGAGCCTGCTGCCAGACGCGAGCGCTGAGCCTCCCGTCCCCGCGTTAGCCTTACCCTTCAAGACAGGCTCTCGGGCTCACAATACATTCTGTTATTAAGTATCCCAAATAGAAACATAGAAATATAGAAGATAACGGCAGATAAGGGCCATAGCCCATCAGGTCTGCCCACTCTACTGACCCACCCCCAAATCTACTATCCTAGGGATCCCACTCCTGGTGACAGGTTCCCTTGGCTTAACCCTCTATGGGATCCCACATGGGCATCCCATTTGCTCTTAAATTCTTGCACGCTGTTTGCCTCGATCACCTGCTCGTTCCAAGGATCAACCACTCTCTCGGTGAAGAAATATTTCCTGGTGTCGCCATGAAATTTCACGCCCCTGAGTTTGAGCGGGTTCCCTCTTGTGGCTGAGGGTCCTTTGAGAAAGAGAATCTCTTCTTCCATCTCTTGGGTATACTGAATAGTTACCACCACAGTCATTTTCAGCACTTCTGACATTTAGGGAGACCAGGCCTATTTTTCAGGCACTTCTAGCATAAATGAGCAAATATGAAACGAGACCTTGCACACAGCTGTTGTTCCACACTTCCTGGTGCATGTTCATTGCATCTATCTCAGGCCCTTTCAGCTCTCTGATTTCTTATTCACTGGCAGCCCATCAAGTCTAGTTTGGCCTCCTGCTTCCCGGCTCATAGTCGCTGACAAGGGGATTCTTTGTCAATTGCCAGCTCTGGCCACTGCTGAACGATTCTTCTGTTCTATTCACCTGCTTCCCCGTTCAAGTTTATAGTGGGGGGGGGGGGGGGGGGGAAGCTTTGCTCCTCTACTGTTACCTAAGTAACACGGTCTAAATGTATAGTTTTAGCCTTTGCATTTTCATACAGCTGGTAATAGAGTTACACCATTGTATTATCCTAATACAGATTCAGTGGCTCGTTTAAGCATTGCAAACAAAAGTTGATTTTCTGGTTCTATCTTGGAAAAGGGGAGGAGGAAATGCCACCGCGAAGGAAAGAAAGCAAATTTTAAAAAAATGAAAATACATGCCTCCAAACCATGTTTTCTTTTTTTTTTTTTTATGTAGTTGTTTTTAATTGCAACGATATTGTGTAATGACAGCATGCGATCTTGGCAGGGAAAGATCTCTCCGGATTCCACTCTGCACTATCAGGACTCGGCCTCATGATGGCGCACTCCCCGCTTTCTTTTGTAACCCTCCTTGTCCCCCCACCCCCGAAAGAATCTTTTTCAGATCCTGCACAAAGCGAAGAAAAAAAAAAAAGGATTTTCAGGAAATAGTTGGTTCCATTCTTAAAACAAAACTGTGGCATTGCCTTGGGGAAAGCTGCATGCGAGGCACCGTGAACCCTTTTAAACAAAAGAAACCCGGAGGATATAGCAGGGTGAAATCTGAAACCAAGTAAAAAAAAAAAAAAATAGGAAGAAAAGTTCTGCAGGACTCTAACAGTGGAGCTAAGACGATCAAATGAGAGATTTTTGATGGGTTTTTTTTTCCGAGGAGACTGTGCAATAGATCTTGTGGTTTGGGGGTCCTTTTGCTTCCTGAGAGTCTGTTCACTTATTTTGTGAGGGAGAGTTGCCGGAGAATTTTTGTGTGTGGGGTTTTTTTTTTTTTCTTCCTGATATCATGGCACTTGTTGGACAGAGAGGCTTGCAGCTCAGCTTTGGATGTCTCTGCTTTGTAAGTTTGCTGCTGGTTTGTCCCGGACAAGGCGGAACGCGAGAGAATGGCATACCCTCTTGCTATGGTGGATTTGATCTGTACTTCGTCTTGGACAAGTAAGTTGATGGACCCCCTCAGAGCTGGTTCTGTCAGTTTAAAGGGACTTTCGTTTACCATTTTCTTCCCCCCAAAGCAAACATCTGTATGCCATGCAGCAAAAGAGTTCTTTCTTCTTAATACTAACATTTCTGCAAACCCATCAATAACTTCATTTAAGGTTCCTTCCCTGCATGTGGCTTCCTATCTCTTCTTCTATCATTTATTTATTATTTAACTTGCAAGGTGCCTTCCAACATTATTCAAATTAGTTACACTAGGTCCTTTCCCCCAAGAGCTTACAGTCTAACCGGATACCTAAGGCAGAGGAAGAGAAGCAACTTGCCCAAGATCCATGGTGTGACCTCGCTTCTCCAAACGTTGAAGGTCTCTGCTTTGCATCTCTCTCTTAGGTTCCCTCTGATTAAGAGATGCTCTACCATTTCCTCACCGGGTCTTGCTCCAAAGCAGTTCTAGATACTATACAAATGCTGGTCCTGCCTCGTTTCCCTGCCCTTAGCTAATGAAAATATGGTTTGGCTCTGTTCGACTAAGTTTAAGTTACTTTGGCTTTGTTCGCTGTGGCTGAGAAGTATAATGTTAGACACCACAAGCCTGGAAACAGCGAAAAGAGTTTGTTCTGCTCTGACATTTCTTACCTGGCTGCTACAGACATGGGCACGGTCCTGTGGGATCGATTCACTCATTTTATTGTTTCAGAGGGTAAAGTGTTTACAGTAGTGAAATGCACCTCTCAGCTGATCAGCATATGCACGGGTGGGCTAAATGTTAAAAAAAAAAAAAAAAAAGGCATCAAATGCCCATCAGACTGTCATGATACTGGTAAGGCATTTTGAGTGTTATCTATACCCAGCGATAAAGCCACTGGGCCCTTTTCATCAATGGAATATTTTCATCACTGGGACCTGGATGTTTGTTTTTATCTGTAGGATAGCAAAAGATGGGACATCTGTCTTAAAATCCCAGAGCCTTTTATATCCCGAAGCCTAGAATCTGCACAGTTTGGTTGGTAGGAGGATTTCTTTTTTGTTATGTTAGTGGTCTTATATACTACCAAATCCTCCAAAGTGGGGTTCGAGGCGGCTTACAACAGCAATTATTGTAACACCGAAGTAAAGTTACAATGCAAGATTGCACTCCTAACAAACACTTCTGATACAGTGAGTTAAAGATACTTTTATTGCTTCATAATGTTAGACGTTCAGTGCAAAATCAGGGTCAAGCAAGACTCTTAACCAGGATTTCTGGCAGAGCCATGTTTTCAGGGTTTTGCGAAACAGAGCATATGTTGTGAAAGTACAAATCTCTATGGGTAGTGAATTTCAAACTTTTCTTTCTTCTTTTTTAGTGTAACCTTGGTCATAAACCCCACTGTCTAGTTTGGTGTCACGGGACCTAAAAATGTGGCCAAGTTCCAGGCCAAATGTTGCGCATGTGCCCTTGTGTTTCTCCTCTTCAGTGGTCTTATGAAACAGCAGAATTGCGGATCTCTGTTTTGTTTGCAAATAAAGTACCCAGCTGGGCTTTAGAAACGTGGTTTATATTTAGCAGGGAGAGGGAGGGGGCAAAAACATGTTGATTCAAGGAACAGCAAGAGATTTCATAATGACAATGCAATCCGTCATAAGCCATCTGAGCACTGTGTGTCCTTAAGGAAAAGTGTATCTTCGAGTGAGTGGGAGATAGCTGAACTGTTTAATGAAATGACAGTGGGATACGGATAGGCCCTCTTCTCTCCCTTAACACCCCCTCTCCCATGAACACCAATATTCCCCACTCATATAACACTACCACGCAGACACTTATTGGTGGAAACGTAGCCGCCGCCCTGTTTATTGGTAATTAACAATTCAACAACCAACCAACATAATACTTGTCACAAACTACATGAAAAGAAAAACCATGTGGAGATCATCTTTGATGGTGTCTATAAGCTGCTTTCCAGTCCATTAATCCACATCATTGCGCCCGAGGTGTAGTAACAGCACATCCCGGTGCTGTGGGTGACGCCATAACTCCGCCAAGAGGGGCAACAGGTGGTGCCAGCGCATTTCCCTCTGATCCCACCAGGGAATCCGAACGCCCAAGCTGGAGGCCCAGATGCTGACCACCCGGTCTGGTCACCGAACGCGCCACAACCCAATGTACGATGAAGTGTCCCACGATCCGCACCAAACCAGGTATGCCAGACAGCATCTACATGTGAAAGCTAATATTTCAGTCCATGACAACCTCCGAAAAGGAAGGGTTATTATGTGGACTGCGCTACCGTGCCCCCTCCTCCTGAATCCCCCATCTCTCCCTCCCCCCCCCCCAACTTATATAAGAAAGCCCTCTTCGCTCCCCGGAGTACAGCTCCTGGCTTATGAGACTCCAGGCTACTCCCCCCTTCCGGAGTACTCTGAGACCTCCGGCGGTCGGATATAGCCCTGGAAGGCTGCTGAAGTCGATCTCCCCAGCCACTGTATGACTTCTACCAATAATCCTGCCTCAAACTTGCTCGTGGCTGCCCCTATGCAAAAGGAGTGCATTCCATATCTTTGGGATCCTCGCCACAGTCGCGTAATGCCATCCTCAGCTCCGCCAGGAGCTGGTCTCTGGCCAGAGGAACACTATCGAAATGAATCAGTAGAGCCAACCCAATCTGGGGGCAGACCGCCATGTATTCACTCAACAGTGTCACGGGACATGAGGCACTGCCCTCAATACGGTGCAATACCATTGTCTGCCCCTTACCAAGCTGGTCCATCTTCGACCTTGCGTCCCACAAGCTGGTCGCTCCAGCTGCCTGCTAAGAAAGATCAAGGAGCAACCTGCACTGTACCAATGGGAGTTAAACCATGGGGACACCCCAACCACTCACACCCTCCCTGCTCAATGCCCCCGCCATGGGCCACACCTCACTGCCGCCCAGTCCCCACGCCATAGGCAGTCAAATGCATGGGAGATCCCCATTCCCCCACTGGCCAGGCCGGCCAGTACCCTTGGGGACCATGCATTGCTCATGTGGCATGCAGCTGGGCCACATCCCTGACCCTCGCCCGCCGTGACCCTCTCCAACCCCTGCACACCCTTGAGCTGACCTCTCCTCACCTGCTTCCCCCTCCAGCAGCATGCCTAAGGCTCCCCCCTCCCCCAGTCAGGCATCCATAATTGCCTTCCTCCCCTTGCCTCCAGAGCTCACCTGTCACCAACCCTTCTTCCGCTGCTTCCCCCCTCAATGCTGTGCCTAATCCTCCCCTGACTTGGTTGCCAGCCGCCTTGCCCTTGCTGAGCTTGCTGAGCTTGCACCCTTTGCCCTCCCCCTCTTCCGGCTCTACCAAGTCTGCCACTTCCAGAGCAATTGCTGACATAGCCAAGGCTCTAGAACGCTGTGGCAGTAGTGATCGCTCACCCGACAGCCCGATGCTCACCTGATCCTCCTCATCATCAAAGGAGTCTTCAGTGACTAGGGACAGTTTGTCCTGCACCTCTCAATCCTCCATACTGCTCTGCCACTTCAGAGAAACAAGCATGCACCGAGTCCTCCGAGGTCCCGGCTTTAAACCCCCCTCCGATGTTTCCTGCAGCCCTCCAATTGCCATGCATCTCTTCAGAGGAAAAAGCCCTGCCAACCAATCTGCTTCCTGCTCCCCGCTGTTGCGAGCCCGCCACCAGACATGCGCGTTGGCCTCCCATCCCCGTGTTAGCCTTGCCCTTCAAGATGGGCTCTTGGGCTCCCAATTCATTTGCTGGCATTGTAAAATGAGGACAGTGTTAATCGATTAAGATTTTCATGTGTGGTTTGGTCCAAGATCAGGCCTGGCACAATGGTTAAATAGCAAGTGGGCACCAGCGCATTACAGAATAAAATGGCTGAGATATAACAACTTTCCACTTATCCAAAAAAGAAATGACCTAAGATTCTACTATAATGTGGCAAACAAAATGCCATTACATGACTGATCTCTAATGTGTGGCCTGTTTTCTCCTTTTTCCCCCTTTCATCAGAGAGCCCTCCACCTTGTATTCATAACATCCACTTAAATCAAAAGAGTACAACAATATTCCCCTGGGCAAGGCAGAGCAGGATAGGATGCCATTTTCCCAGAAACAGCTTCCCATGCTGTTCCATGGATGCCCACCAGGTGTCCCTATAAAATTTGATTTGTTTATTTAATTTGATTTATATCCCGTCCTCCCCAAGGAGCCCACAACAGGTTACATGGTAACATGCATAACAGTTAGCAAACACACATAACAGTTAACAATGAGGAACAGAAGACTAAGGCAATAGGGTACAGTGAGATATGTCTAGTTCAATTGTTCTGGATTAGAAGGCACTTAGAGCCCGAAGCATGCACAGGGAGAGAGTCAGTTGAACATCTATTAACAATACAGTGGTTTGGGAGTAACAGTCTGAATGCTGACTGAGGAGTCAAGTGAAGAGGTAGGTTTTTATTGCTTTTTCTAAAGGGGAGAGTGTGGCGTAGTAGTTAAAGCTACAGCCTTAGAACCCTGAGGTTGTGGGTTCAAACCCACACTGCACCTTGTGACCCTAAACAAGTCACTTAATCCCCCCCCCATTGTCCCAGATATATTAGATAGATTGTAAGCCTGCTGGGACAGACAGGGAAAAATGCTTGAGTACCTGAATAAACTCATGTAAACCATTCTGAGCACTCCTGGGAGAATAGTATAGAAAATTATTTAAATAAAGCTCAAAAGTCCATTAAGGGATTTGATGTTAGGTGGTAGTTGATTCCAGTACTTTCGTAAGAAGTGAGAGTATGACCTTCATCTGGCACTTTCTAGTTGGAGGCTCCAACCAGGGGGTATTTGAAGATGTGTTTCCTCCTGGGAGAGGAGGGGCCTGTTTGGGACATAAGGTGGAAGTTTGGCTGATATGTAGCTGGGTGCCATGTTGTGTAAGGACTTGAACCTAAGTACTAAGCCTTTGAAGATGCAGATTTTGGCTATGGGTAGCCAGTGGGCTGACACTAGTGCTTGGAATACCGAATCACGGGTGCAAAGGTTCTTCAGTAGTCTGACTGCTGCGTTTTGTTATATTTTTTTTTGCTGTCAGTCCGTTGAATAATACATTGCAGTAATCCATGTGGGAGAGGACGAAGGCATAGAGAAGTTGTGTAAAGTCCGGTTCAGAGAAATAGTCTCTTTTTTTCCCCATAGTTGTCATAGATAGTAGAATGAAGATGAGACCACTTGTGAGATATGGTCGGTAAATGAAAAGTCAGAGGTTCATCTGCTTCCCCTCCACCCTTCAACTCCCTACAGCATAAGAACATAAGAATTGCCGCTGCTGGGTCAGACCAGTGGTCCATCGCGCCAGCAGTCCACTCACGCGGCGGCTCTTAGGTCAAAGACCAGTGCCCTATTTGAGTCTAGCCTTACTTGCCGACATTAGATGCTCACACTTGGATGGCATCATCTAAGGAACATTTTTTAATTCTATTTATATATATGTATGTTCTTCGCTTTGAAAAAAGACAAAGCGATTAATCAAAAATTTTAATAAACTTAAACTTAAACCACATGCATGCCGGTGTCTTCCCACCTGACATCGGCTTGTGCGACCTGTCTTCTGCGTTCTCTTCAGCACATCAAATGTTTTGATATTTTAGTGTCTTCCTGTTGTTATTTTTCTTAATTTTTGTCAGCATTCTTTATTTTTATCATGTTCTTCTAGTCCTACTGACTTCTTGAGGGGGTGGGGGGGGCAGAAGTTGTCAACATTTTCATTTTTGGCCCTCTGGCCACTCTAAGCCAGGGGTCTCAAAGTCCCTCCTTGAGGGCCGCAATCCAGTCGGGTTTTCAGGATTTCCCCAATGAATATGCATGAGATCTATGTGCATGCACTGCTTTCAATGCATATTCATTGGGGAAATCCTGAAAACCCGACTGGATTGCGGCCCTCAAGGAGGGACTTTGAGATCCCTGCTCTAAGCCCTTTATTATGCCCGGGAGCATTGATCCTTTTTGGGCTCCTTTCTATTCGAGCTCCCCAGGCCATTGAGCCTTTTGGCTTTGCATCAGCCGTTTTCCCCTCCATCACAAAATCTGTACCGTGTGGCTTTAAGAAATGCTCTTGATGCACTAGGACCATTTCAGGCTCTGATCCACATAATTAGTGTGTCCAGCGCCTGGGTCCTGAACACTGGGACATTGTTTGTCCCATATGCAAGAGTAATTTAAAGCCCACGAGCTACAATTTTGAAAACGTTTTTGGTACCATGTTGGCATCGACATTGAGAATGGCTGTGACTCGGAATCCGACCTTCAGCCTCCTGTAACCCCAGCATCGACATCGGTGCATCTGCATCGAGCTCCTTGCAGTGCCAAGACTACTTCATCTTCATTGATGCTTTGGGTATTGAGGGACGTACTCCCATAAACATTCTTCCCCTTCCAGAAATACCCCTGCATCCTCCCAAGCATCGACTTCATTGACGCACAGTAAGCATCGATGCCCAGATGACCATTCTCCATCTATTCATAAAATGTCTCTACAGAGCAGCCCTAATTGAGAGCAAAAATGTGCCAATATAGTTTTTGCAACTCATCTGGCACTGCAGAACGTTCACCAGAAATACCATTGGATTGGCTTCTCTGGCAGTGTATTTTATATACAGTTTCTGTGAGCAGATGAGAAATGACTTAGCTTTTATTAGGTTATAGCTGTAAAGTGTATTGGAGCATATACCTAACATAACATGACATAACATAACATAAGAAGCCAAAGAAACTGTTTCCAATGATATCTCTGGCACTTCCTTCACTACATGACCTTACAGAGGTTACAGCTGTACAGTTTATTGCAGTGTTTCCCAAACTGACAGGCTGATGCTCAGAACTAGAGAATGACACGGTGACAGAAGAACGCTGGTGTAGAAGGACTGAGGCTGAGATAGACACTAAAGAATGACAGTCTCTGGTATCCAGAGCAGATATTGTGATGTCATAATGCCTCATACCACCAATGCCTAAGAGCCAACCTCAACAGTGATGTCACAATGAGTTCATTATCCTATACTTGGCTCACATAAGAATCAGAGTATGAATGGGCACAGCCACTGACCCTCAAGCCTTGCATTGAAGAATGCTGGTGTAGAAGGACTGAGGCTGTGATAGACACTAAAGAGTGACACGGGATGGCAGTGGCGCAGTGAGGGTGAGCAGCGCTTTGGGCGACGGTGCCCTTCTCCTGCTCTATTTCCGCCCCTGCTGCATGCGCAGCCCCCTTCCCTTTACTTTTCTAACTTCGGCACCAACAGCCACTAACTTGCTGCCCGCGTCAGCTTCGGCGCTCTTTCTGACATCACTTCCAAGGTGCGGGCAGCAAGTTCACGGCTGCTCGTGCCGAACTTAAAAAGGTACGGGGGAAGGGAAGGGGCATGCGCGTGGCATGGGGAGGAGTGGGAAGAGGGGGACGAGAGGAGGAGGGGTGCTGGCACCCCGAGGAAGACCGTGCCAGGGCGGACAAGCCCCCCTTACTATGCCACCGTGGGATGGTTTCCTGCGCTTATCTGCGAGGACGGGAATGGTGAATTCTGTCGCCGGGTCATTCTCTACTCAGAACCTAATGTAGATGCAAGAGCCAATTAGCGCTGGACTAGCGCAGATGTTAAACTACACTAACCCCCTATTTTACTAAGGGGCGCTAACCGATTAGCGTGTGCTAATCAAATTAGCGCGTGCAAAATGCTAGCACGTCCACAGACTAACATGCATGCGTTAGCGTTTAGCGCGCGCTCATCGGTTAACGCACCTTAGTAAAAGAGGGCCTAAATGTTTAGAGAGCACTAGCGCAGGAAAAACCCACCCAGCAAAGATTACCACAATCAGGAGCGGGAGATTCCATGGTGACACTAGGAAGTACTTCTTCACCGAAAGAGTGGTCGACCGTTGGAATAATCTTCCACTTCAGGTAGTTGAGGCCAGTAACGTGGATCAACACGTGGGCTCACTTCAAAGAGGAACTTAGAGGGGAGGGTTATTTGAGTGGGCAGACTTGTTGGGCCGTAGGCCCTTTTCTGCCGTCATATTCTATGTTTCTATATTTAAATGGAAGCAAATGGATGTAAAAGAGTCATTAAGGCCCAAATTCTGTAACCAGCGCCTAAAGTTAGGTACCTATTTCGGAGGCGCCCAACTAGATAGGCGCCTATCTAAAAGAGTAACAAGCTCAATTAAGCTTTTTAATCAGCACTGATTGAAACATAGGCGCCTATCAAGAAAGTGTGATTCTGTAACAAGGCGCCTCTAAAAATTTAGGCGGCCTTCAAAAAAATAGGCGCTATGCATGTTAGGCGTGGGCGTGGCTACGTGTTAGGCGCCTTGTCGCAGAATCGCTGCTCTTAAGCGTGCTTTTAAGCGCTCAGCTAGGCGCCTAACTTTTAGTTTATTTCTTGGGCGCTTCCAAAATAGATTCCGCTCGGCGTGATTCATTAAACAGCACCCAATTTTCACTTGAATCGCACTGAACAGCGCCTAATTAGGCGCCTAACTTTTGGGCGCTTCTTATAGAATTTGCCCTTAAGTATTTCATCCCAATGCCCAGAGGAACCGTGCACAAAACCCCTGCCGAACAGTGCAGAAAGCTTACTACCAGCTCGGAGCTGGCATCGACGTGTGATAGCTTCTACTGGCTACTTTTCTTATCTCCTTCTCTCCCCTATTGGTAAAGAAAAGTGCTCCTTTCTCCAGCCCTTTGGGTGGAGAGGGGGGACACAGTTGAATAGTCTTTCTCTGGAAGATACCTGAGCACGAGCAGATCAGGGCAAACTTTAATTTATTTAAAATAAATTTGTATACCGCATTTTAACTGTGTGGTTTACAAATTGCATTCATATTATCTTAAGCTTCCTACGATTATTAAAAAAACAAACAGGTGTAACACAGGTTTCGTGTAGTCTGTGTGAAAAAGGCGGCTGTTTTTCAGGGTGGCAGAGAGTTATGGAGGGGGAGGGGAGCAAGAGGAGAAAAAAGCTGGTGACTAGGTGGCAGCGGGAGGAGGAGGAATGCGAGGTGGCCAACTGCATCATTTCTTCTTCCAAGCATACACACAAGAGTTGCACTTACTGCAAAATTTTTATGCGCCTCCCCCCCCTTAACTTCCCAATTCTCAACACTAGCAGCACACATATGATTTGCATACTATTAGCATTGAGAATTGGGAAGGTTTTTTTTTTTTTAAATTAATTCTTTATTCATTTTCAAAAATACATTAAGTGTTAAATATATTCATTGGGAAGGTTTTTTTTAGTGCTTCTCCGGTAGTCTTTTCTGATGCTGTTCCTCACAGCACCGGAGTTCTGAGTATCGCCCTGTGTGTGCCACAGCAAAAATGCAAAAGAGCTGCCAGTCTGGCATTCCACCTCTCTTCCCATAGTAGGAAACCTCCTCCACACTGCTGCTTACAATCTTCGGGCCATTGACAGCTTAAACACAGCCTTCGATGACCTGGAAGCTTTCTCTCTGCTACAGCATCCTACCTCTGCGGGGACAAGAAGTTGAATCAGAGGGGGATGTTTTCAGGGTTGCTGAAGGTGGCAGTCCGAAGATTGCAAGCTGAAGAAGGGAGAGAAAGGTACTGGATCCTGCAGGGATAAAAATGTTGCACCCGATTGGGAGGAGTAAGTGATAAAACTGCTAAATCAGGTGGAGAGGGGGAAGAAAGAAGGAAGAAGACACTTGCCAGACCAGGGAAGGGAAAAAAGAAAAAGAAGGGAAGGTAGAGGAGAAAAAGGACAGAGAGATGGCAGATGACAGGGGAGGGAAGGGAAGGAAATGAGAAGAGACAAGAGAGGAGAGAGATACCAGATTGTGGGGAAAGGAAAGAAGGAAGGGAAGACGAGGAAAGTAGAGAGATGCCAGAGCATGGGGGGAGAGGGAAGGAATAGAAGGAGAGGAGAGAGATGCCAAATTTAGTGATGGGGTAGGGAGAGAGATGCCAGACCGTAGGGGGAGGGATGGATACTGTCAGGTACTCATATTTCTTTTGATATAGGGTCACCATGAAAAAAAAGAGGGTGCCTTGAACTGGAAATGTTTGAGAACCACTGGTGTATTGACTAATACATAACAGCATACTAGAGTATAGACATAGCATAATATAATATAACATAAGAATCCAGAACCACTGTTTCTAATGATATATCTCTGGCCCGTTATGACCTTACAAAGGTCAGTTATCTACTGTAGACATTTTCATTGTATCATTTTCTTTGTTCTGGTTTTTATGTTGTTGGGTTGTTGTTTTTTTTTTTTTTTTTACTTCATCTAGTCTTATTTAATACTTTTCCTCCACATTATGGCTGCTACAGTTTAAATTGCTTCCAGAAATTCATAAGTGCAAGTGTACATTCAACAGATGTGGCATGTGGTAGGTGATGCTATGCTTATGGATTTCACCAGGGCTGACCCATACGTTTTCTGAAGTCTAGCCTTTATGGATGACATTTGTGTTATAAAAACTCTTTTGCTTTTAATATATATTTCAACAGTGTGCATGTTCGGTTCTGCGCAGGGTAGCACCATTTATTGTACAAAATAAATTAATTTTCAAAATGGAAGCCCATCTCAAAATGATAAGCCTGTGTAAATTCTATTCGACTAATATCTTCACAGGAAACATCAAAGTTACATTATGTGAAGTGCTCAGCCAACCAACCAAGTGCTTAAAAGTTCAAAGCATAGGTTGCCACTAGGACAGTCCTAACCGCCAAAACAAACCTTTTCGATATAACTCTCATTAAGAAAAAAACATTTTTTATATCTATTCATTTAACACTTATCTGTGTTGACTATTCTTCTGGCGGTAACTCAAAATATTGGCTCTCCCATGCCTAAACTTTTCAAATTGTGCAATATGAAGCCTGTCCCATCTCGTGCCCCTCAACTCGAGTTTCGCTTACACACTTCGTCATGAGGGGGGGACACTAAAAATGAAACACAATAAAATAAGACCACACATTCTTGCTCAGTGATACTACTGCACACTCTCACCATATTAATATGTTTAAACATAACTCTCATAAGAACATAAGAATTGCCGCTGCTGGGTCAGACCAAGGGTCCATCCTACCCAGCAGTCCGCTCATGCGGCGGCCCCTAGGTCAAGACCAGTGCTCCAAATGAGTCCAGTCTCACCAGTTTAGCATGAACGTGTCCAACGTTGTCTTGAAACCCTGGAGCGTTCCAGTTTTCTACCTGTCTGGGTGAAGAAGAATTTCCTTACGTTTGTATGGAATCTATCCCCTTTCAACTTTAGAGAGTGTCCTCTCGTTCTCCCTTCCTTGGAGAGGGTAAACAGTCTATCTTTCTCTACTAAGTCTATTCCCTTCAGTATTTTGAATGTTTCAAGGGAGAAGAGGCCCAGCTTCTTCAATCTCTCATTCTAGTCGCTCTTCTCTGGACCCTTTCGAGTAGTACCGCGTCCTTCTTCATGTACAGCGACCAATCAATTGAAATCTAAACGCCTTAATTCGGCTTCCATGCTATGGGGGACTAACAAACCACTGACTTCCTTAAAACATTCACTCATTTGTCACAGCCCTTTAAACACCCATATGATGCATCTTAAGAATCCAAGATTGGGCATTTTCAGTGTGCATGAAATTAAACATTACTAAGACAAAATTATTATGGTTTGGGCCAAAAAATGAGCAGTTGCCTAGCTCCATTTTGTTAGCCTCTGGTGACTCACTGAAAATTTATTTTTCATCTAGAATTCTGGGTTTTATTCTGAATTCTTCACTCACATTGTCTAATCAAATCAATCATGTTACTAAAAAATGCTTTTTCAGTTTAAAGATACTTAGTAGAGTACGTCACCTTTTTTTCAGCAACATTTTGCAGATTTGGTTCAGGCCATTATTTTATCTCAGTTGGACTATGGCAACTCGCTTTATGTTTAAGTAAATGTAATTTGAGGAGGCTACAACTTATTCAGAATACAACGCCCAAACTGATATACGGTAAACATAAATATGATCATGGCACACCTTTATTGAGATCCCTTCACTGGCTTCCTGTCTCCTGGAGGATCCAATTTAAATGTGCAACTGTAATTTTTAAAATCCTATATGGTATTTTTTTTCTCCTTTGGTTCCTGTCATTTCATTCACAAGAAATCTCTAATTCTAGGAGTTCTCAGAAATAAAAACTTGGATTTCCCACTGTTAAAAGAATAAAAACTATGGCTAATTTTTGTTGATGATTTCTTTTGTTATTCGTACAAGTATGGAATGACCTTCCTTCTATAATTAGAGTTCTTTCGCATCTACCCGCATTTCATAAAGCACTGAAGACATATTTATTTCAGAAATTTACGAATGATCTTTCTTTTTCAAATCAATCATAAAAGAAAAAATTTTGGCCCAAAAGATACTGTTTCTTCTCTAATCTCCTGTATAATTTTATTAATATTTTGTTAACCGAGTCGAGCCCTCCTGTTGGGTTGAATTAGTATATAAAATCAAAGATTAGATTAGATGTCATCGCTGAAACTAGAAAACATTTTAAGTATTGGACTCATTTTGTCTCAGATGTAAGAGTTATATCACCATCCACAACATTCTCTACTGCACATAGTTGAGGGTGCCTTTCCAGAGGCACAAGGAAGAGTAGCCTAGGGATTAGTCAGTGGACTGAGAACCTAGAGAACTGGGCTTGATTCCCACTGCAGCTCCCTGTGACCCTGGCCAAGTCACTTAACCTTTCATTTCCCTAGGTATAAAAACTTAAATTGTGAACCCACTAGGGAAAGTGCAGACCACATGGGCCATTTGGCTTTTATCTGCCTTCATGTTTCTATATAATACTGTGTATGTAAAACACTTTGATTGTGCCAGAGAAAGCCAGTATATCAAATCCCATTACTTTACCCATTTATATATGATACTCATCTTGCAATAAATTGAAAATATGATTTAGAAAAAATTGGTTGGTGTTCACCGTTTTCCTCTCTACCACTTCAAAAGGGTTCTGCATGAATGAAATGGGAGTAGACAAATGTAAGCCTAAGAAGAATTTTCATAAAGTTTGGAAACTGTTTCTTCTCTGTTAGTTGTATGCTGTCCTAGTGGCTTGAGTATGTTGTATGTCTATGATTACAGATGTTTTAAAAATTAATACAGATGATTAGTTTAACACATAGGCAGCAGAACGCTGTTTGAGAGGGCCCTGGAACTCCGCCCTAGCGCATTACCTCTCAGCAGCTCCCAAGTTCCCCACCCATCTCCTCCTGGTGCTTTAGCTTTAAATCTTCAACAGCCACTGCGCAGCGTCCACAAGCAGGCCTGCCTCCGGAAAATAGAATGAAGGGTTCCAAAGCAGGCCTGCTGTTTGACGCTGCATGGT
This sequence comes from Geotrypetes seraphini, assembly GCF_902459505.1. Classification (NCBI taxonomy): domain Eukaryota; kingdom Metazoa; phylum Chordata; class Amphibia; order Gymnophiona; family Dermophiidae; genus Geotrypetes; species Geotrypetes seraphini. The sequence continues at coordinate 206,204,065 of NC_047089.1, forward strand.
GGCTGAGCAGTGGCTGCCCAAAGATTTAAAGCATAACAACAGGAGAAGGGTGAGCTAAAACCAGCTACCAAAAAGTTTTGGGGAGGCCATGGCCCCTGTGGACTCCCTTGTTCCGACACCTATGGCTTTGCATGAATAGTTGTGAATTTTTATGGCAATCAATGGATCATCAATGGCCAGCTTCTGGAAGCAGGCAGGTGGCTCCTTTGACATCCAAGTTAATGTTTCCCACATCTGGCTGACCATGGTTGATATCATTTGTGATACTGTTCCATCTAGGGCTGCAAGGGAACTTACTTTTCAAAGGGCCTTATACAGTATGCTCTCCTCTGAAACAGGAACCACTTCCAGTCCCATGTCCTTGCAGGAACACATATCAGTATCCTTCCTATGAGATCCCCTAGCCTGGATGAGCTCCTTGCTTTGGAAAATGGTCTTCTCTCATTTGCTAGCTTTCTTTGTAGCAACAAAGCCTCCTTAAGTTATATTCTGTATTTTGTGCAAAAGATAGGAACTTCTTTTATTCTCTTTGTGCTATTTATAGACAATATCCTGAGGCTGGAGCCTGCAATGCTGGATTTGTTTCTCCGGTTTGATCTAGCTGACTTAAAAATGCTGATGAGACTTTCAGCTAATTGGCTACAGCTGGATTCCTCTTCCAGCTTCAACACACTCAGGCTAGGTCAGTAGTTCTCAACTTCAGTCCTCGAGGTCATGGAATCATAGAGACATAGAATATGACACATGAAAGCTATAAGCCCCATCTAGCCTGCCCAAAGTATTTCCTGCTGCAATGCCAGAAACCCAAGGTGATTCTGGGTTTTCCCCAAATTTCTTTGCAGCTCTTAACAAACTTTTTTTTTTTTTTTGTAATATCCACAATGACTCTAGTGTCTGCGTACAATATACTGTTTGCAGATATGTGGTTTAGGAATGGTTTCATTTGTATGTATTGGTTATTCTGAAAACCAAATTTAACTCTGGGCCCCATAGACAACTGAAAGCCACAGAAGTCAGTCTATGTTATGGTGCTGTTAGGAGGCTATTAACCAAATGGTGGCAAAGTTTTGCCATTAACATGTCAATGGCAAAATTTAAGGCCTATTAGCAGCAAAAACCCCTGTGGCACATGCATTTTCACTTCCAAATAAGCCCTTTTTTAAATTTTTCTCTCCCTTTTTGACGTTGTTGCCATCAAACCACAATTCAGGTCGCAAACAAGCACTGAAGCAAAGCCTGAACCAAACACTTCCCTCAGAGTAATGCTGACATGAACCCTCTTGTGCACCATTGAAGCTGTCACTGAGAAACAAGCTGGCTCTGGAAAAGTGGAAACTCCATGCCGCCTGTAATTCCACTACTACTACTACTACTTATCACTTCTATTGCACTGCTAGACAAACTCAATGCTGTACATTAAATAGTTTACAATCTAATCAAAACAGACAAATAGGGTTTAGGGAATTTCTCACAGATGGAATGATAAAACAGACAGGGGTACTTTACAAGTGAGTGAGAGCTAGGAGTTAAAAACACAAAGATAGGCTTAATTCATATAGATTACCATACTCTTAAGTGGGGATAGGTAGAAAGACATTTCTTCTTCAAACAGCAGCATGAAATACATTTAAATTAATAGTCATCATAGTAGCAATGAAATAGAAATATGCAATGATGAAAAGGAAGGGCCTCTGGCAGTAGCGTACCAAGAGGTGGGCGGGAGGGGGCTGTCTGCCCTGGGTACAGCACATAAGGGGGTGCTCTCAGGGCCGACAGCAGCAGCGTTCACAACTTGCTGCTCTGCCGGTGTCAGGCCTTTCTCTTTGCAGGGTCCTGCCTTCACAGAAGCAGGAAGTAGGTGGGACCCAGCAGAGAGGATGGTCTGAAGCTGAGCAGCAAGTTGTGAACTCTGCTCTGCCAATGAGGGGGGGGGGAAGTATGACAAAGAAAGAAAGAGAGAAGAGAGGATGGAAGGGAAGGGGAGAGAAGAGGAGAATGCTGCCCCCAATTGGGAGAGAGAGGGAGAAGGAAGACCAGGGAAGGGAACGGAAAAGAAAGAGAGATATCAGGGGAAGGGGGGAGGGAAGAAGGAAAGGCGATACCAGACTATAGAGGAGGAGGGAGAGATTCCAGGGCATGGGGGAAGGAAAGGGAAGGAGACAGTGATGCCAGACCAGGGGGAAAGGAAGGAGGGAAGGAATGAAGTAAGGAAAAGAAGGAGAGGAGATGCCAGAGAAAGGAGGGGAAAGGAGAGATGGAAGGGAAGGAGAGGAGGGAGATGCCAGAGCATTGGGGGGGGGGGGGGGTTGGAGACAGAGAGAGAAAATGGAGAGGGGGTAAAGCTGAAATAAATCATGCACAAAGGAGAGAATGGGCACAGGATAGACAGTTTATGGAAGGGGCATAGAAAGAGGGAAGATGTCATATGGAAAGGGGAGAGGGCAGACACCGGATGGAAGTGAGAGGGCGGGCAGTTATTGGAAGGGGCGGAGAGAGGGTGGACAGTTGATGGAAGAGAGAGATAGCAGACAATGGATGGAAGGGACAGAGAAAAAGGTCAAATGCTGCTTGTGATGCCAGAGCATGGGGGGAGGGGGTTGGAGACAGAGAGAGAAAATAGAGAGGGGGTAAAGCTGAAATAAATCATGTACAAAGGAGAGAATGGGCACAGGACAGACAGTTTATGGAAGGTGCATAGAAAGAGGGAAGATGCCATATGGAAAAGGGAGAGGGCAGACACCGGATGGAAGTGAGAGGGCGGGTAGTTATTGGAAGGGGCAGAGAGAGGGTGGACAGTTGATGGAAGAGAAAGAGATGGCAGACAATGGATGGAAGGGACAGAGAAAAAGGTCAGATGCTGCTTGTAAGAAAGAGAGGACAGATGCTGGATGGAAAGAAGGAAATGAGAAGATGATTAAAGCAGAAACAACAAAAGGCAGAAAATATATTTTTTTTGTTGCTTTAGATAAAGTAGTATCGTAGCTGCTATATTGATAAAAGTTTATAAATAGAAAATGGAAATAAGGTAATCTTTTTATTGGACTAATTTTAATACAATTTGTACTAACTTTCAAAGACCAAAACCCCCTTCCTCAGGTCAGGAGAGGATACCGTAACAGCAGTATACTGACCTGCAGAAAGAGGTTTTGATCTCTGAAAGCTAACTGAAAAATGGATTAGTCCAATAAAATGGTATTTTCTTATTTTTTATTTTATTTCTGTAAAATAAAGTGGTGATTGTCAGAACATAAGTGGTAATTGTGGTGATTGTTAGAACATAAGAATTGCTATACTGTGACAGACCGAAGGACCATCAAACCCAGTATCATGTTCCCAACAGGTCCAAAGTACCTAGCTAGATCCCCCTAGTAGTAAAACAGATTTTATGCTGCTTATCATAGGAATAAGCAGTGGATTTCCCTGCTTTTTTTCAAATTTACATCTGTTATCTTTATATTTTGCATAGTATTAGAGAACATATGTCACTCTTTCTGCAGTGTTGCATTTGTAGTCTCGCTTCTTGGTGGTACAGTTTAACTTTTGTCTACAAATTTCTATTTTTAGTTTGTGATCACTTATTCCATACTGGGTGAGGGTGTACCTGAGTTCTTTTTGTATATGAAAAGGATATGGTTTTACTGACTGTGCAGGATTGATCTGTATTAATCTGGCTTGTTTAGTTTTACAATAGGTGTATTGATGTTCTACTGCTCACTACAGTTTTTAAGATGCTGCTTTTTCCTAGTTGCACCCTTGTTGTGTGACTTGTGGATTATGACATAAAATCATTTTTTTATATAGAGGATTGGGATGTTAAAAATGATCGGCTCCGGGTGTCACATATACTAGGTACGCCACTGGCTGGAATGAATACAACCATTGTATAAATGGATGTTTTTTCTTTTCCCTTTTTTTTTTTTTAATCTAGAACTGTCCTCTAAATTGTATCGATTGTAAAAAACAAAAGGGAACACTAGTAGCGATGAAAATCACTTAAACTGACAAAAGGTGCTCAGAGCCAGATGGTAGGACACTCCCAAATGGGGACAAGCCCCAAAATGCGGTTTCACAAGTCTATCATTGCACCATTTTCTTTAGTCAGTGAAATGTTTTTTTTGTTATATGTATATATTAAAAAGTATATCAGATTGCTTATACTATATTTTCAAAATGGGAAGAGTAAAATATTACTTAACTTGACTTGAATTTAAAAAATAGAGTGTTACTGAAGTTTTCACTGCAGCGGGTTCTGACGCGTTTCTAAATTGTATCTCCATTCAGCACAAAGTGGTTCAGTAGGCATCCAGAGGTTAGGCCTCCCCAGTAACTGAGGCATGAAACTTCACAGAAAAAAAAATACTTTCAGAGGCGATCACATTGTCTTAGTAATGATTGCAGTTACTTAGAGCAGCATCAAGTTCTTCAGCTTGACTGCAGTAAATTGAGGATTGCTGAGCCTGCAAAAGTATTTTCAGATACTCAGGGACTGATTCAGTCTTGTAGGATTCCAGGACCAGCAAAACACCTCAGGTTCCTAAGATCCAAGGATTCTTTTTCTTCTGGCCAACTTTATATCTGGCAGTCTGTATGGAAAGAATCAAATCTTTCCTCTGAAACTGGCTTCTTCTTTTGTCTGGCTCTTTGCTGGTTGTCTCCCATCTGGGAGATGTTCCTGTATTAAACTGCTGCACTCTGTCTCCTTGTCCTCGACTATTGCATAGGAGCTAGCTCTATGGGTGCCAGAGGGTGCTATGTGCCTCTGATGTTGAGCAAGCTCTTTCTTTGTATCCAGGGAGGGGTAATTTGTGTCATGTTTGGCACCCCCAATCATTATGAAAACTTGGTGGAAACTACAGTTACAGAAGAAATTGCAAACCTGGGAGAGGGGTGTGAGGGAATCTACAAGATGCTAGTTCAAGTTCAAGGTCAATTTATTATAATACCGCAAATATAAAACCAAAGGTAAGTCTAAGCGGTTTACAATAAAAGTTTAAAATAAGTAAATATAAAAATTTTAAAGGGTGGTAAACATAAAATACAATGGAGTCGGTAGGTTACAATAAACCAAAAAAGGTTGAGAAAGGGAAGGAATGAACAATATGATAAGGGAAAAAACTAAATTTTGTTCTGCCCACATTAGTTGAGATAAAGCCAAAGACGGAACTTTAGAGAAAGGTTACCAAGATGATTAAGAACAGAAAGCCATCGGGAAGTGGTATGCCTTTAGTAGTGTCCTGAAATTCCCCCTGCTGGATACTCCCTCACATTGTCACAGCAAGCTTAATATAGGTAAGTGATAGAAGCAGCAGGAAAAGTTGTATTGTTCCCTGAACTTGGGGGCTGTGGTTGATGAGGATCCAGTAACAGAAGAAGAGGAACAGGATACCATAGACCCATTGGATAGTCTGCCCAAATGGAGTGGGGGTGGGTCCCTAGGGGATTTTAAGAGCCCAGTCCAAGGATGTATCCCTCAGAACAGCCCAAGCTCAAGTAGTGACTGTAAGAGCATAACAATAGCCTTACTGGGTCAGATCAATGGTCTATCAAGCCCAGTAGCCCATTCATACAGTGGCCAATTCAGGTCACTAGTAACTGGCCAAAACCCAAGGAGTAGCAATATTCCATGCTACCGATCCAGGGCAAGCAGTGGCTTCTCTCATTTCTTTCTCAATAACAGACTATGGACTTTTCCTCCAGGAAATTGTCCAAACCTTTCTTAAAACCAGCTACGCTATCCACTCTTACCACAACCTCTGATAATGCATTCCAGAGCTTAACTATTCTCTGAGTGAAAAAAACTTTCCTCCTATTGGTTTTAAAAGTATTTCCCTGTAACTAGTGAATCCCAGCAGCTCGACAGGGGACTGTAGCAAAAGAAGTATCGGACATGCTAAAGTTATGTGTTATTGAAGAGTCAACAAATAACTGGTCTTCCCCCATTCTGTTAGTGCTATTGGGAGCATTCAGTTCTGCATCTATTTCCAGAAAGTGAATGCTGCCTCTAAGTTGGAAGCATATCCCATACCAAGGGTCGATGAGCTCATCGAAAGGCTGGGGGGAGCCCAGTTCATTTTGAGTCTAGATCTGACCAAGGGTTATTGGCAGGTACCGTTTACGCTGGAGGCTAAGGAGAAAAATGCCTTTTCCATACCCCAAGGCCCCAGTTCACAGTGCTTCCTTTTGGCCTTCATGGAGCCCCTGCTATGTTTCAATGCTTGGTTGTTTGCCTCTTCAGGTCGCACTGGAACTATGCAACCACCTACTTAGATGGCATCATCTATAGCCAAGACTGTAAGATCCATCTTGTCCAACTAGAAGCAGTCTGGAAGTTTTCGGACTGCTGGATTGACAGCTTGTCCAAAGACATGCTTCCTGGGGTACTCAGTTGGGAACAGCCTAATGAAATCCCAGATCCGGAAGGTGGAAGCCATTACCATGGTGCCAGTACCCCAGACCACAAAGCAGGTGTGATCCTTCTTAGGGTTTCTGGGATATTACTGGCAATTACTGTTTGCAGATAAGATGTAACCCATGACCCCTCTGCTACCAAAGAATGCCCCAGATAAAATATAGTGGACATTGGAGTTGGACAAGGCATGTCAAGCTTTGAAGGATATATAAATGTGGAATTTTGTTTATTTTCCATATTTTATATTTTGAAGCTTTGAAGGATGACATCTGCTCAGAATCAGTGCTGGTTGGCCCAGACCTCAATCAACCTTTTGTGGTGCAGATGGACTCCTCAGCGGTGAGACTCGGGGTCATCCTGGTTTAGGAAGTGCATTAGGAAGAACACCCAGTGGCCTACATTAGCTGCAAATTGTTCCCCAGAGAGAGGAACTATGCAGTCATTGAGAAAAAAGCCTTAGCTGTCAAATGGGCCTTGGCAACGTACCAGTACTATTTACTGGGTTTGTTATTTTCTGTTGGTCACTGACCACGCTCCCCTTCAGTAGATGGCTCGCCACAAGGACTCCAATGTTCATATCATAAGGTGGTTTCTCCACCTGTAGGTCTTTGATTTTGAGGTGCAACATTGGGCGGGCCAAGAGAATGCAAATGCTGACTTTTGTCTTGGGTGGTGGACTCTGACCTGGCAGACACTCAACCAGGTATGTATGGTTGAGCTGAGGGGAAGGACTGTGAGGGAGTCTACAACATGCTACCACTCTCCCTGCTGGATACTCCCTCACATTGTCAGACCTACCTCAATATAGGTAGCTCTGTTTTAAGGGGAAGTGACATGGGAAGGAGGAGTCAGGGAGACAGGAATCAGGAAGTATAAAAGGGCAGGGCCAGAGCTAGGTCAGAGAGGCCAAGGGAGAAAGGAGGAAGTAGAGGTGATTCCAGTATGTGCCTTGACTACAACCCTTGAATACTCGGCTTAGCTGAGGTAAGCCAACCTTCCTTTTGTTGCTGAACACCTGTGAGTTTGCTCTGCAGTCTGGCTAGGGCCAGACCCTGTTGCCTGACTGAGGAAAACTGTTGAAAGACTGGGTTTGAGGCATGGCAGTCACGAGTCATAGTCCATGTTTTGGGTCCTGTCAGCTGCAGGACCTTCTCAGAACCTTTTGAACAAGAGACTGTTCCGTGTATGCCTGACCCTGTGAACAAACAGGGTGCAGGATTTTCCTTTCCTTTGAGTTAATAAAGAGGTTTCCTTTACCTTTTGTGCTCATGTCTGGCTGTTTGTGTACTGGCCCAGACCCAAACCCCGCTCGCACTGTTACAGGGGTAATTGCAGCATCAGAAGTTCAACATAAGCCTCAGAGAGAAGTTTAACATCAACGGTAACATTCTGTAGGTATGCAAAATGCAGTTTGCTGCAACTGGAAACTGTGGCTGTAATACATAATTTGATTAAATTGGCTAGAGTCCAGTAGAAAATTACTCTTCAAGCCTTGGAAAAAAGGCCATCTTTCTGCAATAACTTTCTGCATTTCTATATTTATAGCAGCTGTAGCTGCTGCTTTTCCTCCTGAGAGTAATGAAGGTTAACACAGAGCAGCAAACCCCAAGTAAGTACAGTGCAGGTTGCTAACAATGTCTATCCATTAATTCATAAGGAGCCAAGCACAACTTATGTCCTCGGCATCGTCATGTTGGAGCCCAGGTAAGAAGTTCAGGAGAGGGCCCCTCAAAACTTACTGGCAGGTGGTGCTTTCTTCTGCTTCAGGAAAGCTAGGTTCCCCAGAGGCATGGGGCCTAGGGCAATTGTTTTGTTTGCACCCCTTGGTACTGGCCCTGGTGCTAAGCCTGGGCTTTACTAGCCAAAGAAATATATTTTTGAAGTGAAATAGATACATGGATACTTTTGATGCCATTTTCATCAGATGAACATAAAACTTTACTGGAATATGTAAAGAGCCCTTCAAGGTTGCCATAGGAAAACTTGCAGCTTTATCCCCCCATTCCTACCCCTCTTACATTTCCCTCCACCACTACCCTTTCTTCTGTAACTTTCCCCTCATGCATTTGTAATTCGCTGAATATCCAGCCTTCTTTCGATGTTGAACCACCTAGAAGTCGTCTGACTATGGCGGTATAGAAAAATAAAGTTATTATTATTCACAATTAAATATTGAAAATGAATTCTGTGCAGGTCAGGGGAATGCTTACCAGTTATGTACAGATCTTATATAATTGATAGTAGTTAAGTGTGAGCATTTACACCAACCTTATAGCCAGTGTAGTTGCTGATGCATAAGCATAGAAACATGATGGCAGATAAAGGCCAAATGGCCCATCCAATCTGCCCATCTGCAGTAACCATTATTTCTTCCTCTCTCTAAGAGATTCCACGTGCCTATCCCACGCCTTCTTGAATTCAGACACAGTCTCTGTCTCCATCCAGGAGACTGTGCCATTTACCTACCACCCTTTCTGTAAATTTCCTTAGATTACTCCTGAGCCTATCACCTCTTAACTTCATCCTATGGCCTCTCATTCTGGAGCTTCCTTTCAAATAAGAGACTCGCCTCACGTCACATAGGTATTAACCTCTGGCGCCAGAGCTAAGTTACTTTTTTCTATCTTTTTGCTTCTTTTGTAAAAGGAAAATATGAAATGTTAATATAAAAATATATATACAGTATATGAAAATGTAAAAATATTGAGCTGTGCACAACAGTGAGGATTTTCTCCCTTGATCGTTACATTTTTGGGGTATGAGTTTTTTATGCCGATGGCAAGAAGAATGCCAGCTGAAAATCACTTTGCCAAATGGAATGCCCATTAGGGCCAGATAAGATGATGGCTGAAGTAATGTATATATTTATACCATATAAATATATACAGTGGTGAGAGCGGATAGCATAGTTGGTTTTAAGAAAGGTTTGGATAATTTCCTGGAGGAAAAACCCGTGGTCTGTTATTGAGGCAGACATGGTGAAATCCACTGCTTGTTCTGGATCGGTAGCATGGATCCAGAATCTTGGTGGATCCATTAACCACTACCCTCTGCCGTCTTCCACTTAACCAGTTTCTGATGCAGCTCCTACAAAAAAGGCACTGCAGACAACTTGAAAGATCTTGGAAAAAAAAGAAAAAATGATCAAACCAAATCCGCTTGGAGAACCCAAATCAAACTATACAACATCAAACTAAAAGAAAAGCGCAAAACATACTACTCTAAACTAATTGGCACAAACACCTCTGACACAAAAAACACTCTTCAACTTAGTAAAACAACTTACGGACACAAACCCATTCCTTGCCACTCAAGGCAATAAACCACCAACAGCTTCTCAACTAGCAGAACACTTCAAACACAAGATCACTACAATCAGAAATACCCTCAACAACTCAACCACCAAACTCTACGAGATAATAACCCCCACAACGGAAGAAGCCATATCTGCAGACAGAACATGGACCACATTCCCAACTCTACAATGGTCTGATTTGAACCGACTATACAAAAAATACAGCCACGCCTCATGCGACTTGAACTACTGCCCATCGTATCTGCTAACAAATGCCTCCCTTAAATTCAAAACCAACCTCATGCAATGGATTCAAAGCACTCTCATAGAAGGTCAATTCCCACAAGATCTTGGAGAGATCATAATCACACCCCTACTGAAAGATCAAAAAGGCCCTATAGACGCTCCTACCAACTACAGACCTATCGCTTCGATCCCATTATATGTCAAACTGATTGAAGGACTTGTGGCTCAATACCTCACCCAACTACCTATTTGACCATAATATACTTCACTCCTCTCAATCAGGATTTAGATCTCACCACAGCACGGAAACACTACTAGCAACACTACTAGACATAGCCCGACAACACCTCAGTAAAGGACACAGGATCCTAATTATCCAACTGGATCTTTCCACCGCCTTCGATCTAGTCGATCACACCATATTACTCCAGATACTTGATGCAATCGGGATCTCAGGGGTGGTTTACAATTGGTTCCAAGGATTCCTTAAAACAAGAGCGTACAGAGTTAAGACAAACAACACGAAATCTAACTCATGGTCAAATCCATGCGGAGTCCCGCAGGGGTCACCACTATCGCCCATTCTATTCAATCTCTTCATCTCCTCCCTCGGCACCACTCTAGACAACCTAAATGTAACATCATTCAGCTACGCAGATGACATAACTATTCTCCTCCCCTTTGAAATCCAAGATCACACCTCAACAGGACACCTGGAAATAATTCTGGATGAAGTAGAAAAATGGATGACAAACCACAAACTGAAACTAAACTCGGACAAAACCAAATTCCTAATGCTTGAAACGGACAAAAACCCATCCATAACAGACCTAGAAATTAAAGCAACCAAATACCCAATCCAGACCTCACTCAGAATCTTGGGAGTGCTGATAGACAGAAGTTGCACTATGCAGACCCAGATCAACAAAACTACCCAAAAAGCATTCTTCACAATGCGCAACTTAAGAAAAATAAGGAAATTCTTTGACAAAGAACACTACAGGATAATTGTACAATCCCTGGTACTAGGTCTCGTGGACTACTGCAATATCCTTTATCTACCATGCCCCACAAACATGATCAAAAAACTTCAAAACCGTTCAGAACACAGCCCTTAGACTAATTTACTCACTCGGAAAATTTGACCACATCACCAATGCCTACCTAGACTCACACTGGCTACCGATTCGAGCCAGAATTCAATTCAAACTATACTGTCTACTCTTCAAAGTAATTAACGGTACTGCACCCACCTACCTAAATGACCGCCTAAAACCGTAACCTTCCAACCAGAACAAGAAGAACACTGACATCATTCACATACCCACCACTCAAGGGTACTCACCGCAAAAAGCTTTATGATAGCCTCCTGGCAACACATGCTGCAAAACTCGAACCTTCCATCACCAGATTGTTAACCACAACATCAGACCTCAAGACATTCCGTAAAGAAATCAAAACACTGCTGTTCAAAAAATATATACAATCTACCTAACCTCCCTCACCCCATCCCCCAAGAAACCAAAACACTGCCGTCCAAAACATCTTCCGATGTTATTAAGTCTTTACTATCATTCTGTTATTAAGTCTCTATCCTCAAACTGTATTCTCTATTGTCATGTACCATCCTGGAAATGTCCAGTTCTCTTCTTATGTAATCCGCTTTGAACCGCAAGGTACAAGCGGAATAAAAATCACTAATGTAATGTAATGTAATGTAATCGGTAGCATGGATCCAGAATCTTGTTTCCCATACTTCAAGCATTAGTAAATAAAGTTAGGCATGTTAAGTTCAGACCTAAGCTCTACTCTACTATGGATCTTGCTACTCTTTGGATTTTTGCCAGGTACTAGTGACCTGATTTGGCCACCGTGAGGACAGGCTCCTGGGTTAGATGGATCATTGGTCTGGCTCATAAGGTTATTCATATTCTTACAGTATGTCTAGCATATATAATCCAGATAAACCAAAGAATCACACTCAAGAGGAATTGATTTCAACTGTGAGTTCATATATGGTGCTGACATCATGGGATATCCAGGTTATGTCATGACATCTATGCTCCAGTGGCTTTTCACGGTACTATAAGGAAGAAAAATCTCTCTCCCAAACCCAGCAGAGATCTGACCTCACTCTGGTGCTGGAGTGTTGTGGCCTCGTTCCTGTGCTTTGGTAGAAATTCTTTGGAAACAGAACCTACTGATTCAGTACTTCCTAACAGGAAAAAAAAACCCCTTGTAGTGTAACATCTTAAGCTCAATGCATCTCCATGATGCATCCCACAAATGTAGTCCATCAAGCGTGAGTTGGATGCACACCTCCTTGCAAATCACATTGAGGGATATGGGTAATCAGGGTCTCCATCTGGGAGCACCTGGCTTAGCCTCCGCGTGTGCGGGTCGCCAAAATAGATGGACCTAAAGTCTGGTCCGGTGAAGGCGTTTCTAGTTAGTATTGGGGTTCAAGAAGGGATTGGGCAACTTTCTGAAGAAAAGGGGATAGAAGAGTTCGGATAGAGGACTACTGCACAGGTCCTGGACCTGATGGGCCTCCGCGTGTGCGGACTGCTGGGCATGATGGACCTCTGGTCTGACCCAGCGGAGGCAATGCGTATGTGCTTATGTGCTTATATCAGCTAAAAGATTGTGATATGCTTCTGGGTGAGAAGGCAGGAGTTAGCAGAAACTGCTCTCAGTTCTTTCAAGTTCAAAGATGAACAATTATCACTGTTGCATGTGTTTTTTCTACTGGTTCTTCAAGTCTCCTTTTGGTTATTTTATGAATATAAAAAAATTCATGCTGAGATAGACCAAGGTCCATTGAGCCCAGCACCCTGTCTCCAGCAGTGGCCAGTCCAGGTCACAAGTGTCCAGCAGATCCCAAAAAGTGGATCTGTTGCCCAAAGTTCATTTTCAGGGATAATCCTATCGAACCTTTCCTAGGCCTACCTG